>NC_072488.1:56145597-56497552 GCF_027574615.1 Eptesicus fuscus
AAACAGACAAGCAAAAACTTTTACTTTTTCCGTAGTAACGTAACAGGAATAAAAATAAAATGTACATTACAACTTCTCATAGTTTGGGGGTCGGCTGGTTCTCTGGCATCCAGTACCGTAGGCACACTCTTTATTTTACTTTGTCACATTGCCTTCTTAGTCCAGCACTTTGCGTGTTTCTATGACTCACCTTATCTTGAAATGTTTGAGTCTTAAGCATGCCTTTTGTCTTGTCAAAACAAAGTTAAAAGTACATCTTTTATTCTAAAGAATGACTCCTGTGCTCAGGGTATAATTTTATTTTTGGTTGCGATCACACTTTATATGATAACTAGAGGCCTGGTACATGAAATTCGTGCATGAGGGGAGGATGTCCCTCAGCCCAGCCTGTACCCTCTCCAATCTGAGACCCCTCTCACAATCCAGGACTGCTGGCTCCCAACTGCTTGTCTGCCTGCCTTCCTGATTGTCCCCTAATCACTCTCTTGCCAGCCTGATTGATGCCTAACTGCTCCCCTGCCAGCCTATTTGCCCCTAACTGCCCTCCCCTGCAGGCTTGGTCATCCCTAACTGCCCTCCCCTGCAGGCCTGGTCCCCCACAACTGCTCTCCCCTGCAGGCCTGGGTCCCCCCCAACTGCCCTTCCCTGCAGGGCTGGTTACCCCCAACTTCCCTCTTCTGCCAGCCTGGTCACCCCTAACTGCCCTCCCCTGCAGTCTTGATTGCTCCCAACTGCCCTCCCTTGCAGGCCTGGTCCCTACCAACTGCCCTTCCCTGCTGGCCATCTTGTGGCGGCCATCTTGTGTCCACATGGGGGCAGCCATCTTGTGTGTTGGAGTGATGGTCAATCTGCATATTACTCTTTTATTAGATAGGATAGAGGCCTGGTGTATGGGTTGGGACCAGCTGGTTTGCCCTGCAGGGTGTCCCGGATCAGGGTGGGGATTCCCTTGGGGTGTGGGGCGGCCGGGGTGAGGTGGTTTGCAGGCCAGCTACAACCTCTGAAGACCCAAGCGGAGGCCCTGGTATCTGGGGTTTATTTATCTTCTACAATTGAAACTTTGTTGCCTGGAGTGGAGCCAAGCCTTCTGCTTGCTCCATGGCGGCAGCCATTTCTGTTGGGATTTATGTATCTTCTATAATTGAAACTTTGTAGCCTGGAGTGGAGGCCTAGGCCGGCCAGGGTTGCAGAAGCTTGGCTTCCTCTATCGCCAGGGGCAACCCTAGCCTCCTGCTCTTCCAGCTCCGTGGCTGCCACCATTTCTGTTTGGATCTATAATTGAAACTTTGTAGCATTGAGTGGAGGCCTAGGCCAGCAAGGGCAGGCAGAAAGCTTGGCTTCCTCCATTGCCGAGGAAACACAAGCCTCCTTCCTGCTCTCTTGGTGGCCACAGCCATCTTGGTTGGGTTTATTTGCATATTTACTCCTGATTGGCTTGTGGGCATGGCTTTGTGGGTGTGGCAGAGGTACGGTCAATTTGTATATTACTCTTTTATTAGATAGGATTTCCTTGTAGTATTTAATTTAATTTTGGACAAGTAATACATTTACACGGCTCACAATTCAAAATTATGAGCCTGTGTACTGTGTGAGTCTCTCTTTCCCTTATTTCCCATCACTAGTTCCTACCGCCTTCCCTCTTCTCTGAAACACTATTTTTAGTTTCTTATAGATTCTTCCAGAGTTTCTTTATGGAAATATAAGCAAATACAGCTATAGATTCTTATTCTCCTCTTTTTTACACAGAATGTTGTCCACTATCTGCCCACCACCTTGATGAGTGCTCCTCATTAGTAGGTGGAGAATGTCCTCATTCTTTTTCATAGTTGTGTACGTGCAAGATGTTCCATTGTGGAGGGACCTTATTTATTTCACCAGCCCTTCATTGATGAGTATTAACCTTTTGCACTCGGATGTCAAGTGTGACGGTTATTGAATGTATCAATAATTTGAAATATAAAAAAATCCAAATAAATAAGTTTGTATGAAAAGAAACTCCAGTTTTTTATTCTACTGCCACACTTTGTAAAATCTGGGGTATTTAAAAAATTGAATCCCTAGTAGAATAAAGGAATTGAGAAAAAAGCAAGCGAGTGCAAAGGGTTAATGAGTTCTATCCACTTTACTACTACAAACAGTGTTACAATGAGTATACTTGTGCACAGGGTCATTTTGGGTGTGTACAAGTCAATCTGAAGTATAGAAGTGGAACTGTTAGGTAAAGGATTTGTCTTAATTCTGACAGATGCTGCCAAAATGCCTTCCTAAAGGGGTTGTGCCAATTTACACTATTACAAAGATTGTGTGAAAATTCCTCTTTGCCTACAGCCTTACTAACTGTGTATTATCGACCCGTTGGATTTTTGCCAACCTGATAGGTGAAAATTGGTATCTGTAGTTTTAATTTGCATTTCTCGTATGAGTGAGTTTGATGACATTCTTATACATTTAACAGCCATTGTAATCTTTCCTTTGAATGATTTCTTCCTTTTTCTCTTTCTGGGTTATTGACATTATTCTAGAGACTCTATTGGGGAGATTTGACCTTTGCCTGTGACCTGTTGCAAGCCTCCTTCCCTGCAGTCTGTCATGTGTTTGGCTTTGCGTGTGGTGTACTTTATCATTGGTTGTTAATTGTCATTGCTTTTATTTTTTTGACTGAAAGAATTGATCATTTTATTTTCATATTTCATAATTGTGAATCCTAAGGGGGAAAAAAGACACCTACTAAGAAGGGCTCCTAGTGGCTGATCAGGCTAAAATGAAAACAACAGCAACAGAGAAACAAAACCAGCCTAGCAGCCACTTCTGCACACGAGCCTCTCTTACACACACTATTCTCTCTTTGATAGAAAGAGGCACTGAATCTTCCTTGTTAGGCTGTTAGAAAGCACCCAGAGTCACATGCTCCTGGGAAGGAGAACAAGTAACGTGAACGGATAGAAAGAGGCTCCCCCTGGCTGGGTAGCTCAGTTGGTAAGAGCATCATCCCCATATGTCAAGGTTTCGGGTTTGATCCCCGGTCAGGGTACATTCAAGAGTCAACCAATGAATGCATAAATAAGTGGAAACAACAAATCGATGTTTCCCTCTCTCTCTTTCATTCTCTCTCTCTCTCTCGCTCCCACCTTCTCTTCCTCCCTTCTTCTGTCTCAAGAAATAAAGAAAGAAAGAAAGAAAGAAAGAAAAGAAAAGAAAGAGGCTCCCTCTCTCCTTATCTGTCTGGTTGAGTCATTCCTGGGCTAGTGGGTACCATCATGGGATGGGTGGGAGGTCTGAACATTGGGGGCCCAGGCATCATTGGCATGGGTGTGGCCTCATTCCAGAAGCGGGTCTCCTGGCATCATCCCAGGAGGAGGAGGGCCCATCATTGTCATCACGGGCTCCTGCATATGGGTGCTGGCATCATACCAGGGCGAGGAGGGCCTGGGAGACAGGGAGGTGGGGTCATTGCCCCAGCAGGTAGAGGAGTGGAGAACGCAGTAGGAGGTGTCTTGTTGAAATGCTGCCATTGTTTTGTCAATTAGATTTGGAGCCTGCTCTTCCATCCTTTTCTTTCTTTTTTTCTTTCTTTCTTTTCTTTCTTTCTTTCTTTCTTTCTTTCTTTCTTTCTTTCTTTTCTTTTCTTTCTTTCTTTCTTTCTTTTTTTTTTTTTTGTGTGTGTTGAATTTTGAGAGTACATTTATTAAAACTGGGGACAGTGAAACAAGGAAGGGCCTGGGATAGAAGAAGCAACAGCAAGCTAGGCGGGCTGCTTTCTCTAGAAATGTTATAGGAAAGAATGAGCCAAGGTGGGGCTGCTATCAGCTACCCGGACAGTCAGAGAAAAGGGGGCCTTGGAGACAGGCTTGGGGGTAAGCCCAGGAGGAGCTGCCCGGCCCATTGCGCCCTGGCTGCAGGTCCTTGGATCTCCTGTGAGTTAGGAGATGCCGCCTGTGGGGAAGGAGACGGGGAGGGAAAGGTGCAGGCCTGTTCCTGGGAGGCGGAGAGCAAGCACACTTGGTCTTAGGGTTTTAAAAGCTGGGAGTTTCGGGGAGGTTTTAGGGAAGGATCTCAATAGAATATTCCTGAGCTTTCCCAGGTGTGCCCTTTCAGGGTTGTGGTGTCCACTGGTTGGTCAGCACCAGGGCAGAGTGTCACTAGGCATTGCAGCTGGTCCTGGTGTTGCCCACCTGGTTTTGCTGCTTTTCTGGGCCTGGAACGGAAATACATTTGAGGCCTAGATGTTATTTCTAGGGAGGAA
This sequence comes from Eptesicus fuscus, assembly GCF_027574615.1. Classification (NCBI taxonomy): domain Eukaryota; kingdom Metazoa; phylum Chordata; class Mammalia; order Chiroptera; family Vespertilionidae; genus Eptesicus; species Eptesicus fuscus. The sequence goes on from NC_072488.1 coordinate 56,149,841, forward strand.
AGGTCAGGAGGCCTAAACTGTATGACGGGCAATATACCAGGGAGGAGAGGCCACCTAGGGGGGGGGGGGGGGGGAAGGTGTGTGTGTGTGTGTGTGTCCTGGGCCAGTGTTACCTGTTGCTAGGCAACAGAGCTTTCTGTTCAGTGACCTTCTGTATGTAGCTGTAAATTTCTGGGCCAGTTTGCTTAGCTGTCTTAGTCTCCCCATCCCACTTGCCAAGGGATGTTCCTAGCGTTTTACTCTCCTGCTTCATTCCTCCCTCAGAGATTTTCATCCCTGAAATCTTTTTTTAAAATATATTTTTTATTGATTTCAGAGAGGAAGGGAGAGGGAGAGAGAGATAGAAACATCAGTGATGAAAGGAAACCAATGATCGGCTGCCTCCTGCATGCCCCACACAAGGGATGTGCTTGCAACCAAGGTACATGCTCTTGACCGGAATCGAACCTGGGACCCTTCAGTCCTCAGGCAGACGCTCTATCCACTGAGCCAAACCAGCTAGGGCAATCTCTGAAATCTTTTAGGGGTGATGAAGGAAGTGGGGGAGGGCTATGTCTTCAGTAACTGCTTTCTGCTAACAAGGGTCTTCTGCCTGATCTAAGGGAGACAGAGACTGGGATCCTTGGAGATAGGTTCAGGGGTGAGCAGGAACAGAGAGGCTATTAGCTGATCCTTCTAAAGGGGGGGATGGGCCAGGATCCCCGAAGCCTTCTCATCTTGACATGGAGTTGTTGTATCCGGAAGCGAAGTTGGTAATTGCCCCATATTTCACCGACCCAATTATTTAGTCCTGAGAATAAGTCTGTTCGGTTAAATTGTCGAGTCTCCTTTCAGGAGGTGGCGATGCAGATGGGCTCTGCAAGTGAGACCTGGGACTAGTGCGTGACCCCTGTGGATAAGCAAGGTCCCAGCCGCTCCCAAAGGGGCCCTCATCAGCTTCTAAGTTAAGCTCCATTCCTTAGAGCTTGTTGGTGACATCTGGAGTCTAGGCATGTCTCTCTACACATGACATCCCAGTCAAAGTCTGGATTGATAAAACCACAATCAGAAACTGGCTTTCTGTGTCTGAGAAGGGTGATCAGGTGCCCCGAGTCTCAGCACCATCTGTTACCGGCGTTGCTGCTGGAGAAACAGCGCCAGTTGTTACTGGTGAGGTTCCCAATTATGGACGTAGGAGAAGGGAGCTAGCAGGGCTGCGTAGGCTCAGGAAACAAGGTCCCATCTGGGTCACCAGAGAATGTTACTGGAAAAGGGACCGGCCTGGAGTGGGTCTGCCTCGGGCCAGCCAGTAGTGCATGGATTCTTGACTTCATGCAGGAAAGATTTTATAACACGAGTCCAGGTGACGTTGAGAGCACGTTAATTAAAGCTGGGGACAGTGACACAAGGAAGGGCCTGGGACAGAAGAAGCAACAGGAGAGAGACTGGGAGGGCTGCTCTGGTTCTCTAGAAACATTAGATTAGAGGGAAGAAGTGAGCTCAGGCGGGGCTGCTGTCAGCTCCCTGGAGAGTCAGAGAGAAGGGGGCCTTAGGGACAGGTTCAGGGGGTTAGCCCTTGGACCTACCACTGCTCATTTCTCTGCTGGTTGCAAGTGGGGACCCTTAGAGTTTGGGAGGTGCATGCCTGTGAGGGCAGAAGAGGGGAAGGGAAAAGTGTAGGCATACCTCCATGTCTGATAGTAGCCTTTCACATTCTTCTCGTGATTCCCACCACTGCAGTGTGCCTTTCTCACAGATGGAGAGTCAGGGGCAGTAGCCCCAATAAAACTTGGGCAGGCCTTTGGCCACTTCATTGCTTTCAAGTTTTAAAAAATTTTGAAATAATTTCAGACTTTCCCTCGCGCCCTTCTCCCAGCTTCCCCTCCCGTTAACACTTTTCATAACAATAGAATTCCTGAAACCAGAAAGCTAATATTGACTGAGTACTGTTAACAAACCTGTGGATTATATTCGCATTGCCCTGGTTTCTCAGCTAATCCTCTTTTTTCTGTCCCAGGATCAAATTGGGGATCCCATTTTGCATTTAGTTTGCCTTGTCTTCTTCCATTGGTGACAGTTTCTTAGTCTTTCCTTGTCCTCATGACCTTGACAATTTTTAACAGTCATAGTTGGGTATTTTATGGGATGTCCCTCAATGTGAGCATGTCCGTGTTATCATTCTGGGGAGGATAACACAGAAATGATTTGCTTTCTCAGCCCATCATATGGGTCACCTGTTATTAACACTGGTCATTCGGTTAATTTGGTGTTTACCTAATGTCTGCAGGTAAAGTTACTATTTCCCTCCTTTTAATTGACAAGTGTTTAGGGAGCTGCTTTAAGGCTGTGCAAGTATCCTGCTTTTCCTTAAACTTCCACCTGCTTGCAGCCAGGACTAGCTGCATAATTTGTGGGGCTCATAGCAAAACGAAAATGCAGGGCCCCTTTTCCAGGAATTAAGAATTACAAGGTAGTGGTGCTACCTTGAGTAGGGGTTAAAGTCATTCTTGAGAGGAACGTCTCTGTCCAAAGAGAAAATGAGTTTAGCTCTGAGAAGTGAACTTGTAGACAAAACAAAGAGGAAAAAAAGAAGAGAACTCTCTGAAGAACAGAAACAAGAAATTAAAGATGCTTTTGAACTAATTGACATGGATAAAGATGAAGCAATAGTTGATCATGAATTAAAGGTGACAATGAGAGCCTTGGGGTTTGATGTAAAAAAAGCTGATGTACTGAAGATTCTTAAAGATTATGACAGAGAAGCCACAGGGAAAATCACCTTTGAAGATTTTAACAAAGTTGTGAGAGACTGGATATTGGAAAGATATCCACATGAAGAAATATTGAAGGCATTTAAACTATTTGATGATGATGATTCAGGTAAAATAAGCCTGAGGAATTTGCGATGCGTTGCCAGAGAATTGGGTGAAAACATGAGTGATGAAGAACGATAGAAGAATTTGATAAAGATGGTGATGGAGAAATAAATCAAGAGGAGTTCATTGCTATTATGACTGGTGACATTTAAAGAATTACAAGGAAAAACACCAAGAACGTTGCAGTTATCATCTTATATTCTATTTTTGTGCTTGGAGGCATGTAAAAACACACACCCCCAACTTAGTTTTTGTTTCTAAATGGACCAAAAGTAAGCATCTTATGTATTCACTAGAGACCTGGTGCATGAAAATTCATGCACTGGAGTGGGGGTCCCTCAGCCCAGCCTGCCCCCTCTCACAGTCCGAGAGCCCTCAGGGGCGGCAGGTGACCTGGTGATCAGGGGAAGGTGACACCCCATCACTCCTCTGCTGCTGCCACTGCTGGCAGCGCAAGCCTCGGCCAGCCCTGGTTACCTGAGCCTCGGGTGGCCCTGGGTGGCTGGGCAGCCGCCATCTGAGGCTTGCCTGTGCCTCAGGCCAGCCCTGGGAGGCTGGGGGCTGAAAGGACTGGGGGACTCTGGAAGCAGGCACACAGAGTGGCTGGGCCCGCCTCGGGGCAGGCCCGGCCTTGCTGCATGCCTGCTGCCTTGGCGGGGCTGAGGGGACTGGGCGCCGCTACCTTGTGGCTGTGGGCGCTGCCATCTTTGAGGGTGGGGCAGTCAATTAGCATATTCCCTCCTTATTGGCTATGGGTGCTGCCTTCTTTGCGACGGCACGAGGTTCAATTAACATATTCCCTCTTTATTAGATAGGATATTTTACTACTGTTGTTTCTTTGTATGAAAAAGTATTGTTAGCACTCTAATAGCTCATAGCTTTGTAATTATAATATAGCTTTATATATATACTAGAGGCCCAGCACGCGATTGAAATTGCATGAAGAGGCACCTCGCCTCCCTCCGTACGAGGAGGCACTCTGAGGGGGCCCGGATCCACACCTGACTCACAGCGTCCCCTGGCCCCCCTGCCTGTATCCATTCCGGGGCTGCCCACGGCACCGTGCTGGCTTAGGAAGGCCCCCCTGTCTCTGCCTCCGTCTCCGCTCCGGGCTTCACCTGCACATGCAACCTCCTCCTGTCTGATCGTGACCCGTTATGGCATCCTTGCCTAATTTGCATATTACCTCTTTATTTATATATATATATATATATATATATATATATATATATATATATATAAAGTTTAAAAAATTGTATCATGGTGCAAATTATTTGAAGGTTTTTTTATTCGGCATTAGTCCCTTTTGTTTTGGTGTACATGTTTTTCAGACTTTCATTAATAAAATGTTTATTTTATTAGTATTAAAAGAAAGAATTACGAGGTAGTGAAGCAGAATGTTAAACTAAGCACTGGACTTTCATTAAACCTGTGGGATTTCCTATTTCCCTCATTACTTCTACATTTATTAATTGGAATTCTTCCATAAGTAAGAGCTGTCCCTTTATCCTGATTTATTTATGAAGTCATTTATCCAATAGGAATTTGTGGATATTTACGGACTCTTTGGGTTATAAGTCAATACTCTTTTTGATTTTGCTGCTCACACTGTTTCAGCCATGAGCACCCTCACCACCGCCACTCTCTTGGGTACGTTCTATGCTCAGCAGCTTTGCTCGTGTAACCCAGTCAACACCGAGCTCCAGGCTTGTGCAGACACAGGCTTGGTTAGTGCTCCAGATCCCGTGACATCTAGAAATCAAGGAGCTCCCCAGGATCTACCCCCTTCCTGGTAACTGTGCTCTTGTGGTATCTGTGACTTCAGCTCCTGTTCCCACGGGTGGCGTCCCGGTTCCTCTCATCCAGACGGTGAAGCTAGCCCTTCAGGTTTCTATAAAAGGACCTGCTCTCACAAGCTTGCAGGGGGCAGGGGGCTTCTCTGAAGACCAGGAGCAAACGTGAGGATGTGAGGATGCACAGGAGGGGCCCCGGAAGCTGGGGGCAAGGAGGCAGCCCATTGTCTGAGGGCCCTGTTTCGGGGACCACGAGTGTCATTGGCTCTTGTGGCTGCTTTCATGGTGTCTCCTCCTTTTCTCCCTGGTTCCCCACCTCCCTCACAGGAGCGGACTCCTGATTCACGCAAGAGAACCCAGCCCTGTCTTTGGATCCCAGCTCACTCAAAGGTGCTTATTTGGGAGGCTATAAAGCATGGCTGGAGGATGAACTTTTTCTTTCTTTTTTTTTTTTGCTTTGTAACTGTTGCTATTTGTTCTTCTGGGTTTTCTGGAAAGTCTGCTTTGTAAGGCTCTCTGTGTGGGAATCAGGGCATGTCCCAGTGTGGGAGCAGTGGAGGAACAGGCGGAGATGCTGTGACCTGAGTGAGAAAGGGTTGGGAAAGGGTTGTTCTTAAAAATTTTAATTAAAAAAAATTATTTTTTGTTTGGAAAAGGCAATATAAACACAAGGGGGAAAAACCCAATCTGTAAAAAGAAGAATATAGTGAAAAACAAGCCTCTCCCCCACCATCAGGCCCACAGTTCACTTTCCTAAAAGCCATTGTCACCAGCTGCTTATCAAGTTTTTTGAAATATTTTATGCACATGTGAGCATATGTTATATGTATTATGTGTATGTATATATATTCTCTGCCTTTTCCAAACAAATGGTAGCATATTCCACATAAGGCTTTTCTTTTGCTTTTTCTGAACAGCCAGGTGAGCTCTGCTTTGTCTCTTTGTCCTTGATCATGAGATTGGAGATGGGGGCTGTGCCTTCAGTCTGGGTTCCAGAACAAGAAGACCTTCGGAATAAAGGCACAGTTGATCCGCATCTTCTGAGTAACATGGGTGAGAGATGAAACTTGCTTGTTGTGAGCCCTAAAATTCCAGGGATATTTGTTACAGCAGCCTAACCTAATAGAAGCTGACTTACTCAGGCACAAAGTCCCAGATGGCTCTGAGGCATCAGTGCCTATGAACCGTGGCCTCTGAATCTACCAACAACTGATAAAAAAGTTCTGGTTATTATTTCAGGAATTAAGACATGTCACAGGCACTACGATATCCCATACTTGCTAGTGGCAGTGCCAATTGATATGAATATTTGGAAAGCCATTTGGCAATGTATAACAAGAGAACTAATAATTTTTACTTCTGAAACTCTAGCCCCCAAAAATAATCAGAGATGTACAGGAAGGTTGTTGTTGAGTTATTTGAAAAACTGGAAACAATGTAAATGCCCCATCAGTGTATGCACATTATTCTAGACTAGAGGCCTGGTGCACGAAATTCGTGCATGGGAGTGGGGGGGGGGAGGGTCCCTCAGCCCAGCCTGCACCCTCTCCAATCTGGGACACCCTCAAGGGATGTCCGACTGCCCGTTTAGGCCCGATCCTGGATCGGGCCTAAACGGGCAGTCAGACATCCCTCTTACAATCCAGGACTGCTGGCTCCCAACTGCTCGCCTGCCTGCCTTCCTGACTGCGCCTAATCGCTTCTGACTGCCAGTCTGATCACCCCTAACCACTCCCCTGCCAGCCTGTTTGCTCCTAGCTGCCCTCCCCTGTAGGCCTGGTCACCCCTAACTGCTCTCCCCTGCAGGCCTGGTCACCCCTAACTGCTCTCCCCTATAGGCCTGGGTCCCCACCAACTGCCCTCCCCTGCAGGCCTGGTCACCGCTAACTGCTCTCCCCTGCAGGCCTGGTCACCCCTAACTGCCCTCCCTTGAAGGCTTGATCGCCCCCAACTGCCCTCCCTTGCAGGCCTGGCCCCTCCCAACTTCCCTGTCCTGCTGGCCATCTTGTGGCGGCCATCTTGTGTCCACATGGGGGCAGCCATCTTGTGTGTTGAGTGATGGTCAATTTGCATATTACTCTTTTATTAGATAGGATGATGGATACCTATGCAGTGGAAAAATCAAGTAGCTGAATATTTAATGGGGAAAATGTTAGTGTTTTAGTGGTGAGTGAAATAAACAGGATTCAGAACTATATCTGTATGACAATCCTAATTTAAATAACAACATCGGGATGTGCTGTTGATACTTTGTATCTTTCACTTACATTATGTGACTAAGCATTTTCTCCCAGTGTCAAACCTGTAAATATGTATAAAGAACTGAGAAGAAAGAAGCAAAAATAGTGGTTATCTCTGGGTAGCACTTTTTTTCTGTATTTCCACATGTTCTATGATGAATATGTACTACTTTTATAATCAGAAGTAAATAACTGCTGCTTCAAAATAGGAATTATTTTGGTCACTTCTAGGGCTGTGCCTTTGCGCCGTGGCTGCCCAGGGACCTTAATTGGGCTCCTTGTCTAAGAATAAGCCCATGTATTTAATTAGGTCACTCCCCTGCCGACCTAGAATCTCTGCACAGGGCTTAGCTTGTGCTGCTAGCACAGGAGGTGACGCCCGGGAGGGGCCCCGAGCCTGCAGGTGCTGTGCCACTGCCTGCATTTAGCTCAGCCTGCTGGCTGAGGAATGTGTGCTGTCCCCGAGGGCACTACCACCCTCATGCCTCACAGCTTCTATGACCAGGCCTAGCTGTCCGCCCCTCCCCACCCACCTTCCCTGAGGTGCACTGTTTGTGGGGGGCGGGGATGTGAGAGGAGGGGCAGGGAGAGGAAAGGCCCAGGGAGTGAGCGAGGTTTCTAGAGCAAGTCTTCCCTGTCCTTGTCCGTCCGGGAGAGACGAGGATCATAGAAGAGTAGTATCTACATCCCAGGCTGAGGTGAGACTCCAGTGAGAGAGAGAACTGAGGACACTGTCTGCGCTCAGAAATCACGGATGTTCCCGTGAGGGATGAGATTCCCAGGCCTGAGAGGGGGCCCGGCCTTGCGAGTGCCCACAAGATCTAGTGTTGGTAGGATTTGTCAAATGTCTTTTTAAGACAGAGGTCCTGAAACGTGGTTGTACATGAGAATCCCCCATTCCCGGGCCCCACTCAGGACAGTTGCTTGTGAATCTCAGGAGGGAGGGCCTGGCCCATGCACCGGGCTGTCACTCTCAGGTCATGGACCTCCTGGGCTTGAATGGCCCTCCCTCCTGTCCTTGCCTGGCTGGTGCTCACCTGTCCAAGGTTGCATCCCTCCCTGGCTGATTCGAACATGCAAACTGGTGCTCCACCTTGTTGTCCTCAAAGGTCGGCCCCGCACAGGTGATTCGGGCACGGCAGGAATGCGGAATTCTGGCCCCACCCACACCTGCTGAATCAGAAGCTACATTTTAACCAGCTGTGGGGGGTGGGAGGCGGGGTTCACGTGCACACTGAGGTCAGAGCAGGGATGGGGCGCTTGCGAGCTCGTTGGTGGGTCTGGGAGGTGCGGATCCTGAGCAGGTGAAAGGTCCTGCCCCCTGGAACTCAGGCTCCTGAAGGGGGTTTGGAGGCTGCACAGCTGTGGCCTCTGAGCGGCGTCTCCCGGGGCTCAGGCCTGATGTGACGTTCGTCCATCCATGTGTCCCCGGAGAGGGCACTGGGGAGCCACACTCCTCTGGGTGAGGAGCCACGGGAACCCCTGAGCCAAGGCCCCCAGTCTGCGCAGTGGCCCAGGGCAGGGCTGCCGTCCTGTGTGGTGTCATGGTTCCGGAGTTTGACCGGGGTTCTCTCTGTAGTGGGACGGAGGCAAGCTCAGCCTTGTCCCTACAAAGGCCTGTTTTTGGTGAAACACAACTCTCTTGTTGTCTTGCTTTTAAATTCTCCCAAAGTCCCGGATCTGGGATGGAACATTCTAGTAGGAGCTGGTCTTCCTATAGTACTCCTCACTCAAGCTCGGGGAGTGACCTCTTCCTGCCTTGCATGCCTGCCCTGCCACCCCCACAGGGGCCGGGGCTCTGGGTGAAGTCACATGTGTCCTCACAACTGGCATGTTCCTGTCCCGGAATCAAGAATCGAACTTGAGCCCTGGCCAGTGTGTCTCAGCTGGTTGGACAGTGTCCTGTGCATCGACTCCCAGTCAGGGCACATGCCTGGGTCACAGGATCAATCCCCAATAGGAGGTGTGCAGGAGGCAGCTGATCTATGTTCTGTTCTCACATCGAAGTTTCTCTTCTTCTCCCTCTCCCTTCCTCTCTTTCTCTAAAAAAATCAACAAAGATATATATTAAAAAACCCTGAACAATTAAAAAAACTGAACTCGAGTCTAGTACTGAGTCTTGAGCTCTGTCTCACCTTCTCATCCAAACTCATGCCAATGACTCAGGACTCCCCTCCCGCCCTGGCCTGAGGCCCGTTTCTCTGACGTCTCTCTGCCTCCTCCGTCTCACTGTCTGTCTCAAGTCACACCTGTCTTCCTGCTCTGCTCCTGGTGGTCCAGGCCTCCATGCGGACAGTGGCCTCCGTCCCTCAAGCTTCCGCCCTCCCCCTATCACTGGTCAGTCAGTAAGCGACGTGCTTTATGTCCTGCATGTTCTTCCAAGCTCACCCTTTGCCAGAGTCATTACACCAGCCTCCAAACTGGCCTCCGTGGCCCAGCCACCCCTCCAGCATGTCCTCCTTTCCCCGGGCCAGGGAGACTGACCTCCTGTACACATGGGACGAGGCCATTCTCACAACCTTCACCTGTGGCCATCACCTCCAAGAGGACATCCTGGCTATCAACAGGGCCCTCCCCTCACTGCCAGCCACATGCCCGAGACTCCCCACGCTCACAGGCTGCCCCTCAGCCTGCCTGCTTCTGACTTACCTGTAAGGCTTCCTCCTCCAGGAAGTTCCCCCTGATTCCCTGGGCTCTCGGGGGCTTGGGTTTCCTTTCTCACCGTCTCCTTGGACTGCGACTGACTTGACTTCAGGGCAGGTAATATGTCTTCCTCATTGAGCCCAGCACAGGCGTGGCGTGAGGTGATGCCTAATGAACACATGGTGTCTGACGAGGTTGATTTATGTACTATGTGCAGGAGGCGACCGAAATAGGCACCGTTTCTGACTCTCCCGCGGCCTCCTGCTGCTCAGGACTGTGCTCTGGCCTGTCCCCAGCTTGCCCAGATCCCGGTGAGCAACAGCCCGTTCCCTGACTCAGGATTGCAGCAAGGGAATCTGTGGTCTCTGTGGGGGGAGGTACCTGCTCCCCCGACCAGGCCTGGGAGCTGGCCCCATGGCTTCCTTCCTGCCGAGACCTGCCTCGGGCTCCTCAGCTCCTGCCTGTGCCCACCTGGATGGCCTTCCCACGTGCCTGGACACAGCCCTCAAGGGCAGGGCAGGCTGCCCCAGGCTGCTTGCCCTCCCCCCTTGCCACCCTCAGGGTCTTCCCAGACCCGTGCCCGCCGGGGCAGCACTGTAGGGAGCCCTGGATTTCCAGTTTAGGGATAAATGAAGTCTCACCCTCAGGGGCCAAATTACCTGAAAGAGGATCCCCCAAAACCTTGTATGTTGTCACTGGGAGAGCTTGGCCCCTGGCGCCCCTGCCCCCAGCCTGGGTCCTGCGGGATGGGCAGGCCAGGCTGTGTGGGCGGCAGGAGCTGCAGGAGCTGCAGGCTCCCTGGTGCTCCAGTCTGAGCTCAGGGGTCAGGCCCGGTCTCAGCACTCACACTCCCACCCACCTACGTGCGCGCGCGGCACACACACACACACACACACACACACACACACTCTAACTGCACTCACACCCTCTCACACTCCCACACACACACACACACACACACACCTCTAACTGCACTCACACCCTCTCTCACACACACACACACACACACACACACACACACACACACACACCTCTAACTGCACTCACACCCTCTCTCTCTCACACACACACACACACACACACACCACAAGCTCCAGCAACGTCCATTCTTTTGATGGAAGGAGGTACAGTTTCTTGCCTCTCACCCCTAACCTATCTCTTCTCCTCCCCCCACCCATGGAGGGGCTGGCCGTTGCCCCGGGTGGGGCAGAACTGTCCTTGGCCCAAGGTGCCCGATGGCCCTGTCTCAGGCCAGGCCCTCCCAGTGAGTGGATTCCAGCCTCTGGCCTCAGTCCCTGCCCATCCACACCCAGGACATGCCGTTGGCATGAGGTGATGCCTAATGAGGCAGGTGACCCAGGCTGGGCTCTGAGGGCCATTGCCCTGAGCCGGCTCCCGGCCTCTGCTGCCCTCTGTGGCCATTTCCTTGCTGTCCTCAGCACTGAGCTCTTTGCTACTACATGAAATTCCTTCACCTCTAAACAAATAAAAATCCTACATCTAAGACTCTGCTCTGTTAAAAGCCTTCACGGTGCATTGCTCCCCCTGCCCCCCCCCACAATCCGCCTGTGCCAGCTGCCCGTGCCTGTGAGGAAGCCCTGGTTTCTGGTGGCCTCAGAGGGCTTCTCCAAGCCCAGGGGATGGACGGCCCCTCCGCCCCCGGCCCATGGCCGGAGTTGTAAGGCAGCTGTGGAATAGTGCCTCCTGCAGGTGGAGGGGAGCGTGAGGGGTGACAGGAACAAAGCCTCATGTGCTGGCCTGGACTCTCTGAACTGACACAGTCGAGGTGTAGAATCAGGAGGAAACCTGCTCTTTTGCCACCACAGCCTCGGGGACGATGCTGGTGGGGGCGGGGGGAGCTGAGCAGGGCTCAGGAGCAGGTGGGGGGAGAGGCAGCTCCAGGACTGTCCCCTGGGGCCCGGGGACACACACCCTCTATGGAAAACTTGTACATAATCTCAAGTTTATGAGAAACTGTGAAAATAAGACATAGTACAAAGGACATGTGTTCTTACACCTGTGGCCAGGTTTACGTCTTGTTAATGAACACTTCACTCCATGTGTTTATCATGTATCTGGCCAGTGACGCACGCGGCTCTCTAAGCACATGCACAGACCTTGCCTGGAGGTAAGTTGCACACATCACGACCTTTACCCTAAATACTTGAGTCTTTCCAAGAACAGGGCTTTTCTGACATCACCGCAGCACAGGGTCAGCTTCACAGGTTTACACAGAGACAGCACTTGAATCCACCATCCCATCCCTAGTCCAGTCTTATGACCTATTAACATCCTTAGCATCATATCCTCCTCCCTGAGTCAGTGCCCAAATGCAGATCTTGATTCTGTTGGCCACCTCTTCAGTCTCCTTTAATCTGAACACATCCTCAGTCTTTTAAAAAATATCCTATATAATAAAGAGGTAATAAGAAAATTGACCGTCACACCTTCGCACAAGATGGCCACCCCCATGTGGTCACAAAATGGCCTGCAGTGGAAGGCAGTTGGGAGCGACCAGGCCTTCAGGGGAGGGCAGTGGGGGGGGGGGGCAAGGCCTGCAGGGGAGAGCAGTTGGGGGCAACCAGGTAGGCAGGGGAGGGCAGTTAGGGTCAACCAGGCCAGCAGGGGAGGGCAGTTGGGGGCAACTGGGCCAGCAGGGGAGGGCAGTTGGGGGCGACTGGGCCAGCAGGGGAGGGGAGCAATTAGGCATCAATCAGGCTGGCAGGGGAGTGGTTAGAGGGTGATCAGGCTGGCAGGCAGAAGCAGTTAGAGGCAATCAGGCAGGCAGGCAGGCAGGTGAGCAGTTGGGAACCAGTAGTCCCACATTGCTAGAGGGATGTCTGACTGCCGGTTTAGGCCTGATCAGGCCTAAACCGGCAGTCGGACATCCCTCGAGGGGTCCCAGATTGCAGAGGGTGCAGGCTGGGCTGAGGGACACCTTCACCCTCCCCCCTCCTGTGCATGAATTTCGTGCACTGGGCCTCTAATATATATATATATATTATAATTTTATTGATTTCAGAGAATAAGGGAGAAGGAAAGAGAGATAGGAACATCAGTGATGAGAGAGAATCATTGATTAGCTGCTACCTGCATGCCCCTTACTGGGGATCGAGCCCGGGCATGTGCCCTTGACCAGAATCCCGGGACCCTTCAGTCTGCAGGCCAATGCTCTATCCACTGAGCCAAACTGGCTAGGGAAGGTCCTCAGTCTTTCTCTGTATTTTATGACATTGAGAAGTTCAGGGTTCTTGAGCAGAGACAGTTTCACCCAGTGGTTAAGAGTACAGATGTGGTGCCAAGCCTCTGGGCTCAGTCCCCTCTGCCACTTACTGGCTTTGTAACAGTGGGCGGCATGCTTAACTCCCTGGTGCCTCCGTTTTGTCATCTGGATATTCAGAAAAGCAGCAGGCCCACCTCATGGGGTTGTGAGGAGGCACACAGAGTTAGCAGTGCAAGGATGCACCTACTGTTTATGACAGCATGCCTCTTCCTGAAGGGGCTCTGGAATGCAGCACGCCCCAAGTGTGCCAGTGGCACAGGGTAAAGGGCCAAGAGGACCTGTGGCAGCCTGAGGACCTCCTGGCTAGACCTGCAGTCAGCCGAGGGGCTCGGGTCTGGATAAGCGGCCACATCCTGGGGTGGCAGCAGAGACCCCCAGCACACAGCAACGTGAGGAGGTGCCCCCTTCCTAGTGCCAGTGCAGGTCACACCAAGACCCACCAAGGAGTGATGGGCAGCTACCAGCCACCAAGTGCTAGTTTGGCTGGGCATAAATCCTGCACTGTCAGCTTTAGGAGACGGCTAGGAGCGTACCTGGAGAAGTCACCTGAGAAACACTAAAGTGACTGAGTGACTTCTCTGACCCCCAAATTCAGCTACAGGGACAGTAAGTTACATTTCTGCACATCTGCCATGCCAACTCCCAGTGGGCGGGGTAAGGAGCTGCCCATAACCAGGGAGTCCTCTTTCTGTTTCTGATTCAGAGGAAACATGCAATATGGGAAAGGGCACTTTTTAAAAGGTGTCCCTGAGATGAGCAGAAAGCACAGAATCACAGATGAAAGGGACTGTGGGAATCTTCCTGACTGCTGAATTTGGTTCTCCTCTTACACCCTTAATAACGGTTGCCATTTATAGTCCATCTCTCTGTTCATCCAATTATATATCCATCCATCCATCCATCCATCCATCCAATCCATCCATCCATCCATCCAATCCATCCATCCATCCATCCTATAATCCATCCATCCATCCATCCATCCATCCATCCATCCATCCATCCATCCATCCATCCATCCATCCATCCATCCATCCATCCATCCACTCACCCACCCACTCACCCACCCATCCATTGATCCCTCTGCCCATTGAGTCATCCAGTGAGGGAACACAGCTCCTGCAGCCTCAAACTCTTGCTTCGCCATCCTAATACTTGTAGTTGCTCATCCGGCATTGTCAAGGAAGGAACTATTTCATTGAGTTACCCTTTTCTCAGAAAATTCTTATTCCTTTAAGAATGCCTAACTTCATTGAATTTAGCCATAGTAAACTTGTCTTTCTTACATAAGGGGACCTGCCACGTCACAGAAGTCTTCCTGGATGATTCAGGTCAAAGCCTGGAATGGAAGTCATAAAGCCTGGTTGTAAAGTCAGCATTGTGAGCCCTCAGGGCTGCTGACAGTGCTAGAGTAAAAGGTTCCATTTGTACTTTTTTTCTGTTCCTGTGGTTCTAGGCACCTGCCATTTTTTATAGCTCTTGCCATGTTTCTGAACAATTACTTCTTCAAATGGCCGTGGGCTGGGAGAATGGATACCAAGTATGTTAGAATTGTGTGTAAAGTAAGAGTCCTGGTTTGTTTGTTTATTTACTTATGACTCTTATTTGTTAAGTACCAAAGTCATTTGCTTTTTAACCCCATGCTTGCTTCATTCTGGGTTCTCTGCTACATTTGAGGTGGTTAAAGTCCTTGGATGCATAAGCCCTAGAAACGGAGGTGGCAGAGTATTAATGAATTGTTCTTTGATCATACCTTCTTGCTTTCTTGAAGGGAGAGGATGCCAGAGATGGACCTGGCTGACTCCTCCTCCATAGGGAGGAGATGGGGGCCCAGGGTGGGGCCTGCTGGGTCCTGGTGTCTCAAGGGTTTGAGGGAGAGGGGAGCTGCTGGGCCCCACTGGTAGCTTGCAGTGGCCGGGGAAGGGACTCCAGGTGGCGACGGCCAGTGTGGATGAGAAAGAGCAAGGGACCCCAAGGGGAGCTGTGGGCCTGGTCTCTCAGGACTGGAGGAGGACTGGCCCCAGCGGTGAGATGGGCACTGGGGGCTGGGGCGGGGTCTCAGCCTCTAAACACCCCATTTCCTGGCCTACCGCACACAGCACAGCAGCCTGAGAGTGACTCCACTGACCACAGACACATGTGCTTGCAAGGGGACCCCCTGTGCAGGTAGGCAGGGGCACGTCAGATGGACACAGACTTACACACTCTGTGCCCTTTGCTTCCCTCCACACAGTGACAAGCCTGCCACCTGTGCACTTAATCACAGGGGCCTCTCAGGAAAGTGACGCCCCACAATCAAGGCCTCCCTCTCAGTTGCTTGTGATACACGCCCACAGTGAGACATGAGCTATAGCCTCTCTGCACTGGTGAGCTCACATACACATTCACACACGCTTGTGCTCAGACACACTCACATGCAAGGAGGACACCCTGGCTCTTAGAGTTTGGGGGCTGACCCCAATGTCTGCCTCCCCCTTCCTGGGATTTTCATCAACCACAGCCTAGTGCTGGGGAAGATTCAAAGATTCGCTACTTCTGCTTTGACATGGACTGCACTATGGCCAGGAGGGAGGGAGGGCGCACAGGGCACTGGGGGCTTGGGGCAGGGGTGGAACCCACCTGCCTGGTCCTGCTTGCCCTCAGCCTATTAAGTCCCAGAGGCGCTGGCCTTTGAGCTGCTGCTGCAGGGCCTGGTGCATTGGGGACCGGCATGAATCCCATGCTGCGTACCACCACCCTGCCTTCCCACCAGGTGTGGAGCCCCCTGGGTGCACTTTACGCAGGGCTGGTGTGTGCTGGGCTCTATGGGAACCTGCTTCACGGCTTCTCCTTCCTCTTGGAGTAAGGGAGAGAGTGGACGCAAGGACACCAGGGGATAGGTGGGACCCAGGCACAGGTCAGAGGGAGAGAAGGGGTGAGTGGCAGAGTAAGGAAGGGCAGGGCTTAACAGACCCCAGCGAGATGGGTTCTGGGCTTCCACTCCAGCAAGTGCGTTAGGAGGGAGACCTGCAGAGGTTCCACATCCTCTGCACACTCTTCAACTGACTGGGGAGGGGGAAGGAGGGTAGGGAGCGGATCCCCTGGGGCCCAGCTCTGGCCTGGGGCTGCTGCCAGGGTCCCTGGGCAGTGACTGACAGGCCTCCTCACCCCAGGGACCTGCCTCTGTGCCTGCCTGGTGGACTTCTTCTCCAGATGCTCCCGCCCGCCCAGCCTGGGTAACCCAGAGGACATTGCTGCTGCCAGGGGCCAAGCCCTGAAGTGGGGGCTCCCCTAAGGGGGCAAAGGCCCCACTGAGGAGTTTGAGGGGCTCCAGGAGCTCAGCAGGATGACCTTCACCACAGAGCCCACAACCTTATAACTGGTGCCCCCCAAGGGGTGACCTCAGCACAGGGTGACACCCTCCCATGACTCTAGGGTTGGTGATCAGCCTTCCGACCTCTCGGCTTGCCCCAGCTGTGACACTGGCTGTCAGCATGGGAGCCTCTTCAGTCCTTCCAAAGCCTCCTGCAGGGTGTGGCTGACACAGTGGACGTCTGCCTGTCGGTGAGGCGCCCAGGCCTCCAGGACTCTCAGGCATCGCCCTCACTTTCCTGGGCCAGCCCCCAGGGCTACAGCCCCTCAGTTTCCACTGCTTCCCACCGGCACTGTGGTCTGGGCTTCCCCATCTTGGACAAGCGCGCACACACACACACACACACACACACACGCACACATGCACACATGCACACACACGTGCGCATGCACAGCTGTGTCCCTCCTGCCGGCTGTCTCAAGGAGAAGACACTGGAGGACCTGGAAAAACAATGTGGAGGAGGATGAGGGGCCAAAGACCCAGGGTCAGAACCAGGCCTGTCCCTGGTCCCCTCCTCCTTTCCCTGGCCTCCTACCTCAGGTTTAGACAGAGCCTACACCTGGCCTTGCTCTCCACTTCCTCCCTGCCCTGGGTCCCTGCTGGAGGCTGAGACCTGAGGGGCCCCCAGGGCAGCCCTGGGAGGCACCGACCCTGGAAGTTGCTCTGTGTTTCCTCCAGGAACAGATCCCTGTCTTGCTGGGCAGGAAGGCGGCTGGGAGTGCTCCTGGCCACCACCAGCTGCTACAACTACAGCAGCGTGAGTGCATGAGTGATGGGGCCCTCGCTTCCTTCCCAGCCCTGGGAAAATGAGACCCTGTAAGGAACAGTGAGCGGGAGGGGAGGAGCCAGGACCCTGCTACCCCCACCATCTGGTTGGCATTTTGGGGTCTGATTCTTGGCCTCTTCAGGTTTCAGTGGAATGGGTGATGATTTTCTCATTGTTTTGCTCCTGTGGTCGCCAGTGGGTAAGGGCAGAGGCCGTCAGTGGCCCCGGCCCAGCAGCCCAGCCCAGCCAGGTGCTCTGGCCTTCGCTCTGTCCCTGCCAGGCCCCAGGACTAACCTGTTTGGTGCTGGTGAGGTGCGTGCCTCATGCCTGGGTGAGGTGGCTGCGCCAAGGTCTGGGAGGGCCAGGGTGCAAGGGGCCGCTCTCAGGCCCAGCCCTCCCCTCGAAGAAGAACCAAGTGTGGAGAAGGGTTGCGGCAGGATGGGCGGAAGCAGCCGCCTGGCTGAGGACCTGTGAGCCAAGGCAGGCTTTCCTGACTGGGTGTCTGCATGTGCCCCCTGCCCGCCCCTCAGGCCGAGGCCTCAGCCAGGTCCTGAGATCCTACTTTGACCTGCTTGTGGTGGACACACAGAAGCACTGCTTCCTCATGGAAAGAGGAAGACAGGTCAACATGGTAACGATAGGAGCTGAGGCCCCTTCCACCGTGATCTGTGGACCAGGCTGCGGGGAGGGAGCCCACCCTCAGGCTTGACCTGAGGCAGGAAAGCAGGGGGCTCTCTCAGGCCCTCTGCCGCCCTTCCTCCCACGCCATGGTCACCCTTGCTGTCCCAGCCCTGCCCTCCCAGACCAGGGTGCCCTCTACCCGCTCTGGGACTTGGGCCAGCTCTGTGTGTGTGGAGAGCAGCTACAGTGTTTGGACAGGTTCAAGCCTCGGACTATTGAGAGGGCACAGTCCTCTCATGGCCACGTGCAAGTCCCAGCTTGGAGGGCAGAGCCCTCCCAGCACAATTATAGCCAACAGCTATAGTTGTAAGTTTGAACCTATGGTCCGAACACGTGGTCCCACGTGCCTGAGTGATGTGGGCTTGATAGAGTTCAGGTGCATGTAATAGAGTAGGATTGAAACCCACAAGAATGTTGTAAACATCTTGACCACGCCCTTACTTTGCCTCGTGACATCTGGCTATAAAATAAAGACACGGCTTGTAATCTGTGGCGCTGTCTCCATCGGGAACAGTGTCCCACCTAGACCCAGCTTTTATTCTCTTGTTGTCTTTTCGAATCCTTCACCGCCCCCTCTCAGGGTCACTGAACCTGGCTGAGCAGGCAAGGCACATAAGATGCCCTGGGGCTGAGTATGCCATGGCTGTGCCGGCTCGCCACATGTGTGGGCATGTCAACTGGGAGCCCATGTCCCCAGCCTGCTACCTGGACAGGGAAGGGCTGTGAGGAAGCCTGTCCTCCATGATGGGCAGGCCCGTCTGATGTGTGTCTGCAAGCTGCTTGGGTGCAGAGGAAGGACTTCCTGTGCATCGGGGACCACATCTTTGGGAACAGCCTCAAGTTTTAGAAGTGGCTGGGCTGGTGGACTTGCCTGGTGGTTCCTGAGCTGTCCCAGGAGCTGGGCATCTGGGCTGGAGAGAGGGGTATGCCTTGGGGTGGGGAACAGGCAGGGGCGCTGGCCACCAGCCCAAAGGTTGTCACATTGTCACCTTCCCCTTTCCTGTGCAAGGTTAGCTGTGACTGTGATAACACCGTCCTCTGGTTTATGAAAGCAAGTCTATTTTATACAGGAGGGAACAAAGACCCAGAGAGGTTAAGCATCCTGCCCAAAGTCACACAGCCAGAAGGGTCAGAACTGGGACTCAAACCCCTGTCTCCTGACTCCAGAGCCGGGTGTGTTTCTGTGGCCTGGGGCTTCCTTCCTCACCTGACCCCCACCTCCCTACCTGCTCTGAGGATGCATAGTGAGTGGAAGGCACATTTCCCACTGGGAATGACCTGAAGTGTCCTTGGGGTCAGGAGTTGCTGTGAGCCCAGACAGCTGGGGTTTGAGTCACTGCGTGTGACCTGACTGCACTTGTCCGCAGGGCTTATGCTGTCCCTGCTGCTCTGGGCAGTAACTGATGTAAGGACACGATGCACACAGTCGCTGCCTGGGCCCCTGGTGACCTCTCCGCTCTTACCACATGGCTCAGCTGGGCCCTGGGCCGACGAAGGGGGCCAGGGCTGTCACTCATCCCGCTGTTCCCCACCCATTTTCAGAGCGGAAGGAGGAGCTGAGGAGGCTGGACCTGGCAGAGCTGTACCAGGGGGAGCCTGTGGACCCACGGGGAGCAGAGAGGATGAGGTGGTAGCCCAGTGCAGGCCTGGCAGCAAGGTCCTGCCAAGGTTGTGAAGGGGTCGAGATCTGTTTCATGCTGGGCTTCCCTAGTGAACTGGACCTTGGGACCCTTCTCATCCCCTGGGGGCCACCCACACTGTGACCTCTGAGCCCTTCCTCCAAGCCACCTAGCATGGTCTCGGGACACCTACATCTCACACACATGCACAGGCCCAACCCAGTGTCCTCACTGGGTGCCCCTCACCCGCCACGGAGCCAGGGAAGTTGTGCGGGGAGACTGGAGGTCTGCCTCCTCCCCTCCTCCTGGGTCACATGGCCACTTGTATAGCAGCCACAAGGATGGGAGCATCATGGGCTGCAAGTCATCAGCTCCACCAAGAGGGAGATTCGGGTGCCCAGTGAGGAGGGGACAGCCCAGTGGGGCGGAGGTGGGGGGGATGGGCCTCGCAGCTTCCTGTCCCAGGTCCCTGAGTCCAGTCATCT
Source organism: Eptesicus fuscus (assembly GCF_027574615.1). Classification (NCBI taxonomy): domain Eukaryota; kingdom Metazoa; phylum Chordata; class Mammalia; order Chiroptera; family Vespertilionidae; genus Eptesicus; species Eptesicus fuscus. The sequence goes on from NC_072488.1 coordinate 56,169,555, forward strand.
GATTCTTCCAACCTCTGGGAGTTTCCCTGTCTTTGTCAGGCAGCGCCCTCTGCTGGCCCAGGTTCCCAGTGACATCGGTGTGCTCTGCTGTGGGTGATTTGTGGAGCATGGCCCTGTCCTCCAGTTCCACCATTACTGCTCCTTGAGAAGCACCTGCCTGCTGGGTTGGGTCCTTCTGTGAGTGACAGGCAGCTCTGATCAGTCTGGGTCAGGCAGTCAAGGGGCCTGAGGTAATGGGTCCTGGGAAAAGGAGGCAGGAAACCATCCCCAGTGGCTTACTGACCAGCCACCAAGGGGATTCAGGGCACAGGCAGTTCTCCCAGCCTAGCGTCATTGTTCCCATCTTCAAGGTGCAGAGTCTGAGGTTGGGGCCTGGGCATGAAGTCCGATCTCCGGGGCTCCTGCCTGCTTTCCTTGCTTCTCTCAGCTGCCCACACGGTTGAGGAAGGTGTGTCTGAGTCTCTCCTGTGCTTCCTGCACTGGGCTCGGTGCTTTATTTTGCTCAGTGCTCAGCAAGACCCTGCAAAGTGGTCCCCTGACCCTCGCTTACCACCGGCACAAAGGGAGTGCAGAGGACCTGCGGAACTCACTGTCACCTGCTGGAGACTAATGCCAGGAGTGGGCCCAGTGCTCTGTCCCCCCATCACACTGCCACATTCTGGGGACTGAGTGGTCACTGTGCAGCTTCGTCCATCTCTGGGCTTTCAGATGAGCAGGGCTGCAGAACTCCCGAGGGCAAACCCAGGGTTGGGCATAGTTATCTGTTCTGCCAGACACAGCTGCTGAAGTAAAGACCAGACAGGAGAAGAAAGGCAACCGATTCCTGGCCGGTGTGGCTTAGTGGTTGAGCATTGACCTATGAACCAGGAGGTCACGCACGGTTCGATTCCAAGCAAGGGCACATGCCCGGGTTGTGGGGCATGCAGGAGACAGTCGATCAATGATTCTCTCTCATCACTGATGTTTCTATCTTCTTCTCCCTCTCCCTTCCTCTCTGAAATCAATAAAAATATTTTAGAAAAACAAAAGGCACCTGAGGGAGTGGGTGAAACATTTAAAGAAACTGGCTCTTATGACACGCCGGGATCTCCTTCTCTGGACCACCTCTGCCCCGCCGGTTCCGTCTGCCGCCTCACTGGGCTGGGAGCCGCAGCTGTGGGCAAGGGCTGGCGTGGGAGTCATGATCACTGAGGACCTCGGAAGGCCTTACTGATGGACCTTCTCCATCTGTCCCTGTAGATGTCCCAAGAGGTGGTCACAGAGCAAGAACTGGCCCACGTGGACCCCACCTCCTGCCTCCTTTCCTGCCCCAGAGGGTGAGTGGCAAGAAGCAGCAGGTGGCTTCTTGCACAGCAGAGCTGGGAGGAGCCCCTTGGGGCTTCAGTGGGCTAGAATGAGCGTTCCCAGGGGAGGGCTGTCAGCCCTGGGGGCATTTTGGAGAATTGTGGGAGCTTTTTTGTCTTCCAGTGTAGTCATTCCTGAGTATTTACATAGAAACATACTATTTTATTATAAGTTACTTTTCTTTTTATTTCTTCTATGTTATAGTGAGGATATATTTATTTATTTTTAAATTATAAAGACAATAATTGTATTATCTATGAATTTCAATTTAGGATAGAAAAGGGGAAATTAAAATACTTTTAATTGGGCATTGGGCCCGATAGGGCCAAGAACCAAGGCTCTGCTCAGACCCACAGTTCTGCTCAGCCAGGCCCAGCTGACTGTCGGTGCCTGGCCCCCCTCCAGCCCCCTTTTGGCTGGACCATCTGACAGACACACCCTGCTCTGGGAGAGGTGGCCGAACCACGAGAATGGGGGTCCTGCTTCCACCCCCTCGTCCATTGTGCTGCCTGAGCCCCTGAGCTGAGATCCCCGCTGTCATGGCAGGCTGGCTCCCTGGCTACCCAGGCATCCTGGGGCTTAGTGTCCCCTCTCATAGGTTCCCTTTAGCTGGTGGTTCCAGGTTGTTTGTGGAGCTACTTCCCCATCCCAACCAGCAGAGGGCTGCGCACACTCCCAGCGGTAGCTGTGGCCTCTCTGCCCCTCACTTCCATCCCAGCCCAGAGAAGGGCATTTGGCACCTTTCCCATCCCTGACTGGGAGTCACGGTGTGAGCTTGGGAGGAAAGGTTCCGGGACCAGTTTTCTTGCCTCCCGAGGACCAGCAGAGCTGCATCAAGGCTGACCGAGTGCTGGGCCGGGGTCGGCACCATGGGTTGTCTTCCACTTGAGGTAACAGGACAAGTATGGACGAGAGAAGAAGCACCATGTTGACCTCTCGCAAATGGGACAGATTTGGAGCTGAGAACACTTCCTTCCGGGAGGAAGCACTGCTTATCCGAGGTGTCCCCCTGGCCTCTGAGCCAGGGAAATGTAACAAGTTCCCAAGCTGCATCATGCAACTTTATTTCTGCACATACCTCAAGTGGAAGACAACCCATTTCTTTCTTTCTTTTTTTAAATGTAAGAAATTTTATTGGATGAGGGGATATGTGGGAGGCATAGGTGCTGGTCCAAGGTGTCACCCTGTTGGGTGTGGTGACCACCAGTGAAGCCACTGGCATGGACAAAGATGCAGCCAGGAACAGCACTGACCTGGCCTTGGGCCTCGCCCGGAAGACGTCAGCATGGCTCTGGCAGGGGTCTTCTGGACAGAGACCAAACGTGGACCAGATGAGCTCCTGGGGCACACAGTACCCGCCACTGTCCAGCCTGGTCACTGTAGATAACAAAGGCGATGGTCACCAGGGTGACAGCTCAGATTCCAGGTGATAGAGATGCTCCTACCAGGGATAGCCACCTTTTGCCATTTCTGTTGGGTCCACCTGGAATCTCTGGGCCAGGGCCTCTTCCACCCAGACCTGTGTTGGCTGCCAGCTATGTTGGTAGATTAATCTCTGCAGAAACTCCTCTTGAATCAGATGCACTGCTCACTTGAGCCCGGCCTCGGTGTGTTGGTTGGGCTGCTTTCAGTTGGGATTAAGCCGGCAACCCTGGCACAGCTTAGTGGTCAGTGCACATCGAGGCTGTCCCTCCTCCCAGGACATCCACCTCCTCCATGAAGTTCTCCTTCATCTTGTCAGAGAAGGGGCCCACCCTCCTGTGTTCTTTACTACTACTCAGCATCTGGGCCCACAGTTTGTGCTGATGCAGGTAGATGAGTCCACACTGCTCAGCTGGGTTGGCCACGGATTCCCAGGGGACGGGGAGCTCATGGCCTCTGTGAATGACCTCTGGTGATGGCCATATTGGTGTCTGAGGGTCATACTCACCAATCATGTCTACCAGGATATCACAAGAAGCCAAGTTTTTGGGCTCTGGGTTGGCACAATCTTTGCATCCTGGTATTTTAACAGGAGATATAGCAAGGGGGTGCCAGGCCCTCATCACACTGGAAAGGGCCACTGTGTCTGGATTCCGGGGACGCCATGAGGTGCTTTGGGTTACGTGGAGGGCAGATGAACCCAGAGGCAGGAGACTGCACAAGAAGTGGTGGCCCCATGCAGCAGGGGGCAATTTCTTTTAAAAAACAGTATTTCTAAATTTAAGTCATGAAACCATAAAAATCCTAGAAGAAACCATAGGCAGCAAAATCTCAGATATCTCTCATAGTAACATGTTTATGGACACATTTCCTAGGGCAAAGGAAACTAAGGAGAAAATAAAAAATGAGTCTATATAAAAATAAAAAAGCTTCTGTACAGCAAAAGAAACCATCAACAAAACTAAAAGGGAGTCCACTGTATGGGAGAACATACTTGGCAATGATACATCTGATAAAGGGTTAATATCCAAATATATAAAGAACTCAGACAACTTAACAGAAGGAAGACAAACAATTCAATTAAAAAATGGGCAAAGGACCTAAATAGACACTTCTCCAAAGTGGACATACAGATGGCCAAGAGACATATGAAAAAATGCTCAAAGTCACTGATCAGAGAGATGCAAATTAAAATGACAATGAGATATCACCTCACACCTGTCAGAATGGCTATTATCAATAAATCAACAAATGACAAGTGTTGGTGAGGTTGCTGGTGGGAATGCAGACTGGTATAGCCATTATGGAAAACAGTATGGAATTTCCTCAAAAAGTTAAATATGGAACTGCCACTTGACCCAGTGATCCCACTTCCAGGAATATATCCAATTAGAAACACCAATCAGAAAGAATATATGCCCCCCTATGTTTATAGAAGTACAATTTACAATAGCTAAGATCTGGAAACAGCCCAAGTGTCCATCAATAGATGAGTGAATAAAAAAGCTGTGACACATTTATACCATGGAATACTATGCAGCAATAAAAAAAGAATCTCTCACCCTTTAATATAGCCGGAGGGACCTGAAGAGTATCATGCTAAGGGAAATAAGTCAGGCAGAGAAAGATAAGTATCTCACGATCTCACTCATATGTGGAATCTAAATAACAAAATAAACTGATGAACGGAGTGGATCAGAGACAAGGAAGCATGGAACAGAGTGCAGAATCTAAGAGGGAAGGTGGGTGGGTGAGAGGTTATCAATCAAGGACCTTGTATGCATATATGCATGATCCATAAACACAGATGAGGCCATACATATATGAGGCAGTGAGGGCCTGGGGCCAGGGGGCGGGCTAGAGAGGGTCAATGGGGGGTAAGGGGACATATGTAATATTTTCAACAGTAAAGAATTGTGGTTTATTTTTTTAAGTATTTCTGTGCACATAATAATACATGATTGGCTGTAGAGGACCTCATTCCAGGTCATTAGGAAGACAGTAAATGCAATAGCCCAGATGTCCTTGAACTTGGTGCATCAATACATATGAGAAGTTATACTTGTGCTTTAAAAATGTGATTGTGCCCAAGTTGGTTTGGCTCAGCGGATAGAGCGTTGGCCTTTGGACTGAAGGGTCCCAGGTTCAATTCTTGCCAAGGGCACATGCCTGGGTTGTGGGCTCAATCCCCAGTAGGGGGCATGCAGGAGGCAACTGATCAATGATTCTCTCTCATCATCGATGTTCCTATCTCTCTCTCTCTCCCTTAAATAAAAAAAATATATTTTTTAAAAAAGTGATCATACCGTACCCAGTTGCTCAGTGGTTAGAGCTTTGGCCCTTGGACTGAAGGGTTGCGGGTTTGCTTCCAGTCATGGGCAAATACCTTGGTTGAAGGCTCCATCCCTGGCCTGCTCTGGGCGAATGCAGGAAGCAACCAATTGATCTCTCTCACATTGATGTTTCTCTCTCTCTCCTCCTCCCTCCACTTGATCTAAAAATCAAATGGGAAAAATATCCTCAGGTGAGGATTAATAAGAAAGAAAGAACATTAAAAAAACACACACAAAAAACCATGATTATTACTTTGGTAGGAACTGCTCTGTGTGGTACTCAGCCCCGGCCTGCCTTGTTCTGATGTCACTGTCCCTTGTTGGTGGTGCCAGCTGGGATATTTGGAGACTTAGAATGAGTGTCTCTGCATTTGAAATGACAGACGGACTTTTGACACAGCTCACTGGTGCCATTTTCTATGGATAAACAAGGGACACACTTGGAACATCTGAAGATAAATAAGGGGCAACAGGCCATGTGCTCCGAGTGCTCAGTCATTTTTCACATCTGCATTTCAGGTTTGGAGCCCAAGGCCTTTCCTTCTTTCTGGGTTGACTTTGCGCTAGCCCAGGCAGGGACCAGGTATTCCTGGTCCTTTAAACACTAGATTCTTATCATGGGTAGAGGGTAGCATTTTATCAGGAAAGACCCTAGGTCCCGCTTTTCTGGAAAGGTGCTGTAATATGTTCAGTATCTGAATCTACAAAAATCAACTCTTACAATTTCCTCCTGGTGTAGGGAATGCAGAAAGGGCCTGAGGACAAAGAATTTGGAAAAATAACTCCCATTTTCAGATTTTGTGATCCCTAGTAACCCCCTTGGGCATTTGGTGGTGTCACCGGTAAACTGAGTCTGTCTAAAGGGAGGAAAGGGCTGGCTGTACACATTCCTGATTTTGGTTGTGGTAACAATCTACTTCTTAGTCTATCCGCACTTCGGCCGTTATAGCTCACTTTCATGAACCTTGTTATTATAAATCTGACCTAGAGATGGATCTGCTTCTCTCACAATGAATAAGCGTGATTCCTGGGTGTGGCTGATGGTCAGACCCTGATCAAGGTCAGCTCTCCAGGGTAATCAATGTCCCGTATGCCTCTGGAGTAGCCTATTGATGGTTCCCCAGACAAACCACTAATTCTCTAGGCCATGCCATCATCACTGTTTCTTTTGTAATAAACAAGATAAATGAAGAAGGAATAAACAACATTTAATGTTTTTTGGTTAATACTTAAATATTAAGAAAGCTATGTTGAACCAGGTTCTCTACATTATATTTACAGTGATTTGGATTTTACCTTCCCGAGAGCAGTTGCTCAGAAGGAAGAAAAGGCAACTCGTGGAGTCTCCGAGGCTCACACCACCTTCTCAGGCGGGGGTTTTTCCTAGCAGAGCAAAGAACTGAAGTGCAGAAGCAAGCATCCCCTTCCCACCTGCTCCCATTTGTGCTTTTACTTAAAGCATTTTGAATAACAAATGCAAAAATTAGGTCTGGATATAACAAACCCAACGAACATCCCAATCCAGGATTGTTTCACTAGGAGACCTGGCAGAGAAGGTTTCGACCCCTTGTCTCAAGGACATGGTGACAGAAGGCAAAGGTCATACGTAAATCATTTATGATCTCTGAGCAAAGGCACGGTGAGTATAAATTCATCTGTAAAATGAGGGGATCTGACCAGGTGGCCTGTCATGTCCCACATGACCTAAGCTCAGACCGTCCACGCTGGGAGGACTAAGGTGGACACAGGAAGGAAGGTCTGCCTTACTGGGGCACCAACCTTCCATGTCCTTACCATACTTGTGGGATAAATTCATGCTCAATAGTGTGACATTTCTGGATGCTGTAAAACTGGCAAACAACCACCTCAAACAAGCAAGCCAAGGCTGTCCTGTGTGAGACAGACAATTTGAGAGCGAGTCTTGCAGCTACTTTCCAAGCCCTGGTCTGCATCCATGAGTTTCCCCCAGGTCAGCTGGACGAGGGCATTTCCCATCTCATGGAGGCTCAAGAAATTATGATTCAAGGGTTTGAAACCCTAATGTTACAGGCAAAGCCTCATTTTTACGGAATACAAAACACTCTGTTTCTTCCACTTCTAACAGCTCGCTAAGAGAAGCCACCACTAAATCATGGTCCTGCAGCATCTCCGGGTAGCGGGACACAGCTCGCTCAATCCTCGTTGACCGCCGGACAGGAGTGATCAGCTTCATGTCCTGCACTTCCGGCATCCCACTTATTCTGAGAGACAAGAGAGGTATTCAGAACTTTATCACTTTTTTTGAAATTCCACTTTATCCTTATTTTTTTCTTATTCTATTAATAAGACACAATAGATATTTCAGTGTAGGTTGATAGTTCTGTCTAGAGCAGCTCTCGTCCTAAGATGGCTCTTTTCTGATTGTCAGAACGAACTGGGTGGAGTCCATCTACTCTCAGATCATGAACAGAGATTGATGTGACATTAATGTTTCAGAAAATGACACTGATAACCTGACACAATCCCTTAAATTACTATGGATTCTGCCTTAAACTTACACTTGTTGTTAAAAAGCCAACGGATACTCGGAGCAGTCTGTAACCAGTACACACCCAACCGCCCTCCCTGCTTTTATGGGGCTGCTCGCTGCCCCTCCTCCGCACAGCTGCAGAGGCTGCGCCTGTTGGCACTTTGTGCTCCCCCTCCCCCCAGTCTGGGCCAGGCTGGCAGGAAAGGAAGGTAGGGTCTACAAGTGCAAGACCAGTGAGGGTGAAGAGGAAGGAGAAATCCACTTCCAAACCCTCATTACTCCAGCAGCACCTCCCTCACTGCAGGCCAGTTCTCTCAGTCCGTTCCAACCTGCCCTTCACCCTCAGCTCCTTCCCTCAATGCCTCATCTTTCTTTGAGGCAGAAGATGTGAAAACACTGACAGTACTTGGATCTGTGGAGTAGAACTGGGCCCGTGAGCACAGAGAGTGCTTACCTGGGGATGGGGGCGACCTGTAATTTGATACCAGGGTGCCTATCCTGTTCTGCCTCAGTTATTTGGGGTGTTGATGGAACCTGTTCTCTCTCTTTTGCAGAAAGACAAGACTTTCTTCCAGATTCCATGTCCCTGGCCAGCTCTTCTATGGATGGTATAGTAGTTCCGGCAACCAAAGATTCAGAGGTAATTCCTGTGTACACAAGGTCAAGAAGGAAAGCAAGATTTAGATATTTAGTACTTATCCAAAATCAATACAATGAAATCATTGTAACCTATATGATGACTTCCTATGGATTCCCGATACGAAAAAAGGGAAACTGCTCTGAAGTGGGACTTACAGCCAGTCTTGCTGCTAAGCCCTGCAGCAGTGCCCAGCTACCTCAGGCTGCTCTTGACCCCTCTTCTGCCCCACTTGAGGATGGGTAACTAAACATGGCCCCACCCTAGTCTCTTATTCACTCTCCGATAGCTCTCCTAGGGACTAATCAATGGCCTTTTACCCTATACCACACCTTGGGTTAATTTTCTTGACTCACTAGGGTTAACTTCCCTCCTTACCAAGGATGACCATATGGCTATCGCCTTGAACAGTGGGTGAAAAATATCTTGTGTTAATTAAATTTGAATGATAGCCCAACCTTAACAACCAAAATGAAAAGAAGGAAATTAGACTGAGACAGGCAAAAACTGTGACTGGAGGCTGAGACCCTAAGAAAGTTCAATAAGGGTGAACTAGTAATAAGACATGAATTCCTATCTCCTCTTTTCATCTCTTTGAAGAATACTGTCATATATTATAAACAAACATTTGAATTTTAGCATCATTCCCAGTAAGAGTGCCACTGAGCATATCTACTCTGTAACCTCATTCTCCTAAGTAATGCGTTAGTAGCTGTAATTTCACATGACTTGTTCCCCAAAGTTAAATCTACTCTTAAAGGAAAAAGATTTGTTACCTTCTAATTTCATAAAAATAATCCATTTTATCTTCTGAAGGTAGCTTGAATGGATTAGACCACCTGGTTCTCCATTCATATAACAAAGATGACAAGCAACAATAATGTGCCACTCACTGTACCTGTACAAAGTTTTTCCCAGAAGAGTCCTCTAGAGCTTCTGACCCATGACAGGAATGCTTACCTAAGTGCAGAGTCCTGCCATGGCTAATTTTGGAGGGAACGTGAATTTGGATGTAAAAGTGTTGGTGGGTTTGTTATGATTAAACATGTGACTTGAGCTGAGGCATTTCTTTTTTTTTTTTTATTGACACTATTGCAGATATCTCTAATTTCCTCCTGCTGGCATTTCTCCCTTCTGCCTTAAAAAAGCCATTTGTCTTCTCTAACCTAGGACTCTGGAGAAGCAGGACACTCATCCAGGCTGCTCAGTGCTGAGAAATTTATTTACTTGTAACAACAAAAATAAGTCAGCCAATGATACTGATTGAGAGGGTCAGGCCACAGAAACCAAGGGTGAGAGGCATTTCAGGACTTCTTTTACCCCTAGGTGACCCTCAATGACTTGTACTTGTAGGGCTAAAGGGAGTGAATTTAAATACAAAACGCAGTACCGTCTCTGGCTCTGTTTTGGTCTTGCAAAATATTAAGAACAACTTCCCGCAACTCTTGTATTGGCTGGAAGGAAGGATGAAAAGACATGAACAATATTAAAACATTCATGAAAAAATGATCTAAGAAACTTTGTGTAACATCAAGTAAACTTCTTTTTATAATAAAAATACTTTCTTTTATCTCTTGTCTAAATATAAATAACATTTAAAAAATTTCAGACATATCGTTTCATGGAAAATATAGGAATAAAGAAAATGTCGGTTAAATGGTGGTATGCTTGACTTTAATGGAGAGATGGGTTGATGGAAAATTGTCTACAATAAAATTTATCTAAAACAAATTAATTTTCTTATTGACTTATATGATCCCATTAAAGATATGTTCCCATATAAAGATTCTGGCCCAAAGATATAAAGATAGCCATACAAAAAACATGGCATACATTTTTAGAGTTGTCTTATTTAATTTTGGTTTTTATCATAAAAGTCATATACCTCATTTAAAGAAAACGTTAACAATAAGTCAAACCTAAAAAAGGAAATCACCCATAGTCTCATCACCCAATTACAACCTTTAGTTATCAGCACTTTGGACAATTTTCTCCCAGCCTTCCCCTTCTTTCATCTTTTATTCGGTAATATAACCTAAAAGCATTACAAAAAGGTAATTTTCTTTAAAATTAGCTGAGAGAGCCTTCCTTTTCCAAAGTAGGCAAGCCAAGCCTTAAGGCAGAACATCACAAATGAACTGCACATCCTCATAGGAGGCTGGTCTTCTGACCTGGACTCTGTATCAAATAAATAATAGGTATGACCTGGTAACAGAGCATAAAAGCAAAGCTATCCATACATTTTTATAAAATCTAAAATGCTTTAGGCTTAAAAAGATGGAAAGAAATGTACAGAACACATTGCAAAGAGCCTGAATTACACAAAACATTCATCAGGTGTCTTTCATGTTTTTACAGGCTTCTAGTTAAAGATGATGAATTGGAAATACATTTATTTTTAAATCCCCTTGAAACTGATAAAAAGGGATTAAAAGGAGGCAATAACCATAAAAAATAGGAAGAGAAACAGCAACAAGATTTTGGAAGCTGGAATGTAGAAGGAAGAAATGGCCAACTGGATCAACTTAAAAGAGCCGACTTTGAAGCTGGCTGTATGGCCAAGAAACCACCTGATCCAGCCTCAGGGCCTCGGGAAGGCACAGGAATGGGTGGGCAGGATCAGAAGGACTCTTGAACATCTGTCTCCCAGTCTACTTTGCACTCTGAGTTCCATACAGCCTGGTGACTGTGCCCCACTCCCAACAGAACACAGCGGGGGCCTTCTCCAGGTCCACGGGGAACATCCTACAAGACTGAAAGTGGGGTGCCTACTGAAAGGAAGGGATAAAGGAAAGTTTCCTGCTGAAGCTCAAGAATCCCACTCTCTTCTCCCCACAACACTGGTGGCCTGTTCCTGGCTCCCAGAAGGAAACTGGAAAAGTCTTCTCTAGAGAAGATGATTTGTCTAAGAGGAAGGACCCAAAACTACTGATAATGAGGGTCTTCAACCAACTGACCTAGCTAGATCACCTATGGTAAAACTCCACCCATGTGCCCAGGTCTTTCAAGAATCCTTTTCAAACCCACCTCTTATATGCCAACAGCCCAGTTTCACTAGCATCTGAGTAGAGCTTTTAATGAGCAATAGAAAACAAAACGAATGAGAGAAAGAGAGAGAGAGAGAGGAGAGGAGAAAGCACTGGAGAAGAAAGAGACAATGCAGGAAGAAGTAAACTTGACATGGTTTCTAGGAACTGAGATGTAAGGACATAAAGGGGATCTGACGGTGAAGGTGAGAGGAGCTCCCACTATAGTTCATGAGGACTGGGGTAAGGCTAACCTGCTGAGACTGGGACAGATCAGAAGAGTCTGGGAGAAAAGGCTCAAAGAAAAAGAAATAAATACAGTGTCCGACGTTTTGAAAGTATAAAGAAATTTAGACAATTAGAGAAAAGTGTGTGATTTAATTATACAATAAACACTCAGAAAACCAAACAATTTTAGGAAAAGTAGAAAGTTGTGCTTGAAAAGCAAAGTAACCATAATATATAGTACATGGCTCAATGTACTCATATATTTCTAACACATTCATAACAATGAACGGAATATGGAATAGTGACCACAATTTCCAAAACTTTAATGGAAGGAAGCATGAAGGATGACACAGGTATGCCAGAGTCATAGGAATATGTGTGTATTGGGGGTCTGTGCAGGTGTGTATGAAAGAGGTTAAATCCTATTCCTCTGTATTTGGAAGTCCACAATCATGTCTAAAACTAAAAAATCAGGTAATAGCAATATAAGCATGTTATCTGAAATTATAGAGGTAAATATAAAAATAATCAATTTGTTTTGGGAAGTTGGAAATGGGAGGCAAGGGGAGCAGAAGCCTTATTGAAAGAACCTTATCAAACTATTTTAAACAAGGGGCCAGTTCACTGTCCCTCAGACCGTTGGAGGGCCGGACTATAGTTTAAAAAAAAAACTATGAACAAATTCTTATGCACACTGCACATATCTTATTTTGAAGTAAAAAAACAAAACGGTAAAAACACCTGCATGTGGCCCGCGGGCCGTAGTTTGAGGACGCCTGGTTTAAACTATAGGCATGTACAACTCTGATTCTGAACAATCATGAAAAAGGTATGTAGAATAAATATATGATGACACAAAAAGCAACATGCAAGTGAAGAGCTATAAAACTATTTTGATATTTTTGTTAAAAATTATACAGAGATAGTAGTTTTACAATTAAAAGGAATTTCATACAATGGCTCTGAGTTATTGATTTATAGATATTGCTGTGTTGGAATTAGCATATGTGTAGGTTCTTTATGGTGAGGTATGACTTTATAAATATTGAAAATTGATGTGATTTTATAACGTGCTATGCTAATACTTTCCATTAGCGCATATTTATATGATAAGTACTACGTGAGACAAAGAAAGTGACTCTGTTAGTTTACACAGCATAAATATTTTTTAAAAAATATATTTTTATTGACTTAACAGAGAAAGGGAGAGGAGAGATAGAAACATCAATGATGAGAATCATTGATCCCTCCTGCATGCACTCAACCCAGGCATGTGCCCTGACCGGGAATAGAACCATGATCATTTGGTTTATAGGTTGACACTCAACCACTGAGCCACGCTAGCTGGGCAAGCATAAATATTTTAATAAAATGTTCATAAAGGACATACTGAACTTCGTATTCTATGTATAACTTTATGAAGTGAATTAGAAGTTACATTACATATATAATGCAATATAAACTGCCATATTGCAAACAATAGGACTCATATGAGAGAATTTTCAGGAAATCACCCACCCAAGACAGATACTCACTGTTGCCCCATTTCTAATGGCCTCTTCGTACAGTCCGATAACATCAAAGGTGCCTTTACTTGCCAAGAACTTTGCTTTGCAGATCCAGAATTTAGCAAATTTTTCAGCCTCAGGAATACTGGACAATATGGTAAATACCTCATTAGAAAGTACACCCTAGGAAAAAAAAATACCCGGAGGAAATGATTACCATCTCACTGTTACTCATGTCTCCTATTATTAACATAGCAGTTATGCAGAAATCAGTCTGATCAATTATTATTTTTAACTTTAAAAACATTTCAATTTTACCAAGGTACAGTTTACACATAATAATATATACCCATTTAAATAGTACATTTCAATGAGTTTTGACATTGATTATTAAATTTTAAGAGTTACATGAGCCCAAACAAACAGGAAAATGTTTATCATAGCTGAAGTAAGAAATATGTTCTACATTTTTATGTGGTGTAAAACCAAACCAAACCAAACCGAGTAATCAACACGCACAACAATGTGAACACTGAATAGTGACCATAATTTCCATATGACTCTAACAGAGGCGTAAAGGATGGCACAGGTGTGCCAGGGTTATAGGGGTGTGCATGTGTGTGTTTTGGGGATCTATGCAGGTATATATGAAAGAGGGTTAAGTTCCACAAAAAGGAACTTTAAAGTGGCCTCACCGGTTTGGTGCTGTCCTGGCTTGTACCCAGAGCAGGGCACAGAAATGGACCAGGAGGAACATGCGCCAGGTACCGGTGTACTCAGCCAGGCAGCACCTTCTACTCCTTGTGAGATGGGGGAAGGGTGGTGGGGAGACTCAGAGGTCAGCTCATAGTCAAGAATCACCAACACTACACGAGGAGGCATAAAACTCACCACCCAGAAGAATAGACACTGCAGCTAAACGGCTGAGGGAGGGAAGATGACTAAGTTTTAAGAGCACTGCAGTTAGTATCTTCAGGGTGGTATGAGAATATTGCCTTCATGAAACCAGAATGGGCTGCTATGGAAGAGAATCAACACAAGGGCAGAACGGTGGCTTGATGCTGCTGAAGAATAAACAGTGAGCTGAAAATCCAGGTGTGGTATTCTCCCAGAATCCAATGCAACAACAAAGAAATAGAGAGTGTATGACAAGAAAAGGTAAGAGTTCTGGAGGATATGTCTATTATGCAGGAATTTCAATATCGCCCAAGAGAACTTCTAGAAGGAAAAACAGAACAAAGCTGAACACACACTCAAAGCAGTTGTAGACGAAAATCTCCAAGAAATGACCAAGGAAACATGTATTCAGACTGAAAGGTCCTTACTTAGAAAACTATACCTAGAAAACTAACGATAAAAAGAAAACCCTAAGCACCTCTAGAGAGGGAAACCAGGATTATCTATAGAGGATTAGATTGACACAAACTTTAATAAATCAACAACCCCAGATGCAAGAAACAAAATGAAACAGTAGCTTCAAATTTTCCAGGGAAAACTATTTGAATTTAGAAATTTCCCCCAGCCAAACTATGATTTCAGCATGTAGGTGAAATAATGACATCTTCACAAGCGTAAGGACTCAGAAAGCTCACCATCCAAAAATCATGAAGTAACCAGTGAATAAACGTGAGAATTCAAGTAGAGGACTTGAAACAAAAGAAACTATAAAAAAATATGACATGTAACTTGCACACCATGTTTGAGCCTACATCTACCACTATCTTTTGTGATTTTAACTTATATGCTTTCTTTATGGAAAAAGGTAAATTAAATCAAACACAGAAATGAGGGAAAAGAAAAAAGAATTTATATAAATTGAATTATAAAATAAAATGACAGAGGTAAGTTTAAGCATATGAGTAATTACAATAAATGTGTGTGGGCAAAATGTGCTTTTTTAAAAGCAGAGAATTCCAGATTTGGTTAAAAAAATTCAACTGTATGTATTCACATAAGATATACTTCTAGAAATACAGGGCTGGAAAAAGATTTACCCTACAAAATCTAACAGAAA
The DNA here is from genome assembly GCF_027574615.1 of Eptesicus fuscus. Lineage (NCBI taxonomy): Eukaryota > Metazoa > Chordata > Mammalia > Chiroptera > Vespertilionidae > Eptesicus > Eptesicus fuscus. The sequence goes on from NC_072488.1 coordinate 56,184,576, forward strand.
CAAAAAGCAGGTGTGGCAAGATTACCATAAGACAGAAGGAAAATGAAAGCAAGTCCTGAGTCTTTCTGGACCTAATAAGAGAACTGGAAAACATGGCGAAGGGAGGAGACTAGACTTCGGGTGGCGAGCACGCAATGGAGTACTCAGATGTCATGTTATAAAGTTGTATACCTTAAGTTTATATAATGTTATTAACCAATGTTACCCCAATAAATCTAATTTAAAAATTAGGCAGTAAAAGTTTGACAGACATACAAGGAGAAATCATCAAAGTACCAGTGAGAGACTTTGGCATATTTCTTTTGGAAAGCAACAAATGAACTAACAAATACAAATAATTGCGCTATTAATATTTTCTAAGTTTGTTTTAATGGATACCCATGTAGAATTTTCCATTCAACAGAGAATATATTTTCTTTTCAAACACTTTTGCAACACTTACCAAGACTGATCAGACTAAGGCCAGAAAGAAAATGTCAACAAATTCTATGCAGTATATTAAAAATTAAAATAGCCAAGAAAAAAAATTAACACATCTGGAAGTTAAAGGAGACTTTTGAAGATAACTCTGAAGTCAAAGACCTGTTAAAAATGGAAGCCTCAAACCTTGTAGAAATGAGCAAAAAGAACACAACGTTACTACGCTATGGTGTCTTAGCTCCAAATCCTTCATTTCTTCTTGGCTTTGTGACCCTGGGGCTAGAATTCTGTAAACCACCTGCGGACAATAGCTCCCTACTGGGCTCTGCCAGTGTGGGGCGATGAGGGAAACTGCAGGGCGGGAGAGGAGAGGGGACCTCTTCTTCTTCACACAACAATGGTCTTTTACCCTGGCAGCAGCAACTGTTCTACCTCCCCCTTTTTCCTGGTATTCACAAACCCTGCCCACACCAATGGGGAAGCAGCCTTTTCTCAAGGTCTGACCCAGCCTTGCAGGGCCTTGTCCAGCTCGGTGGCACCAACCTCTGCTGGGCAGTATGCCTCTTTAGAGCTAGAGTCCCAGTCTCACCCGGGTTTGTCTCTCCTAGCTTTTAGGTCTGTACCCCCAACATGATATTCTCCTGGACCTAGAGTTATGGCTGCAACACCAATATCTCCCTGATGATCCCTTCACCATTTTTTGCACACATGCTCACAAAGTGCTGTCATGTCCAACAGCCAGCACCAGCACCTCTTAGTATGTGTCCGAGTCACAAGTGCCTGGGACTTTTTGTCCCCCAGGGGCAGCCATTAATCAGTGCAGTGCCCCTGATCAGGACCGACTCTGAGATGCATGGCTCGCACTGTCCCTAGAGCTTCCTGTGGGACTGTGCCAGTCACCCTCCGTGGACTTTGCTTGGCCTCCTTCCCTTTCTGGCCCTACCTCCCACTCCCTTTTGTTTTCCTGGGAGCCTCTTCCTAATAAATTACTTTCACACAAATTCTCCTTAGTGATTGCTTCTAGGGAACTCACATAAGACTCTGTGAAACCAATCCTAACACCACATTCTATCTATTACAATACCTGGTGTGGTTTCTGTGTTTCTGACTCGATTCTGACTGATAAAGGACATTACCTATAAAACCTGAAGGCCATGACCAAAGCTAAATTCAGAGACAAATGTAGCATTAAATGGTCCAAACTTTCAATGAAAAGACTAGAAAAAGAACAATAAACGTAAAAATAGATGTAGACATTGATATAAGAGAAAAATAATCAATACAACTCAAAAGACGGCCTTTTAAAAAGATTAATAGAGAACTCTTTAACAAGTTTGATTTAAATAAAAGGCACGAAAATAGTGAAACTGGCCCAAGAAATACAAGCCCTAAGCAGACTAACAACCACAGACAAAACTGAAAAGATACACACAAAACTATCCCCCACAGCGAGTAATGAAATTTCTGTTTAGACAGAGGTTACCTCCCCAACACTTTATTTAAGAAAAATGTCTCTGGGTCAAAGCTTTGGAGATTACCCTCCTCACTCACCCCTTCGATGAGCTGCAGACACTCGGTCAGAGTGCTGTTAATTTTATTGGACAGTTCAAGCTGTGCTTTCCTTTCTTCCTCTTCTTTTTCCATGCTCTTCCAGAACGAAACATTCATTTCCTCTATTATTTTTCTTTTTGTTTTAAGTTCCATTGGAGGCCGCTTATACATTTTCCCCTTAGATTTCTGCCATTCTTCTAGCTGTTTCCTGTTATGCAATTAGAGGGGAGGAATGGTTTTAGGTTTTGGGGTACATGGTCAAGCTTCAAAGTATATGCTATGCATGGATTTGAGTACCATCACTGAACACCTTCAAGTACAAAGTCAGGAAACTGGAATTAAAAGCAACTTGCAAATGGGCAATGGCAGCAGTGGTTACCCCTCCTCAGAAGGCAGCGGCATTACTAGGATTAGCGGTGGCTAATATCTCAGTCTTCAAATCCCTTGACATCAAGATTATACACCATTTTTCTCTGAAAACTTTCATTTTACTTGTGTGCCAACTCTGGCACTTGACTTTAATCTCAGAGCTCACTAACTCAGCACTCCATTTCTCTTACCACAAGCTTGATATTTGCCTCTGACCAGACTCAACATACTGCACTATGCTTTCAACAGGGTGTTGCCACTCAAAGTGACCCACCCTGCCCAGTTCCTTAGCCTGCTCCTGACCACACATGACTCCCTTTACTCTAAAAAATACCTTTAATTTCAGGATTCTTTTTCAAAAGATGATGACAAGTCCAATTCCTCGCTCTCCCCCACTTTTCACAATCTCCACTCCTACTTCTGAGTAGCCGATAGACTGCTGCTGGGGGAGGAACCAAGACATGTGGGCCTGTGTGTGGATGTAGACTTGCTAGCTTCTTTAAATTGTAACTAGTTCATAACTCACAAATGTACATTTCAGCCCAGATCTCTCCCTACAGCCCCAACCTTTGTAAAACCCACAGCCTGGTTTGATACCTTGTATTTGATGTCTGGCAGGCATTTCAAATTTAATATTGTAGGAAAAAATGCTTCATTTTCATCTCTAGATCTGTCCCTGCATCTGTAACAGTGTCCCTATCCACCCAGTTATGAGGGCCGAAAACTAGGAGCTGTCTGTGAGCAGTACTTTCTTTTCCCACATCCTCACACCATCATATGGACAGTACTGCTCCCACCTCCACCATCCTAGACCACTTCACTGCCACTTTCCGCTTGAAATGCTGCAGCTGCCTCCTAACTCATCTCCTTTCTTGATTGCATTTTAACCCTTAACAAATCTATCCTGTGAATAAGTATCTAGAGTGATCTTTAAAATGTAAGTCAGACTGAGTCATCACCAGGAATAAAATTCAAAACGTTTCCTATGGCGAATGGCAGTGTAACTGGAGTTCTGCCAGCCTCTCCAAGATTATGGTGCACCACTCCCCCTCCCATCCCTACCCTCTAGAACAGTGGGGCACACGCCCCACGGGGGAGGGGAGCAATTTGACTTTTTAAGGCAGGAAAATTCGAGAGTGAGTTAACAGTGAATTTTTTGCATTTCTTATGGTTCCAGGGGCCTCATATACAGTATATAAATATATATTGTGACATATTTATGCATTTCTCTGTTATATGTTTTGAAACTTTATTTGCTATTTTTCATATCACTTCACATTATTTTTTAAAACAATTTCTTAGTGATTTCTTCCTCAGTACTTCGACTTCCTTTCATTCTTTTATTTTTCTCTTTCATGGATGCCATGTTCTGTGGAAACTTGTTTAGACCTAGTTAATGGCCTTTTAGGCTTTCTCCATGTGAATAGGAGTTGACTTTTATTTTCTTTCAGAAAAAGGAAAAAAGGAATCGATTTATTTACACTTTGTACAGTAGTTTCAAATAAACTTGTAGAAAAGATGGTATCTGGCTGCCCCATGTTGCCTTGAATCCCTTATAATTCTTTTTTTTTAAACATTTTATTTTCCTTATCCCCCCATTATCCCCTGTATCCCCCCCATGCATGCCCTCACCCCCCTGTTATCTGTGTCCATTGGTTAGGCTTATATGCATGCATACAAGTCCTTTGGTTGATTTCTCCCCCTACCCCCACCCTCCCCTACCATTCCTCTGAGGTTTGACGGTCTGACCGATGTTTCTCTGTCTCTGGCTCTGTTTTTGTTCATCAGTTTATGTCGTTCTTTATATTCCATAAATGAGTGAGATCATGTGATATTTATCTTTCTCTGACTGGCTTATTTCACTTAGCATAATGCTCTCCAATTCCATCCATGCTGTTGCAAATGTGAACTTCTTTTTTACTGCAGCGTATTATTCCATTGTGTAGATGTACCATAGTTTTCTAATCCACTAGGCGTTCACTTTTTGAATAATAAGAATTATATGTCACAGTGAGGGGCACCAGGTTTTAGAGATGCTTACGTGAGGCATGGCCAAAAAAAGGTTGGGAACCACTGCTCTAGAAGCTCTGGTGTCCTTTTAGTCTTTTGACCCAAACTCATCCCTGCCTCGGGGGTCTGGCATAATCAGCCTTCAGTCCTTCCTAACTAGGAAATTATCCTGTCTTATTTAAACAACTAGAGGCCCGGTGCATGAAATTTGTGCACTTGGGGGGTTCCCTCAGCCCAGCCTGCGCCCTCTCACAGTCTGGGAGCCCTCAGGGGATGTCCGACTGTCGGACATCCTTAGCACTGCTGCAGAGGTGGGAGAGGCTCCTGCCACCACCGCTGCACTCGCTAGCTATGAGCCCGGCTCAGGGCTTCTGGCTGAGCAGTGCTCCCCCTGTCGGAGCACACCGACCACCAGGGGTCAGCTCCTGGGTTGACTGTCTGTCCCTTGGTGGTCAGTGCATGTCATAGCAACTGGTCATTCTGCCATTCAGTCGAACTGCATATTAGCCTCTTATTATATAGGATGTGTTCACTTCCTGTCTTTTCCACTAGAATGCAAGCTGTAGGAAGGCAAAAATCCTGACTGTGCTGGCACAGTACCTAAAATACACAAGTGTTCAATAACATGCAGTAAAATTTACCTTTTTAGGAGTTCAGTTCTGTGTTTTAACAAATGTAGTCATGTAACCATAACTCTGACTACTCCTCTCTGTCTTACTGACTTTCCAAAACTTTGCCCATTCCTTCTTCCTCGATAGCTTTTCTGGACTTAACCCCTGGTCTGCTTGACAAAGGACTAGCATCTCCCCACCTCCTCCCGGCCCTCTTCCCTTGCTGCTCAACCTGAAGGGACTTCTTGAGCGAGTCATCTATACTTGCAACCACAACTCTTTACTCAACCATCCTGCTTCAAGCACACAGAAAGTTAGAGAATATTTACTATATTTGCTTCCAATATTCTTTTTTTTCAGAGTTGAAGCTAAGAGGAACCCAGGAGCCATTATTTATGGCCTATTTTCTGACCAAGTACTCCTGGTGGTCAATTTGCCTAATCATCTTAAACTGCAATTTTGGAATTAAAGCAACATACCTTCGATCCTCTGCTGTGATCTTCTTCTTAACATCCGGGTGAGTCTGGGTCCCCTTTGGGACTCTTCTTCCATTTACGGCTGTGCCACCAGCTTGAGTTTTGGGAGCTGTCTTGTTTAGAAAGGGGTTTTGGGGAAGAGCCCTTTTCAACTTGGAGTCCAGGGTCCGTGCTTTGTGTTGGCAGCTGCTGCTGTGTTTATGCCCCTTGGCTGTACTTACTCTTACGCTTGGGGTGTTGGGAATGACTGACGTGAAGCTGCCAACAGCCAGGGCAGGCCTTTGGCTCACAGCCTTGGATTTCTGCTGCACACATGACGTCTGAGGTCTAGAACTAGGTTGAGTGGGTTTCTTGTCTTGCTTAAGGCGGTCAGGTCCACCTTGAAGTAGACTGGGGCATGTCCTGGGTCTGGTATGTTCTGCTTTTTGTTCAGTAGCAGCGTGTGACTGTAACTTAGCTGCACCTGGTCTTTCATATTTACCCCTATTAATATTTATATCCTTCAGGTCCTTGACCCCTGGTTTATTCGATGCTTGAGTCCTACTAAGGGTCTGAACAGAGTGAGAGGGAACTGTCTTTGGGGGTTTTCCTCCTAGTTTCACAAGAGCTGCTCCCCTAGGGAGCTGCTGTGACTTTCCTGGTGGAATCCTGGTTTGTGTTTCTCCAACAAATTGTTTATTAGCTCTGTCTTTCAGAACAGCACGATTCAATGAACTTTTACCCAAGGCTTGTTTAGGGGTCAAAATGCTCTTGGTTTGATTATAAGAGCTAGTCTTTGGCTCACTTTTGGTCCATAACTGAGGATGTGGTGTCTTCTCAGAGTCCAGTACAGTTTGGGACAAGTTCTCTTTGTTCACCTCTTTTAGAAAGTTGTGTGAGGACTCACTCTCACCACGGACATTGTCCACAGAGTTTGCATGTGCAGTATTTCCTTGATCTGCCACCTGCTGCTTTGCAGCTTTCAGTTCCTGTATATTAAGGGACCCTACAGTTTTCCTCGACAGCTCTCCAGAGGATGCTCCAGCTTTGTGCTGTTGCTGACAGTTGCTGGAAGGCTTACAGTTTGGGAGAGAAGAAACACATCCTGAAGTCAGCCTTTTGCCCAGAAGTTTTGGAGGCTCCAACTTTGGCTTCTGGGACCCTGGGATAATGGCAGCTCTGGGCTGATGTTTAAGGCTGATGGGTCTTGTAGCTTTGACAGGCAAAGCAACATGGTTGGCAACATCCTTTTTGGGTCTAATAGTCTAAAAAGACAAAGAAAAATATAAAAAAAGAAAATTTATGAGAGAATAACTAACTTTAAAAAAAATTAGTTACTTTATTTAGAATTTCACCAAGGAAGTTGAAACCTTAGAAAATAAAGGTTCACTAATAGAGGATTTTAATAATGAGTTCCTATAAAAATATATCAGAATCTTTTAGCTTGATAGAATTAAGGAGAGATGCAGTGAACATACAAAACTTGCTGTTTAAAAAACTATGCCTCAACCAAACAAGTACTTGCTGAATGCATGCCCATTAGGTCCCAGTGAAGTGTTCCTCTGAGGGACCCTGGAAAGATATACACACAGTATACTTAGGTTAGAATACCACTCAAGTTCTTCCTAGTCATTTGTACAGCTACACTAATATTTTAAAGACAACACTGCCTTTGTAAAGGCCACAGTGTCACTCAAGAACCTTTGTCTCATCACTTGCAAGGACATATAGTAGATGCTGGGAGGCCTGAGAAACTTTTTAACAGCTCTCCATAAGCATCTAACATCACAGAAGTTAGTCATATTTGTGAATTCAGGATGGGTTTTAAGGTTAGATTCTATGTTATTAATAAGTAAATGTTTCAGTCATGTGACTTAATTTTAGATAAGAAAGGTGGGACTAGAGTACAGAGAACTTTGAAAAATAGGGAGGGGAGTTAGAATTGATATGGTAAAGAAGAGGCACATCAGTACTTAGCAATTACACAGGAAGGTTAATTTGGCAGACATTTGTAAAGCATAGGTTTCCAGGGGAAAATATGCTAAAGCTATACTCTTTATGTTTCATTCAATAATATTGTCAAGAGTTCCTATGTAAACTTTGTGAGTATGTAAAGAAGTCTGAAACCAGAGCCACTTGGAACTAAGGGCGAGGCAATGTCCACTCAGAGCATTGTATGGGTATGTGTGGTGTTGCTGGGGTGGGGGCAGAAATAGATGGTACACCCACATGGCTATAGCCGGGTTACTCCTTGAGCCGCAACATTCATATCCACCTCTGATCTCTCCATTATCACTTACTGCTGAGGCATGGAGGTTGGTATCAAAGTGTGCTGTTCTTTTTTGTACATTAAAAAAAACTTATTTGCTCTTTTTTGTACATTAAAAAAAACCTGAGATATAATTTGCATCCCCTTAAAATTTAAAGTGTACAATTCAGTGGGTTTTAGGTACAACCATCGCCACAAGTTCCAGAACATTTTCAACACTCCAGAAAGAAATCCGTATTTGTTAGAAGTTACTCCCTATTTCCCTCTCCCCTCAGACCCTGGCAACCACCAACCTACTTTGTTTCATAGAGTTGCCTATCCTGGACATTTCATATGAATGGAATCACACAGTATGATGTGATGTGGCCTTTTGTGTCTGGCTTCTTTCACTTAGCATTATGTTTTCGAGATTCACCCATGTTGCAGCATGTATCAGTACTTTATTTTTTAATTAATAAACTTTAATTTTTAGAGCAGTTTTAGGTTCAAATCCAAATTGAGTGAAAAGTACAGAGAGTACTACAGACTCCTTATACTAACACATGTACTACATAACTTTTTATGGCTTTGTTCTGTTAAACCCAAAGTATGTTAGGTCCTTTTCCATTATATCCACAACCTAGCTGAATGGAACTGATTAGGGAGCATATTCTTGTTAAACAGCATTCCAAAGTAGTTGAGACCAATAGCTCTCAGCTCTGTCATTTAATAGCTGTCCTCTGACTCAGTTCCCTTATCTGTAAAATGGGGCTAGTAACAGTACCTATCTTATAAGGCTACAAGGACCTGCAAGTGAGACACATAATAGGTGTTCAAAAATGTTTGCTATGAAGAGACCAAAGTGCACTTAAAAGATTTTTTTTGTTAATAAAATTGAATTACAACATTTTGTACTTTTCAAAAAACAATTCTGTCCTGTCCCTTATACACTGTTACCATATTTATGAGAAATATTTGTGCAAAACATTTTCTTTAGGTTGCTAACATCTTTATTATTTTTAGTACTAATCACCCAAAATGAATATTTTTTAAAAGGCTAATTTTTTAATGAAGGGATGAGGACACATATGTAATACCTTAATCAATAAAGAAATTAAAAAAAAAATAAAAGACTAATTTCTACTTACAGATTTAGAAGATGGAGGATTTGGGCAATTATTCTTGGCTTTTAGATAAGGCCTATAAAAGAAAAAATAAGATTAATTTTTAGTACAGAAAGATCAACAAGGCTTGGAAAGTAGAGGGATTAAAAATGAAATTTTAAATCATTAAAATGTCTGTATATGGTAAAAGAATTAAAAATTATATTCAATGAAGTCTCCTTAATCTCATTATTCTAATCCTCAGGAAACAAAACTGCTCTTATTCACTACCTGTGATCCCTTCAGAGATGTCCTACACATACACATAATATTCCAGCAATTTTAATGCACTGTGCCAGGCACTGGAGATATAATGCCTAACAAGTTTAAAAAACTTGTTTTAAGTATCTCCAAATAGTGAGTTACCAGGGGAAAAAGTGATACAACTAAAGAAAGAAACAGGCACATATAAAATCTAGCTAGTGAGGCAAAAAATGCAAAAAAAGGATAGGAAAGTAGAGGAGAATTTAGAAGGATTTAATCTCCATGGATCAAAAGCAATTGCCAAGCTAACAGGGACTTCAATCATGACTTGATCGTGAATATAAGCCCTGGGAGGGCCGGACTGCTGTTTTGTTAAGCAGCATGTCTTCAGAACCAAGAGAGATACATTACACAGTTATTAAATAAGTATCTATTGAATAAATGCAGTAGGTTTACTTAAAAAAAGAAATAAAGTTGAATAAAAACCCAAAGTAAAAATAAAATAAAATGTGAAAGCTAAATTTATAAAAATTTGTTTTGTGAAAAAAAAAAAAAAAGGTTTAGCAACCCAAGCGAGCAGAAAATTGATCAATGCTCAGAAGAGGGATAAATAACATCGCTAAGATGTTGACAAAAGATAAAAGTGAATCGGTCACATCATGTCCACCTCAAGAGTAAGTGCTGCCAGCTGATGTGGCTCAGTGGTTGAGCATCAACTTATGAACCAAGAGGTCATGGTTCGATTCCCAGTCAGGGCACATGCCCAGATTGTGGGCTTGATCCCCAGTGTAGTGTGCAGGAGGCAGCCCATCAATGATCCTCTCTCATCATTGATGTTTCTATATCTCTCCCTCTCCTTCCTCTCTGAAATCAATAAAAATATATTTAAAAAAAGAGTAAGTGCTAAGGCAGCAATTTTCAATCTGTGTGCCACAGCCAACACAACAGCTGTCTGGTGTGAATGAATCAAAATTACATTTTTTTGGATCAGATCAGCAAAAATATATTTTTCTTGGTGCAGCAGAATTTTGGTAATTAGTCTATGTATGCCATGAGATGAAAAAGATTCAAGTCGCCGAGCTAAGAGAATGACCAAAGAGCAGGATGTTCATGTGCAGCTATGGAGGCCTGATCATTCAGCTCTTGACCAAACACTGCCTTCACAAGAATTACGTTCCCAGGAAAAAAGCCGGGATAGAGGAAGCTTCCAGCAAGGTAGGTGATATTGTACATCCTCCCCTCCTTCCTTTGGAGACTGTCACAGTAACAATGCCTAAGTCTTTGCCAATGTACCAGGATACTGCCCAGAGGTTTTTGTCATGCTGGAACTGAAACGCCCTCTTTGAGTTACCACAGGATGCCAATGTAGTCAGAGCAGAGCACAAGCAAAAGGGCTTTCCATTGCCGTTAGCAACCAGGGCAACGAGAGTCCCCTAACTGTGGGAGACAAACTCACTTGCTGTTCTGGCACTTTAGTCTTCCCTTGGCTGCTAGGTACTCCTGGAGCTTTCTCTGCCGCTCTTCTGCAAAACAGGCAAGCAAAGAACAGAACTTCAGCGCGGGGTCTTAACCAGTTCATTTGTATTCCTTTTCTTTATTTGGTTGTTAATCCTCACCCAAGGATATTTTTTCCATTGCTTTTCAGAGCGAAGGGAGGGAGGGAGGGGAAGAGACAGAGGAGAGAAGAGGTTTAGAAAGGAAGTGAGAAATATCCATGTGAGAGAGAAACATCAAATGGTTGCCTCCTACACACCCCCAACCAGGAATCAAACCTGCAACTCAGGTACATGACCTTGACTGGGAATTGAACCCGAGACCTAAGGTGTTCTGGCAGATGCTCTAAGCACTGAGCCCACCGGACACAGACCACGCCTCCAAGTGAATATCAACATTAACCGTATCATTTATATGTCAGGCCCTACAGTCTGAAATTTAAAGAGGGTAAATGATATGCCCAAAGTTACCCAGCTAATAGGTGGCAAAGCCAGGATCCAACCCCAGAGCGCTTGCTCACAGGCACCGTTCTAGGCTACAACATATACCTTGCATGAGGAAATTCTGTTACTGGCCCACCTGAGCTGGTGATCCAGGCCTGGTCTTATTATATTTTCCCCAACAGGGATGATGATCTTTGCCTACAAACCCTTCTTGGTTTCCTTTGGGACTAAGGACAAAATAGGCCAGGTTAGGAGGTTCATGGCAAACATGCCTATGGTGATTTTCTAAGCAAGACATCTATGAGGGGTAAAACTCAGTATTTCTGTTTTTAAATTTCAATGTAGTAGTGGAGATAAAATAAACAACAATAATTACAACACAAGGCAAAATCTAGGTGCCATGAGAGAGGGTTAAAAGAAAGAATTAAGGGAGTTCTGAGGCAGGGACTGAGGGAAACAGGTGGTTGGAAAAGGCTAATATTCAATAATGGCAAACAAAACAAAACAAAACAAAACAAAACAAAACAAAACAAAACATTACAGGGTGCAAATCTGCTCTCCGCCTCCCTTAACCCGAGCTGCTCGCGTGGCCCTCTGGGTTAAGGGAGGCGGAGAGCAGATTTGCACCCTGTAATGTTTTGTTTTGTTTTGTCAGGCCCCACAGCCCCTGCTCTGCACTGCACTGGGCGCCGGACCGCGCAGGCAGTGCAGAGCAGGGGCTGTGGGGCCTGACAGGCCGGCGGGGCCCCCAGTTCTGAGACGTCCAGCACGTTAAAAACCTGCCGCAGCTGAGCCATAACATGGGGACAGAGGCGCCCAACTTCAGGCGTTGGGTCGTTTAGTGAAGCGCCCGGGAGGCGTCAGGTCAGCAGATGACATCGCCGACACCGTCCAAACGCCGGCCCACCCAGGAGGTGGGGTTCGGGACCCAGGCCCTCGAGGCGCTGTGGCCGCACGCAGTGCAGGCTCGGGCCGGCGGGGGCCACTCCGGGCCGGGGGTGGGAGGTAGGGGGCGCCAGGCTCCTCTGGGACGCGCAAACCCCGCCAACCAGCCAGGGGTCGGTGACGCCCCCGCATCGCTGCTGCAGAACCTGCTGGGGTAGTGCCTGCGGGGTCTCGGGACTCCCTGCGCGCGGACGTCTCCCAGGTGTCCCAAAAGCCGGGTGGGGACAACGAGGCAGGCAAGGGGGCCAGCAGCCTCCGCGGTACCGCCCGCCCGCCGCGCCCGCAGGCCGGACCACTCACCCGCAGCGGCGGAGACACCAGATCGCACCATAATGGTCCCTCCGCGACAGTTGCTCTTCAAGGGCCGCGCCCGCAGTTGAGGACCGGCTCGGCGCCTGCGCCCGCTCTCATTGGTTCCCCAGTGTTTGAAACCCGCCAGTAGGAAGCGGGAGAGGGCGGGACGAGGCGGGTAGCTCAGAGCTTTTTGATTGGAGGAGCGGGTGCCGTTTTGATGATAGAGCTTCCGGCCTCTGCCGGGCAGGCGAACTTCCGTAAACTTCCCTCCTCCTGTCAGAACCGGAAGGAGAATAGGATAAACACCAAAATAGATGCAGAAAAAGCATTTGACAAAATTCAATAGCTATTCATGATAAAAACTCCTAACAAAATGAGTATAGAAGGAATGTCCCTCAATATAATAAGCTCATAAATGACAAGCCCACAGCTAACATCTAAACAATGAGGGAAAGTTTAAAGCTTTTCTCCTAAGATCAGGAATAAGACAAAGATGCCTGCTCTCATCACTTTTATTCAACATAGTAATGGAAGTCCTCCAGAGCATTTAGGCATAAGTAAAAGGAAACCAAATAGTAAAGGGAAAAGTAAAATTGTGTCTATTTGCAAATGACATGATTTATATAGGAAACTAAAGACACCAAAAAACAAACAAACAAAAAACACAAACCCACAAAAAAACAAAACCCCAAAAAACTATTAGTTTCAGTAAATTCGCAGGATATAAAAACCAATATATGAAAATCAGTTGCATTTCTATAAACCATCAGAAAGAGAAATTAAGAAAACAATTCCATTTACAGTTGCATAAAAAAAGAATAAAATACTTTGGAATGAATTTAACCAAGAAAGTGAAACATCTGTAGACAGAAACCTATAAATAAATGGAAAGATAATCTGTGTTCATAGATTGGAAGAATTAATATTGTTAAAATGTCCATACTACCCTAAGCAATCCACAGATTCAATGCAACCCCTATCAAAATTCCAATGGCATTTCTCATGGGAATAGAACAATCAATCCTAAAATTTATATGTAATCACAAAAGACTCCAAATTGCCAAAGAACCCTTGATAAAGAATAAAACTGGAGTCATCACACTTCCTGATTTCAGACTATATTACAAAATGATTGCAATAAAAAATATGGTATTGGTATAAAAGACACATAGATCAATGCAACAAGACAGAAAATGCAGAAATAAACCCATGCATATACGGCTAATTAATTTTTGGCACAGGAGTCAAGACTATACAATGGAGAAAGGATAGTCTCTTCAATCAATGGTGTAAGGAATACTGAACAGCCCCATGCAAAAGAAAACTGTACCCCATCTCACACCATATAGAAAAATCAACTCAAATGGATTAAAGACTTAAATTTAAGACTGGAAGCTGTAAATCTCCTCAAAGAAAACAGAGGGTAAGCTCCTTGACATTGGTCTTGGTAATAATTTTTTATTTTTTGGATTTAACAGTAAGACAGATTCAACATGCAAATATAAACAAGTGAGACCACATCAAACTAAAAAGTCTCTTCACAGCTAAAGAAATCATTAACAAAATAAAAAGGCAATCAATGGAAGGGGGTAGAAAATCTTTTCAAGCTATCTATCTGATAAAGGGTTGATAGCTAAAATATATAGAGAACTCACACATTTCAACAGCAAAACAACAACAACAAACAAAAAAGAAAACAATCCAATTAAAAAATGGTCAAGGAAGCTGAATAGACATTTTTCAAAAAAAGCCATTCTATGGCCAACAGGTACATGAAAAGATACTCAACATCACTAACCATCAGGGAAACGCAAATCAAAACTACAATGAGATATCACCTCATACCTGTGAGAATGGCTGTCAGAAAAAAAGACAAGAGAAAACAAGTGTTGGTAAGGATCTGGAGAAAAGGGAACCCTCCTGTACTGTTAGTGGAAATATAAATTGATATAGCTACTATGGAAACCAGTATGGAGGTTCCTAAAACAATTAATAATAGAAATACTATATAGCTTAGGGTTTATATTTCTAGGTATTATATCCGAATAAAATGAAAACAGGATGTTGAAGAGATACCTGCATGGTCATGTTTATTGCAGCATTATTTATGATAGTCAAGTTATGGAAAAAACTGAAGTGTTCATGAGTGGATGAATGAATAAATAAATTAAAAATATATAATAAAATATGTATATACATGGAATATTATTCAGACATGAGAAAAAAAGAAATCTTGATGTTTGCTACAATATGGGTGGACCTTTAGGACATTATGCTAAGTGAAATAAGTCAGACAGAGAAAGATAAATACTGCATGGTATTCACTTATATGTGAAATCTAAATAAAAGTCAAACTCATAAAAGTCTTTGTATAAATTGGTATTTTGTTATGCAATCATACATTCATTTAAAAAATCAGAAAAATATATAACCAAAAACTCTTATAAATCATTCAATCACTCAGAGTAAGATTGTTAATATTCTTTCAATAATCATTTAAATATAGATTGTAGGTATTTTAAATAAAGACAGGGATACACTGTAAAATCTTTGTAGTACATTCTTTATACTCAACAATATGGTGTGAACAAAATAAAAATATGCTCATCAAATTACAGATGCTACAAAACTGAGGAGAGGAAAACCCAGTGTTTATAAAAATCAGAATCTGGAACAATCTAAAAAGATCTTGGGTCAAATTAACAAGATTAAATTTAACAGAGATAAATTTAAAGTTTGAAATTAGGTTGAGAATTGGTCTAGGTCTTAACTGCCTACAAATATTATAGGAGTCACCAATTTCACCTGCTTTCAAAAAGCTAATGTTGCTTCCTAAAAAAACCATGGGGTCTAAACAGGAAGGACAAAATCCTATTCTGGTTTCTGCTGGTCTGACAAAATCTTGAATACTACATCTAATTCTGGCCTACAATTGTATAAAAGATATTGACCACATTGGTCAAGACTCAAGAGGACAATTTTGACAAGTGTATATAGTCATAAAACCACCATATGATCAAGGAATAGATATAGATATGCAAACATATTTATACATACTACAATAATTATTACTATCCCAGCTATTTTCATCACCTCAAAAAATTTGTGTGTGGGTATTTTTAAATGTCTGGGGATGACTTAGTGGGAAGAGGGCTAGGGAGATGTCCTTTGGATTTTTGTTTCTATACCTTGGACTTAAAGGTGGAGATTTGGCTTTTCTCTCATCAATTTGAAAACTGACTTATAAAGACCATCATAAAAAAAAACAGGGTCTAACAAGTTCAGTGCCAAGATTGTTGAACTCCATCATGGTGACCTTCTTATCATTTAGGCAGGGGAGATGGCAATTGCATGAACAAACAAGTGTTCACCATATGCTTCTCTTCTCTTCTTTCTCTGATGTCACTTTTAAGATTTCACCTACTGTACACCTTCTGTCTTCCAAATCTATATCTAGTTCTAACTTCTCCTGGGTTCCAGGCATATTATCATCTATCCATTCCACATATACACCTGGGCGTCCTGCAAGTAGCTCAAATTGCATGCCTAAAATGGTACTCATCATACTGCATCCTGGTAGTGAGAAGAACTCCATACTTCTACCAAAAGTACTGATTGAAACAGTCATTCACCTACTTCCCAGTAACAGGAAACTGAGAGTCATCTAGAACTACTCCTTCCCCATTATTTCCAACATCTAATTCCAAGTTCCCTTGATTTTAACTTGCATTGGTTAGTTATTAATCTGGCTCTGTATGTGTGAGTTTGTGTGGATAGATGAACACATGTGTTATAAATTTGTAAAATATACCTGAAAATATTATCATTTTTAATGCCAGTTATGCTACTGGCTAGCTAACAAAGGGAGAGAAAAAAACATAAACTCATGGTTTGGTTTGTAATGTAGCACTATAGTTATTTATGTGAACTTTTACTTTTTGTTCCTAGTTACCATCTATATATATAAAAGCCTAAGTGACCATTATGACAGAACAACAGGAACGACTGGAACAACTGATCAAACAGTCGCTATGATGTGCACTGACAACCAAGGGGCAGATGCTTAAGGCAGGAGCTGCCCCCTGGTGGTCAGTGTGCTTCCACAGGGGGAGTGCTGCTCAGCCAGAAGCTGAGCTCACAGCTGGGCTGGCGAGCGCAGCTGTGGTGGCAGGAGCCTCTCCCGACTCTACAGCAGCACTACCAAGCAGTCAGACATCCCCTGAGGGGTCCTGAATTGCGAGAGGGCATAGGCTGGGCTGAGGGAACCCACCCCCCATGCACGAATTTCATGCACTGGGCCTCTAGTGCAGTAAAATAATGATTAAGACAATAATTATATGTCATATTTACTTTTTTGTCATTTTTATTAAATTGTGATTGATAATGTGTCAGTTCTTATTAGTGATAGTAATGTGACACTGTGGCTTTAGCCCAACTTTTAGAACCTAGAAGTAACATTGCTTATGTTCCAGAAAGTTTAGATAACAGTTGTCCCATGGTTGCCAAAGTCAAGTTCATTCATTTTAGCTAGCAGGAATTGATAGAGGTGAAATATAATGCCACACGAATGACAAAGCAAGTTTAAAGGCAGAGGAGTGAAAGATTTTGGCCAATTATCAGCTCAAACAAAGAAAATAATTAAAATATAAATTTATTATCATAATTGCAAGGATCCCAGAATACAGAGCCTCATGGCAATGGAAAGAGCACAACTTGGACCAAAGTGCCTTAGTGTAACTACATCAAACTCACTCAGCCTGGAGAATACTGTCTGTTGTTTAAGATACCTGGTCACTCTCACAAATAAAAAATAATTGACATAAATATAATAATATGTTATAATTATCTTAAATTATATTTATAAATATTTATGTATATATAAATAATAACTTAACATTCCATGCTTTGCTTTATTCTTGAGGCTCAGTTTCAAGAAGCATTTTACTGAAATGATTTCATTGGTTTTCGTAAAATACTGTTGAGGCAGAAAGGACATTCCCTCCATTTTAAAGATGATCAAAATGAAGTCCAAGAAACTTACAGTATTTGATTAAGGATCTATCAGCAACTTAAAAGCAGAAGGCAAGCAGATGGAATGAAATCCTGGGTCTATGGCTTCTCATTTCAACTGCCATTGTGCACCTTTCTTAGTTTTTTGTGTGCCTTAGTTAACCCGTATGTAATATAGGTAGAGTCTTTTTGATAGTCAGGAGCCCTGTTCCTCCCAAGATTGTGATGAATAATAATAATTAAAATGATTGGTACTTGAATAGTATAGGGTGTTCCTTAAATAACAAGCAATATTATATATTAGTGTTGGTTCCCTAGATCTTACTCCCTCTCTTACAAAGAGAGTAAACATTCATTTAGAATTACAAAGGCTTAGCACATGCTCAGCAAGTGACTAAGAGTAAAGGATTTGACTGCTTCATGTACATGGTACAAATGGACTGTCAACATTTCACACATAAGTAGACTCAAGAGTCAAGGCTAGTTTTCCACTATCTGAAGGTCAATGATAGAGGGATTTCCACTTGCCATGTGCACCTGGTATTCTTGCTTTGTGGCAATAAACAACTTTGGATGGGCAACTGACTCGAAATAGTCCTTAGAGCCTTGACTTTCCCAGAAGAAGAGGAGGTTGGTCTCATCTGTGATGGTTTTGGGTGTCTCAGGCATCTCCTAGGATAAGGAGGACAGAGTTGTTAGAGAATAAGATGCTAGAACAAAAATCAAAGTTCAATCCCTTTGGCATGTATCCTTAGTGAGAAACATAGCACTTTAGGATTCTTACTCTGTAATATTATGTAGGTTCTTCATTCATTTGTTCATTCAGCAAGCATTTATTACATGCCTATTAGATGTATGACATCACCTATTCATAATAGTTGATTTCCATAGTTAACTGGAGAGAAATCCAAATTAGTCATGAAGATTGCCAATGACACCAGTCTCTCTCTGTATCCTGGCAGGTGGAGTTAAATGTTATTTTTGTCTTGCCTCCAACACAAACATAAGATGTTTTGCATCAAATTTAAGCACTAGCAATTCTAAGACCTCTAAAAATTTTGACCTCTAAGTGTGTAAATCATACCTTTGGGGAAACAATGTATAATGTAGAGATGTTTATGTATGTATTTAAATAAACAATTAAAGGTTGAAAAAATATCAACACACACACACACACACACCCCTACATCCACGCCTCCCCCCACTATACAGGTATATTAGCAGCTGAATTCTTTCTATAAAATTGTTGATGATTGTGATCTCTTTAGACTGTATCCTTCTTGTGGTTATGAATAGAATTTAGCAATACTTTCAGGAAAAAGTAAAATTCAAATGCTAACTTGAGATACTTCTCTACTCTTTTTAATCTAAAGGAACTAAATATTCTTTTTGAGGTTCCCTTGGGGTTTTTAATGTCAATAAAGATTTTATTACCCAAACCTATTCCTTTCCTAATTTTTCTCATCTCAATAAGTGGAGTTTCTCCTCTTGCTCTTTTAAATTCTGTCTTCAAACTGTAATGAGATTCTGTCTACTGCTTTCCACCTGTCTCAGCACTTCCCACCCCATGACAGTTATTGCCTCCTAGTGTGGCTGTCTGCTTCCTCTATTGCCTTCCGTCTGATCTATTCTCCATTTTAGAAAATATAAATGAATTCCCTTTAATGTCTTTTTATTGCACCTCAGATGAAATCCAAATGCA
This sequence comes from Eptesicus fuscus, assembly GCF_027574615.1. NCBI lineage: Eukaryota > Metazoa > Chordata > Mammalia > Chiroptera > Vespertilionidae > Eptesicus > Eptesicus fuscus. The sequence continues at coordinate 56,203,495 of NC_072488.1, forward strand.
AGGCTCCACCAATACCAGCTTCTGCCTTTCCTCCCTCCTCCTCTTGGTGCCCAGCTCCTAGAGTGTCCTTCTGATCTTTGAAGCTAGCCTTTAAGCTCTTAAAGATCTAGGGCTGGGAGCAGTCAGACCCCTCTGTTTACAATGCCCTTCTCCCCCCACTCCGCCTTGTATGATGGCATGCCCCCCCCTCCGCCATAAGCAGCTCTCATCTCACAGGGAACTCTATTCTTGCCTATCTATCTAAAGAGAACTCCCACTTTTCTTTATCTCAGTACCTTGTCCATTTGCTTTACAGCATCTTGCACATTGTGCTGGTTTCTTGGTTTGTTTATTGACGGTGTCCCCCAGGAGACTAAGTTCTATAAGGTTAGGGACTTTGGTGTACCACTGCCTATACCGCTATTGGCACTATGCTTGACAGACAGAAGGCTGTCAGAAAATAATGTTTACTGAATGACTTCATGAATGAAGCTACTGACACCGCTTTCATTTCACTTGGTCAAGTAGAGAAACACATGCACCACATAAATTCTGGTGGGGTTGGATTATAAATTTACTGAATAAGAGTCACCTATTTATTAGTGGAGAAAACTCTAAGACCAAAGTGGGCATCTGTGTATTTTTGGTAGTAGAGATGGGGCTGAGATGAAGGATAATGTGGGCACCAATGAAGAGAGAGAGGCGCTAGAGTCAGAAGGCCAGGGTTAGAGTGTTAGCTCCAGCTTTTTCCCTTGTGCCTAGTGGCACATGATTAATCCTCTCTGATCTCAGTTGACTTGTTTGAGTTTCTTGGAGGCAGGCCCATCATCCTAATGCCTAAATAATGTAAGCCAGATAGTAGATGTCAGTAAGGATCAAAGGTGGATTGAATAAATGGATGTCCTGGGATGGGAGGTGAACAGGATCAGGTAGATAAAGGAAAAAGAAGGAAGAAGGCAATTTATCTCTTATATACTCTTGCACCTTCATTTTACTCTCTCACAGATTCTGCCTAGAATTGCCCCTGGGGATGGGTGAGAAGCAGGATGGGGCCAGATGAGCAGATGGGGACTGTGGTAGGAAGAGAAGAGGACTGTGCACCCTGCTAAGGGTGTCTGCCATTTGGAGTCATTTACAAATGTATGAGAAGGTAAGTTAGAGACAGAGGACAACTGACCTTTAGTAAAACGGGTTCGCCTTCGTTTTGTGCACTCAAAAACAGTCGTGTGTCTGAGATTCTTAGAGTCACAGGACGTTTAAGATCATCTGATTTATAACCACCCATGTCAAATTTCACTGTAAAGAGAAAAGCCAAAAAGAAAGTAAATCTATGGTATTTGTATAGAATCAAGTGTTTATGTAGATATTCTGTATGTGCCTATGTGTGCCTGTGTGTGTGTATTAGGTCCCTGATTATGGTGTAAGTGCCAGAAATGGAACCTGGCACATTGTTGTGTCCTTTATAATGTCTGCCATATTTACTAGGCAGATAGCTACTTGGTTAATATCCTTAGAATCATCTAAGTTGAACGAATGCTTGGGGGCTGAGTATTTATTAAATCTCATGTAGTTACATTAGTGGGATAAGACACTGCAATTTGTGAGGTCATGAGTTCATAATGACTTAAGATGGAGGGGTTTAGAGAAGCTGATACCCATGTTGCTAGTGTTAGTGACAAGCAATTAATTTTTTCTTAGAGAACAAAGCTTAATAAGAGTTGTAAAATTATATATGCCTAGAAACCCAGGAGTTTCACTTTTGGGATATGCTCTTCTAAAGAAATAACCTCATAGGAAAAAATGTATATATACAAAGATATTTGCAACAGAATTTCTTAGAGAAAACCCAACTCTCTTTCTCTCTCTCTCTCTCTCTCCACACACACACACACACACACACACACACACACACACTGAGTGGCCAGATTATTATGATCTCTAGATGCATAATAATCTGGCCACTCAGGGTGTATATATATATATTAGAGGCCCAGTGCATGAATTCGTGCATGGGTGGGGTCCGGCCAGCCTGGCCAGGGGTCAGGGACATGGGCAGTTGGCCAGCCTGCCTGCTGGTCGAACTCCTGGTCGAGGGGACAATTTTCATATTAGCCTTTTATTATATAGGACTAGTAGCCCATTTGCAGGAAAAATCCTGCAATTGGCCGCTGCGGCGAATGCGCTGCCGCTGCTGCTGCTGTTGCAGCCGCCGTGCCTGCACCCGCGTGCCTCTGCCACCAGCCCTGCTCCGCCCTGCCCCGCCCCGCCCCGCCCGGGCTTTTCCTCTGGCAGCCATCTTGCTTTCCACTTTTCCTCCCTCTTCCTTCTAAGTTGTCTTCAGTCTTCACTCCTCCCTCCCTCAGCGTATGAAAATTAACTGTCATCTTTGTTGGGTAATTTGCATACTCGCCCTGATTGGCTGGTGGGCGTGGCTTTGGGTGGTGGGCGTGGCTTGGGCGTAGCGAAGGTGCGGTCAATTTGCATATTACTATTTTATTAGGTATGATATACACTGAGTGGCCACATTATTATGCTTTCAGAGATCATAATAATCTGGTCACTCAGTGTATATATATATATATAGCTAATATATAGGAGAATTGGTGAAAATAGAACACAAATGATTTGTAACTGTCATAGCATGGGAAGCGTGCTAGCTGGAGTCCAATCAGAGAGCCCTGCTGTTTACTGCAGAGGATCCTCTGTGGATCTTGGGAAATAATTTTGTATATGATGACATATCTTGAAGCTAACCATGTACACCATGGAAATGGTGTGATAAAACTTCTTAGACACTAAGTTTCATCCTTCAGAACATATTTGCATCCTATTGGATATTTTGCCTCCAATTATGTTATATACTTGAGATAATGGTTCTTTCTAATTTTGTGTTATTTGTAAGTTTGCTTGCCAGGCTTTCTAATGAAGCATGATGGCTCCTCATTGGTTCTGGGTAAACTGGGGTGAGTAATTTAACATGTTTGAGCCTCAGTTTCCTCATCTTTAAAGAGGAGGATAAGACTGAGAGAGAACCAAAGGAGAAACTACATCAGGAAGCTGCACACTGCACTTAGTGCTCTCAAGGACAGGACACCTGCTTGTGGGGCTCCCAGGTTTGGTTGAGGCTCCTGTCTTTGCTGGGGGTTTTAACTGGGGTGATATGCATCCTTCTGTTCTAGAAAAATTGTGCAAAGCCAGGAGTCTAGAGAGCTGTATTCTTTGAAAGTAGAAAGCTTGAAAGAAATACAGAAATAAGAGGAGGGAGGATGACCGCATTGTCTGTTTACCTGCTTGGTCCAGATTATTTAATGCGGCAGCCATGAGGAAGCGACCCGATGTATCTCGAATGATGCTTTGATGGAGGTTGTCATTCAGGATGAAATGCCTTTTGATGACCCTCATGAAGGGGTAACTCACATTGCCCTGGAAGCTGTAAGGAACTGACGTGGGCTGGAGTATTTCTGCAATCATTAGCACAAGCTCAGATTAGTGTCTGGGTGCAAACACATGACATGTCTGCTCTAATACAAGCACAGAAATGAGGAAACAGAGAAGTGGAATCACCCAGCAGTAGCAGAGTGGATTCTAGCATCATTTCTTTTTAAACTTTGATGCCTCCATATTTTTTTAAACAGAGATTATTTGTGCAATGTCTTCATTTTTGGTTGTTTGGAGGTTTCTAAGTAACTAGGAAAGTTCCTAATATCCCCATCTATATTTTCAAATGAATGCACTCTGCGTAAAGAAATACATACATTAAGAATTTTGTATGTTACTGAGGGAGCAGGTCTAAATGTCTGTCCCCCTCTGAGCAGTGATATAAATCAGTATCTTCACAAATTTTCATGGCTCTGCATAATTCTACTTCTAGGAGTCTATTCTAAGGGTGTAAATGGTGATAGAAATGATGGCTTATTGATATGGATGTTTGATGTTACATTATTTATATTGGTGAAAAATTTCACTCTAAAATGCCCTTGATATATTGCTACTTGAAAAACACACACCTAGATATGAAATTGTGTATAGTGTGATGCTAACATGGTCATGTGTATGTATGTATATAGAAAAGACTATCAGTACTGGCAGCTGTAAACTCTTAGTAGCAGTATGAGTAATTTTTATTTGTTTCTTACATTTTCTTCTACTTCTTAATTTTCTAGGTGAACATGTATTAGTGTTTAGCTGTTACCTTAAACATATTTGGTTTTTGTTTCACATAGAGGGTTGTAGAATAGAGGCATGGGAGAAAAATGGTTTTTATGCTTAGAACCAAATTTTGGTTAAGCCTTTCCCATTTACACATTGTGTGACTTTGGGCAGGTGACTATCTCACTGAGCTTAGTTTCCTCATCTGTAAAATGAGAATGCAGATTTGTTGCAAAGTGTAGAGATAATGCAGCAATTAATCAAGTGGTATTGTTGGTAGTATTAATAAAGGCAGTAGCAGCAGTAGTAATAGTAAGAATAATAACAACAGCAATAGCTGATATTTACTGGGTCTTTTCTATGTGCCAGGCATTATTCTAGTCAAGAAGCTTGCAAGTATTGATGCATTTAATCCTCACAATGAGTAGGGGCTCTGATGATCTCCATTTACAGTAGGGGAAACTGGAGCACAGAGGGGTGAAGTTATTTGGCTAAGGAGGCATAGTTAGCATGTGGAGGAACGCAGCTTGTAAGTTGATACCCACTAACCGTGTATAAATGCTTTCTGCCAAAGGCCTGAAAGTCGACCTTTACAATATGGCCATGAAATGAGCATGTGAGCAAATATTTTAGATACAGGCCACTGCTGCTTCCTCCCTGCTGGAGAAGAATATAATTTAATCTTCCTTCCTTATAGTTACCAGACTAGTGCCTGGTTGCCTTCTTGTTACTCTGACTTTAGGTTTTATTTGCCCCCATACACTATTGTCCCTACATTTGCTTAAAAATGGAAAACAAGGATATTATTGTACTTGACTCCCTACCTTCTTCTGGATCATTGGCAATGGTTTCCAGGTCATCATCGGTAATGAACTGATTGAAACTCAACCATCTCTTCTTCAGAATCTTCCCACTGGCTGCCACCACCACCATACTCTCCTTGTAGGTAAGCTGGGATGTCTTAGAGGTCTCAGAGGTACTCAGAGACAGGAATTGATCCATACGGTCCTTGGGAAGTGGGTCGTAGCTTGCATCATAGAAGGATTTCTGTGAGAAAGGGAAGTAGAACCTGAGAGGCTGCCCAAAGCCACAGAATGAGAATCCTTTCAGCAGGAGTTTTATTCCACAGACTCAGTGAGAAGGAGCTGCATTTTGGCCTTGAATAACCCATGTTTCATCAGTCTTCCCCTCTCCCTCCCGCCTCCCTTCCTCTCAGGATTTCCCTGAAAGGACGTGACCTCTTGGCCGGTTATTGCCATCCATTGGCCGACTAAAAATGAGATGTAATAAAATAGGTTTACAAGCGAGACCTTTGTGAGTGGTGGCTCTCCATTTAGTTCTCTCTCAGGAAGTTAGACTTTCACTGGTAGGGCGCAAAGAGTCTAGAAATATTCCTCTGAGAACAGCTTTTAGAGCCAGTATCTAGTATATACAAGCAGTACTTGTGTGGTCTCCTTCTTCCAGCTCTGCCTCATGGGCTGTTCCATTGCAGGGCTCTCACTAATTTCTGGAGCTGGACTCAGAGAGGATGACTCCAACACATCTCTTTAGGAGACAGATCCCAAAGGGGCTGTCTCAGGATGGCATAATATTCTGATGAAACCTGGCCAAGAGTCTTCAGTTCTTGGGGTTCAAGATAGTTCTGCTCTGTTCTGGGAAAATATAGTGAGCATGATGAAGGTCATCAACTCTCAGTGCACAGAGGCAGATACATGTCAGGGTATGCCAGAAGCATCTAGGATTTGAGCCGCTGCGGTTTTCTTCTGGCAGAGAAAATACGAGTGTCAGGATAGCAATCCCGCAAGAATCAGTCATTGGCTTACCTGAGTCAGAGAGAGTTGGTCAATTTTGGAACTGTATTCTTCATTTTCACTGTCAAACAAGATGATAAGAATGTAATTGTTTGTTATATCATTACAGTCACTGGGCAACTTAGTTTAATGACCATATTATCTTTGGGTAATACACACACACACACACACACACACACACACACACACAGCCACTACTGTCATCTTAGAAAATGGAAGACTTCTATAACAGACATCCATACAGTGATTTGTCCCTCACTAATTTGAAATTACTGTAGTAATCATCAGGGCAGGCTTTGAACTTTACCTGGGTTTTATCAACAAAAACAGAGTTTGACTAACAAATTGAAGAGTTGTAATTAAATTTCAGAGAAAAATGTTAAGCTTCTCAAGAGAAAAGAAATACTTTGGAAGCATCTCACTTTAATTTTAGCCAAATAGATGTTACATGCTGCTTTAATGTATTCACTAAACTAGATTTAGTCATTTATACTTGGCAGCACATCCAAACAACATCTGGATAGCCTAGTGTGTGTTAGTGCATATTAAAAGGTAATGGGAGCACCGTGCTAGCTTAAGGCTCTATAATGTTACCTTCTTATTCACTTATGTTTCTCCTATGTCTGGATGAGGTTGGACTGTGTGTAAGCACTCAAGTGCTCAGACTGCTGTGGAGCCATTTCCCATTCCAGATTGAGATCAAGAACTTTTCTGAGAATGGTTTCCCTCTCTGACAGTCCATTAAAACCTATCACTGTCAGACAGCTGAGGCTGTGTCTGAGGAGATGTTGAAATTCACTAGGACTCATCAGGCCTTAAAAATAATTTTTCTATAATAGCTGTCTCACAATGTCATCTCAGCTTAACATGCTGGATGCTTAGTTGCCCTGGGTCTTTGCTGAACCTGCCCTGATTTTGGGAGTTAGGACACATCTCTTCAGTGTCTGCTAAGTCTAGCCTCATGCTAGTCACCGTAACCCCTAGCTGAATTCTAATGTGCCTTGATCCCCTCATCAAATCACAAAAGTATCTATTTCCTACCTGTAGCAATTCTTCAGGTCTTCAAAGAGGTCAGGAACCTGAGCCATCTTGACTTCTGAAACAGAGAACACCAGGGGCTGTCAGCCCAGCCAGTTCCTCAACTAGATGCCTTCATGGAGAACCACCTCCGCTTTGTGCTTCTTGAGAAACGTAATGCATGACTTAGCCCACGCTCAGCATTTTCCCCATTCTTCTTTTGACTCCCTTAAATGATTTGCATTACATCTGCCTCCTCTACTAGATTGTAAATTTCTTTTAGAATCTTAGTATCCCTTATGTGTCTAACTCAATGCATGCACATAGGCATTCAGTGAACTTTGGTTAAGTTAAAACACCACAAGAATGAGGTATTTGCCTTACACAGATGCAAGAGAGAGACAGTTTTTGGGAGCAGAGTTCCCTTAGAGGAAAGACTTGCTCTTATATGAGACCAGTTCCTCTGTCTCCCAGTTCTCCACTGGGAGAAAGAATCATTTTCTGAAATCTGACTGTGATTCTAACTCCCACTCCAAATCAGGAAAGGACAAGAAAGGAAGGAAAAGGCTTTAGCTCCAGAGAAGGCAGTTTGAGAAATAACAGTTAAGGACAAAAAGAAAAAAATATTTTAAAAGCCAAAGATGTGATAAGGACAATACCTTTGCTACTCAGCCGCCAGTGCAGTGACTCCTTCTCTGGCTGGAGACTTAGCCTGAGTCCCGTGCTTTTGCCTTTTGTCTTCTGTGGAGTAGGCGTGGCCATGGGTGCGTCACAGGGAATTCACAAGGAAGAATCTGCTTTGTATGCTTTTATGTTCCTTTGCCCTTATAATGGCAGATGATAGACTTGATAATGTTGTTTGCAGAGATTACCAGGGTTTATGACTTGCTCTGTGTATGTATTGCTCTGCTCTAAACAATTATAAACACACAGTCTTGGAAAAAAAAGGAAGAAAACATAGGTCATGTAACAAGTTTCTAAAAATATATGATGGAAGAGGAAAGAGAACTCCTAAAATCAGAATTATAGGTGGCTAGAGTTGGAGGGGAGCTTCGGAGCTGTGGTTTGTGTTTTGGCTTAATTTGTTTATTGTCCCCTGTGGCTGAGTATGAATGGATGGAGTACTTGGCAGCCCCTGGCAGCTGAGGGGTGGTCCTTAAGGGAAGATCTACTTTTTTTTCTGAAGAAGGAGTTTGTTTGAATAGGAATAAATCACTCAGAGTATGGGGTGACAACGTGCTGGTTAGGGCAGGTCAGAGGAGACAAAAGTGACATTCAACTACAAAAGTCTTCATCCTCTTACTCCTTTGAATACCATCAACCCATTTCCTACAGAAGTGACAGGTTCAGGAGAGAACCCTGGGCTCTTGCATGTTACAGCCTCCACCAGAGACCAAAGAGTGGTCTGGTCTTTTCTAGGACAAACCCAAGGAGTGTGAGGATAGCTGCAGACTCAGGGAGGTGTGGGCAAATCCCCGGCCAGAGCCAGAGCCCAGCGGCTAGACTCAAGAATAGAGGTTGGGAAAAGGAAGGGACTCATGTCTGACACTAACAGACTTTCTCAGTATTCTGAGACTAGCCCAGTTCCGGTGGTGCAACACCAGAGCCTTAGCAGATATATGTTTTAGGTTTCCTGGTTGGAATTGAAGCCACATAAATTTTAAATAAAGGAAATGGATGGAAGAAGGAAGAGGAAGAAAAATAAGGTAAAGAGAGTAAGGTGAGGCATGGCAACATGGCATAAAAACGCATTCAAGCACAGAACTGGGAGGAAGTGGCTTGTGTGAGTTGGGTAAAGCATTCTCTCTGGCTCTGTGCCTTAAGGAGTTGGTTAGGTGATCATTATGGTCTATCCTAGGTGCAAAATGTCTGGTTCTGATTCCTTTGCCCAGTTCAGTTCCTCCTGATCATAGACTTGGTATTTCAATAGCCATAAACAAGAGCTACAGAAATAGCTGGCATCTTGAATTAGGCAGTGTAAATGTAGGGCCAAATTGGGGCAGAGGGTGGGTGTCTCAGTACGATCATTGTAAAAATGGTGTTGGTAGCCAGTTATCTATGTCTGTGGTTCCCCTTTAGGCAACACAGAAATGTTAACCCTAGTCACCCATTTGCCTCACAGAGATCTTGTGAGGACTATTACTAAGAAGCGATTGCAAAGCACATTGTGAATGTAGGCTGTTATGGAGATGCAGGGAAACAAAAATAATAGCAATGCTAATGATGGCTCTGTCACCTGGGAATCTGTATAGTCATCATTGTAATGTCTTGGTTCACCAAAGGAAAAATAGTTCTTATGAAAATATTGGTTTAAAATCTTCAATGGGGCCCGGGGGGGGGGGGCGCATTTTCAGATGAAGATCTCCATTGAAACCATGAAGATATTTAGTTTTTGGGAAGAACATGCAACACCTCTTTGGTAATCCAGGAAAATACTGTTGGTTCCATTATCAGTGGCAACACCCATGCTGGCCAATGGCATTCTCTGTTGCAGAGAATTCCTCATTGTGGTTGTTGAATTTCTCAAGGAGAGCTTGAATTTTTTTTCTGGACAGACAACTTAGGTTGGGGTCTCATCTAACTTTTCCTTCATGTGACCTTGGAAACCAGTTTTCAAATGACAAACTATGTGGTTGAGGTCACTGCTTGGTTTTGGGGAGCCTACTGTTCTGTGAGTGTGAACAAAGGTTGACTTGTAAGGAAGCCTCTGCACCAGGCCCTCTCCTTCTAGGGGACAGAAAGAGGAACATACTAGGTAGAGCTCCACTGGAGCCACAGTATGTTTGGGGCTGTCCTGTGACAGGAACTTTGGGTAGCTTCATGCACCTACCTCCTGATTCTGAGGAGACCTCAAAAACCCTTCTTTAGTCATTTTTACCTAAATATTTCAGAAAAAATTCTGTGCACTTATTCTGTGCCAGGGGTTTTGCTAGGGTCAGTGTTTTTCTTTCTTGATTCACAAAATTAGATATTTGAGATGAGATGATATATTTTGGTAGGTGAGTGGATATGCTCTATAAGCTCAAAGGTTGTATGTCCAAAGAGTCATGGCAATGCTTTTCCTTTGAAAACTGCTTTACTGTTCACAAAGAGCTCTCACCTGCATGGTCTCACTGGTTCTTTACTCCACCTATGAGAAGTACTGATTACTGTCCTCTTTCATATCTGGGACCCCTGAAGAGGTTAAGTGACCAACATATGGCCATAAAATTGACAGAGCTAGCAATGGAACTCAAGTTTTTAAATTCCAAGTTCAATCTTCCCTTTCCAATGAATATAGATGCTCAAGTCTCTTATCACCACTAATGCCAAGTGACAGGGCTGAAATAGATAATCCTTAAAGGTATTTCCTGCCTCAAAACCCTATCATTCAGTGATTCTAGGATACTTTGTAAAGAGGAAGAGAGAGAGAGAGAGAGAGAGAGAGAGAGAGAGAGAGAGAGAGAGAAGAAATGGGTTAAAATATTTTCCCTCCTTCTCTTCCCTCCTCCAAAGAAATCTCATGTTTTTCTTTAAAATATATTTTTATTGATTTCAGAGAGGAAGGGAGAGGGAAAGAGAGATGGAAACATCAATGATGAGACAGGATCATTGATTGGCTGCACGCCCCTCATTGAGGATCGAGCCCACAACCCGGGCATGTGCCCTTGACTGGAATTGAACTTGGGACTCTTCAGTCCACAGGATAATGCTCTATTCATTGAGCAAATCCAGCTAGGGTCTCACGTTTTTCTGTGACATACAGGAAAGGGTGAAAGTGACCAGTATAACTGAGTACATGGTCAGTGGTAGCTGAATGGGGACTTTAGTCATGCTCTTGCCATTGTATCATGAAGACAGAAAACATCTGCAAACATCTTTGGAACAAACTTTAAAATCATTGCATGTAGTTGAACCTCATAGGATTGCTTGAATGAGGAGAGAAACCCAACTCTGTGAATCTTCAGGGATGCAAAGTTTGTTTGTTTGTTTTAAGTGGTAGAAAGCCTCTGCAGAGGAATAAAGTGCGCAGGAATCAAAACATGCAGAGACAACTGAGCCTTTGTCTCAACTTATACCCTACTTAGTTATAATCCGCTTTAAAATTCCATGACAGTCAGTGGGAAAACGGAAAGGAACTAATACGTACTATAGACTTCCATGTTCCCTGTATTATAATACATCATCTCATTTAATCCTCTAACCAGACCTGTGAGGGAAGTATGCTTATTACATTGTACACAAGAAGAAGTCAAGGCTCAGGGACATTAAGCAATCTGCTCAAGGTTACAAGGTGACCGAATGCTGAAATGGGATTCAGCCACCGAGCCCAGGCTCAATGAACCACGAGGCCTTCTCCCTTTCTTAGTGTGACCTCTTCCTTTCCTTTGCTTTTTAAAATTTCTTTCTCTCTATTTTCTTGCTTTGTCTTTTTAGTCTATTGAAGGACCTAGAATGCTGTGTTGGGAAGGAGGCACCTCAGATACTGTCTGGATTAAACTCTTACTTTATAGAGGAGGAAACAGGCTCAGAGAGGGAAGTATCAAGGTCCCAAGGTCACATTGGGAGGTCCATATAAGAGTGGGAGCAAATATGGAAACTCACTGTTTCTTTTTAAAATATATATATATTTTATTGATTTTTTACAGAGAGGAAGGGAGAGGAATAGAGAGTTAGAAACATCAATGAGAGAGAAACATCGATCAGCTGCCTCCTGCACACCCCCTACTGGGGATGTGCCTGCAACCAAGGTACATGCCCTTGACCGGAATCGAACCTAGGACCCTTCAGTCCTCAGGCCGATGCTCTATCCACTAAGCCAACCGGTCAGGGCAGAAACTCACTGTTTCTTGATTTCTAGTTCAAAATATCCTACTATTACCTACTGATACTAGCTCTTCATTAAAGAAGGGTAAGGTGAAGGAATCATCTTACCCATAAGTAAAAAGAGTTAAAAAGAGTGAAACTCCATTCAATGGGCAAAACTGGCCATGGTAGCTGCTGTACTGGAAGAGGACAGTGAAGATATCACTGAATGAGCAGATAAGCACACATTAAAATCAATGGAATGAGGGCATCTAACAGAGGAGCTCAGAGACTGGGAGTGGGTAGTTCACTGGGGAGGGAAGAGGGAACATTTGAGGATGAGCAAAGACCATATGGTCAATTTAATAAACATAGGGTACAAGGCTGGATTCCTGAAAGATGAGGGCTGTAGGGGTGACGAAATGAGGCTGGAGAGGAAGGGTCATATAGGCAGGACCTGGTGCAGACCCACTAAGCCCTTTACCCATTTAACATTGGGTGAACTTTGGGTAAGTGCTCTGGGAACTCAGAGAGCAGAGGGATGCTATGGCTTGGAGTAGATGGAGGACTCAAGTTGGCAGAACTCGTGCTGAGCCAGCAAATCCCTGTGTAGCTGTGATCCCTTCTCTTTGCCATAGTTAATTTGTTCTCTAATTTTTGTGCTTCTTTTTTTTAAAAAAAATTATTCCACATTCCCTTTCTCTCTTCTCTTGAGATGGTTGTTAGTAAGGGTGTGCCCCTCTTTGCCTGGCCCCTTGGCTCTGTGACCTCCTTTTCATCTTTCACAGATGCTTTGTGAGAATCATGAAGGGATTAGCCAAAGAACATATATGCATAACCCATGGACACAGACAATAGTGCGGTAAAGCCAAGAGAGCAGGAGGCAGGGGCAGGGTGGAGGTGGGCAAATGGGGGACAACTGCAATAGTGTCAACAACAAACATTTAAATAAATAAAAAAAGAAACACACACACACACACACACACACACACACACACACAGAATATCAAAGTTCACTAGAGAGCCTCCTGTGTGTCAGCAGGCATGCCTATGCCTATCTCTCACTTTTATTTTTGCTGGCTAATTGTGACTGTCCAATCAGAAGTTCATTTTAAAGAAAGTCCCTTTCCTTTTGAGTCATTTTCCTCATTGGAATCATAGCTATCCCTGGTCTGAACTTGTTTCTCAATTAAAAAAAATAACTTGTTTTACTTTTTTGGATTCTAAACATGTTTATTAAAACATGTTTATTAAATACTGCTAGGGAAATATAAAAAACACAAAGAAGAGAAGAAAACCCACAACCAATGGAATAACTGGAGGTATTCACTATTACTATGTTAGTGTTATTTCCATTCATTTTTCTTTTTTTCACAGCATCTTTAGATTTGTTTTTATGCAAATGGCATACTCAGAGCAATATTTGCTTCCCTGAAATCTAGGAAACATACGTGGTAGATTGTACTCATGAAATATCCATCTGCTCACTTGTGGTATTACTTAATAAATGTCGGTTTTCATTTCCTGTCTCTCTGGCCATCAATTAGGGACGTGTGGCTTGTTCTGACCAGCGCACTGTGAGCAGGAAGTAGTACGTTCTGGGTTGCACTTCCAGGCTGATGCAATCAAGGCCCAGCGTGTGACCCTGTCATCTCCAGTTTCCTTTGATGCAGCAACTTTGGAAGTCACCTATTCGAGATGGTGTGGCTGCAAGTGGTTGAGGTGTGGCTCCACTTGGGTGAGACTTGAACAACCTGCCTTAGACTTGGCATCAGTGGGAAACAAAACTGGGCTAAGTCACTGAAATTTTTGGGTTTGTTTCTGTGGGATAAGTTGACTTAACCTGCTACTAAGAATGACTTCCCTTCTCTATCACAGAATGCAAGGTAAAATGCACTTTATGGCAAATTCCTCTTTCAGATAACTGATTGGATGAATTTTCCAATAAAGCAAATCAAGAACTTAATCAGATGCTTTAATTTTGGCCAAATTCCAATTCCAGATAAAAAGATATACTAGCTATGAAGATAAACTGTCCAATAATTAAGTTGGTACTGTTAAGATAACATCCCAGATACAAATCACATGATAATTACATTAAAAGCCTAACATATGGTGCTTTGCAGTTTTCAAAGCATTTTTTATAACCATTAATATAAGCAGTCAATGTGATATGAGGCTGACTTATTATGTATGCAAATAGTCATTAGCAAAGGTCTTATGCCCAGAGCACAGTTCTCCCCTTTTTTCAGACTCCTGGTTGTTGGGAAGGATGAGCTCCAGTTAGAGTAGTTGTGCCACAGGGAAGGGAGTGGCAGATCTGGCAGGTGTGGCATACAGTGTGGTTGGAGAGGCAAGAGGCTTGGATCTGGCTCTGACCCTAACCAGTCTAGTGACCTACAACAATTCCTACATATCTTCAGGATTTCCTCATCTATAAAGGGAGGGGTTTAGAATGAATGACTACTAGGGTTCCTCCAACCCTGGATGTCCATTCCATATTTCATGACTACTTTGAACACGGCCGTGGTCTGCTTCATGAACTGTTATGCTTGGTTACATAGGGCCCACCCTGGACTCATTCCTTACTGTCTTTTTGTAGAAGTTTTCTCTGTCACATGTATAGTTGAGTTACTTAGATACACCCTTTTTTCATTACTTCAATGGCAAATTTAATTTGTCCTGCTGAGTATAAAATAGAAATAAGTCCCCCTTCTAGTACAGGCATGTAGGACAGTTGCTGATAAGTTGGAAGGAAATGGGGTAGTTTACCCCTCTGTTAAGTGGTGATGACTCAGGCTTGTTTTCTAGAAAGCTTGGTTTAAACAGAGAATCATCTGGGCCCTTGATTACCCTCAGGGAAGTTTAAGTTTTTGAGTCTGAAAGGCTGGACCAGTTTTGGAGCATTTGGTTTTAAAAAACAACAACTTCCAAGGAAAAAGTATAATCTTTCTTTTTTCTGCACTCTGCCCTTTAGGGTCTTAGTGCTGTTCCCAGCTGGTCACTATACTCCCTGCAGGGGTTCCCAAAGGCACCGTGGCTCCCCTGGGAGAGAAAGAGCAGACGGAGAGAGTCTGGACTGGGGAGTAGGACCCCGGGCCTGAAGACAGCAGAGGTTCCCACAGAGCGCATTCCCATGAAACCTGCTTCCCAGTAAGGCATCTTGGCAGAAGCCAGGGGGAAGAGGTGGGAAAGAGCTGCACTGCCCTTAATCAGCTTCTACCCTGTGGGCAGACCTGTGCAGATGCCTACTGTACACGCAGAGTGAGAGAAGTGCTGTAACAGGGGCAGAAGCACAGAGGGGAAGGGGGTGCCTGCAGCTGACACCGAGAATTAAGGAGCATCATGGAGGCTGTGTTAGCTGCGTCTTGAGGAGTTAGATTTGGAGAGTGGACATGGATATTCCAGGTGAGGACAGAGGGTGAATGAAGACATAACATTCCTTGTCTCTGTTTCCTACTCTGTGGGGCCATGGGCAAGTTACTTAACTTTTAGAGCTCTGATTGCCTCAGCTGTAAAACTGGATTAAGTAATTCTTACTTCATGGGGTTTGGGAGGATTAAATGAGACTGTGCTTGTGAGCTTTTTCAGTTTAGAGTCTCTTCTCCCCTGATGTCCAACATTTTCCATCTCTACCCTTTGTTCAGGCTGTTTCCCCATTTGGGACTTATTCCTCTTCCTTCATCCATAGAATTTAGACCTTTCTTTACTATCTAGGCACCTCCTTGATGTGGAATGGATAGCACAGACTTGCTGCAGATAATGTCAGGTGTGACTAGCCAGAAATCAGGTTGTAATCAAAGGAATTCTAAGTAGAATGTGAGCTTGTCTATAATGAATACTGTAGGCTCGAATATTATTAAGCGTTCTCAGTTCATTCATTCATTCATCACAGAAGATGGGGATCTTTGATCCAGGAACATGTTTGGAGCTGAAGACTGAGTGGTGATGAAGATGAACATAGTTTCCAATTTCACAGAGCATTTCAGCTCATGGATGAGCCATGTCTTGCACATATAATCACTGTGGTGGTATTTATTAAGGAAGGGGTGGTGTGGGATGCTATGGAGATGCATGGGGGCGGTGAAGGGGAGCCTAATCTAGCCTGATGGCCATAGAAAATCTCTCTGACAGGGCAGCATAATGGACAGGAAGGAGAGGGTTTAGCCAGATGAAGGCGCAGACAGACATAGGGAAAGAGATTCATGCCTCAGGCCATAGGTACAGCGAGCGTGTGCCTCGGCAGAGAAACTGGGAAAGGGCCAGTGTGGCAGAAGCCAAGTGAGGGACAAAGTAGCACAAGATGAGGCTGAGGATGTAGGCAGGGCCAGGTCTCAGGCAGCCTTGTAAATGTGTTAAGGACTCTGGATTGATCCTGGAGGCAGTTTTGAGATGTTTTAAACAGAAGAGTGGATACATCAGATTTGTGATTTTAAAGGATCTGTATGGTTTCTTAAGGGGAGAGCGCAAAGGAGGGAGAAGGCTGTTGAATCATCCAGAGCTGAGGCTGGTGGGGACATGGTGGCGGCAGTGCAGAGGAGAGGAGAGGAGGGGTGTACCTGAGTTGTCAGAAGGTGGAATCAGTGTGACATGTGACTGGTCAGATGTAGGTGTGCGGACCATAGATGGCGCAAAGCAAAGTCCCCGCTGATGGTTGATGTAGTTGAGTTACACTGTTCTGGAAGGAGCAGTGAGGGATACCAAAGCTCCATATCCTGAGAAGTGGTGCAGACATGGAGAAAAATGAGGTGAGTGGTGAAAGTTGCATGCCTGGGTTTACAGCTCAGAGAGACAGCGGCCAAGCTAGAGATGTGGAGTCCTTAGCAGCACAAATCAGGGGTGTGTGAGCGGTGAGGCACCCCTAGTCAGAGGGGAGCACACAGAGGGGCAGGTCAGGGCGAGGGGGAAGCAGAGCTGGGAGGGAGGGGAACATGGAGTGAGGTGGCCTGGGAGTGAAGGGAGCGGAGGCTCTGGCCCACCCACCTGGAGATACAATCAATGGACCACACTTGCTGCTCCTTCTACTTCTCTTGTTCAGCACTTTCTTCTCAGTCACCAGTGCCCTATTCTGCTCCAACTCTTTCCTAATTTACCCGAAACTAGTCTGATACAGTATTTGATGCAAAGTTTTTAGGGCCTAATTGGTGCAATTTTTGGGCTTTTATGTCTTTAATTTTTTTTTGTTAATCCTCACCCGAGGACATTTTCCCATTGCTTTTTAGAGAGAGTGAAGGAAGGGGGAGAGACACAGAGAAAAATATCGATGTGAGAGAGACACATAGATTGGTTGCCTACCACCCTCGCCCCGACCTGAGCTGGGGATCGAGCCTGCAATGGAGGTACGTGCCCTTGACCAGAATCGAACCGATGACCCTTCAGTCTGATGGCTGATGCTCTATCCACTGAGCCAAACCGGCTAGGGCTTTTATGTCTTTTAAAACAAGAACTTGGGAAAAGTTCCCTTAGACCTGGGAACTTTGCTTTTGTGAAGGTCACCGACTCACTGAGAAAAGTCAATACATGGGCATAAAGGTGCAAAGTAATACAAAATTTTAAAAATTAAGATCGGGCATCATAATACTTTACTCAATACTTGAGTAAATATCCCTAACCCCAGTTCAGACTAGAGGTAAAGAAGGGGAGAAATGACAATATTGGGAGATAGTCAGAGTAAGGAGGGAAGATTGGAGAGGCAGGTCGGGTGGACCGATGGCGGTGGGCCCTCATGTCCATTCGGGAGCAATGAGGGGGCTGGATGTGTCCTGCAGAGCCTTGATGTGGAAGGTATTGACAGTGATGGGCTCAGCAGGTTAGCACAGGGAGTGCGTGGGGCTGGCAGGTCACTGTTCCTCCCAGTGAACCTGGTGAGGAGAACCTGGGCTGAGGGAGAAAGTGACACACTAGGTGGTGGTGGGACAATGCATCTGTGAGGTGCACATGGAAGGGGAAGCTGACACTAGGGGTCCTGGCTGTGCCTGGCAGCAGAGAGAGGGCTAGAGAATGACATCAAGACCTGGAGTTTGGACACCAGAAATAGAGAAGCCTACAGGAGGAAATGGTTTGGGGATGAAAGTGATGATTTAAACTCTGGACGGTTTGAGTCATCACAGAGGGTAGGCTTAACTGAGTAGATAAGCATTTCCCAGATTTCCCCACATGAGTTAGTTCCTCCTTGTCTGCAGGCCCTGGGGATTCCTACAGAATGGAACCAATGGCCTAGCAGAGTTTGGAAAGAGGAGTTCGTAGAAACAAAGTGAAAAGAAGGGAAGTGATGTTCATTGTCTCATAGGTTTCAGGGAGGAAACAGCATCTTCTGACTTTCAATCAGAGGTAGCCCCAAAGGTCATGGATTGCACTTCACACAAACTTCCGATGTCTAAAACCAGATGGGGAAAGAGTGGATTAATTCATAAATTGTTTGGGAACCAAGAAACCATTTGGAAAAATAAAAAATGAAAAGGTTACATTCTCTTGAGGACAAATATGTGACACCTTAATCAATAAAGAAATTTAAAAAAAAAAAAAAAAAAAAAAAAAAAAAAAAAAATGAAAAGGTTACATTCTCTTCTTTGTACCAAATTAAATTCCAAATAAATTAAGGCTTTACATAAAAAAGTGAAATGATAAAATTATCAGAGGGAAATGTAGGCCAGTTGGTGGCTGGTGTGGCCATGGAGACTGTATCTTGTCCTTTCACTTCAGGAAGAGTGCCCGGAAGGGGGGATCCACAGTGTTTAAGACAGAAGTGGTAATGAATGGGGAAAAGGTATTTTGTTGAGGAAAACTATAGCAAATTCCATACATTGCACAAGAAGCTTAAGAAATGTACTTAAACTCCAGAAATTCTGTCTAAACGTTAGGAACTGGACCTAAAAGTCTTGAATAACAATGACAAGTTTTGGAAATGTACTTAATAGGCTGTCATTTTAGAAAATGCAGAACTTCTCAAGCTGTTTCTTGATTCCTAAGTGTGCAGCACTTAAGTCTATGCCAGAGGCAGAGAGCTGTGGCACTTTGGATGAGAACAAATCTGAAGAGTCAAGAAAATTGTCCCGACAGACAGCACTGCTGTCCCACAGCCAGGTTTCCCAAATGTGATTATGGAAGGACTTCTCTGTGCAATCTTCTACCCTCATCTATGGCTCAGGTAGAAATTATGCATTGTCAGAAGCTGAAGCCAGCTTCAAAGCTGATGGAAGAGAGACTTGACTGGGGTGATGAACACACAATACAATATACAGATGATGCATTATAGCATTGTACACCTGAAACCTATATAATTTTATTAAGTAATGTCACCCCAATAAATTCAATAAAAAATAAAATAAAACCTGAGCTGAGGTGGTGTGAGGTTCAGGCCAAGCATCTGAGAAGTAGAATGCAGCAGCCAGTGTGAAGGAGGCTGTAGAAGACCCTCATGAGCATCCAGTGTAACAAAACAAAGTGACTCTCAGCTCCAGCCGCACTACTTGGTAATTGAAAACCTTATCCTGTATCACACTGAGACTGATCCACTCTGGCAGCTTTTTTGCTCAGGTTTTGTGACATGAGAATCTTTGATGATGAGAGTTTTTTGGCCAGTGACACATTCTGAGGGTATAAGATGGCACAGAGAAGTCCTTCCGTAATCACATTTGGGAAACCTGGCTGTGGGACAGAAACACACTGCTTAATGTGCAGAAGGAAATAAACTAGAGATTAAATTATACTGTCACTCTTTTTTTAAAATTTAATAAATCTTTATTGTTCAGATTATTACAATAGTTTCTCCTCCCCCCTCCGCCCCATAGCTCCCCTCCACCCGGTTCCCACCCCAACCTCTGCCCTTACCTCCCCGCACTGTCCTCATCCATAAGTGTACAATTTTTGTCCAGTCTCTTCCTGCAATCCCCATATCCCTTTCCCCCTGAGAATTATCAGTCCACTCCCTTTCTATGCCCCTGATTCTATTATATTCACCAATTTATTCTGTTCATCAGCTTTTTAATTCACTTGATTTTTGGGTTCACTTGTTGATAGATATGTATTTGTTGTTCATAATTTTTATCTTTACTTTTTTCTTCTTCCTCTTCTTAAAGAATACCTTTCAGCATTTCATATAATACTGGTTTGGTAGTGATGAACTCCTTTAGCTTTTTCTTATCTGTGAAGCTCTTTATCTGACCTTCCATTCTGAATGATAGCTTTGCTGGGTAGAGTAATCTTGGTTGTAGGTTCTTGCTATTCATCACTTTGAATATTTCTTGCCACTCCCTTCTGGCCTGAGAAATCAGCTGACAATCGTATGGGTGCTCCCTTATAGGTAATTAACTGTTTTTCTCTTGCTGCTTTTAATATTCTCTCTTTGTCTTTTGCTCTTGGCATTTTAGTGATGATGTGTCTTGGTGTGGTCCTCTTTGGATTCCTTTTGTTTGGGGTTCTCTGCGCTTCCTGGACTTGTAAGTCTATTTCTTTCACCAGGTGGGGGAAGTTTTTGGTCATTATTTCTTCAAATAGGTTTTCAGTATCTTGCTCTCTCTCTTCTTCTGGCACCCCATAATTCTGAGGTTAGTACGCTTGAAGTTGTCCCAGAGGCTTCTTAAACTATCTTCAACTTTTTGGATTCTTTTTTCTTTTTGCTTTTCTGGTTGAGTGTTTTTTGTTTCTTTGAATTTCAAATCTTTGACTTGATTCTTGCATTCCTCTAGTCTGCTGTTAGATAGCTGTATAATATTTTTTATTTCAGTCAGTGTATGTTTAATTTCTAGTTGGTCCTTTTTCATATCCTCGAGGGTCTGGTTAAATTTATCGGCCTTTGCTAGGAAATTCTTGAAAAACCTCATAACTGTGGTTTTGAATTCTATATCCAGTCATTTGTTTTCCTCCATTTCTTTCGTTTGTGATCTGTTACTTTGTCTCCACAGTTTTGCTGCTTCCCTGAGTTGGTAGGGTTGCTTTGTGTGCTAGGTTTCCTATATGGCCCAGTGGGTCACCCTCCCCAGTCACCTCCACTGGGAGGAATTGACCTCCAGACCAATTGGCTATGTGTATCAGCTGTGTCTACGTCAGGAGACCTGTGCTGGAGACAGCCTTATAGGACCAGACTTGCAAAATTGCAAAAGCCTCTGTGCTCAGCTTGGATGGGGTGGAGTCTCAGGGCTGAACAGACAGTCTTGGCTTCCCATCAGCCCTGCCTTTGCGCGTGCGCCTTTAGACCTCTGCCTTCTGCGGCTCCCCTGAGTTTCCTCCTGACAATACAGGTTCCCCCAGGCTCGCCTGGAACTGGGGTTCAGTGCAGTCAGGAGCTTCTGATTCCCTTCTGCTAGGGAGAGCTAGTGGCAACCTCAGCAAGTCAGTCTTCTCTGCACACAGTCATGCAAGCACGCGCTCCAGCCTCCAGACCCCTGCCCACTGCGGCTTCCCCTAGTCTCTGAGTCTCTGTGTGCCTTTCTCTCTACCTGACAGTCCAGACTCCCCCTGTATGAGCCTGGGTCCACGGGGTTTTGCCCGAAACTGCGGTTCAGTGCAGTCGGGGGCTTCCTTCCCTCTCCCGCCAGAGAAAGCCAGCCAGGCACTCAGCTGCCCTACTTCTCTGTGCGCATGTCTCTGTACCTCAGTCCTTTGCAGCTCCTCTGATTCTCCGTGTGCTTTCCTCTTTCCTTCTAGTTGTAGAACTTCCACTCAGCCAGCTTTCCTGTGGTTCTGAATGATGTCCGTTCTGTCTTTTAGTTGTAGTTTTGAAATTGTTGTGTGAGGCAGCAGTTTAGGTGTTTACCTATGCCACCATCTTGGTTTCTCCTCTGGAACCTATACTGTTACTCTTAGGGCACTTTTTTGTTGTTGTTGTTGTTAATCCTCACCCAAGGATATTTTTTTCCATTGATTTTTAGAAAGACAGGATGGGAGGGAGGATGAGGGAGAGGGAGAGAAAGTGAGAGAGAAACATTGATAGGAGAGAGACACATTGATTGGTTGCCTCCTGCACTTACCCCAACCAGGACTGGGGATTAAACCTACAACCCAGGTTCATGTCCTTGATCAGGAATCAAAACTGTGACCCTTTGGTGCAAGGGTCGATGTTCTAACCACTGATCCACACCAGC
Organism: Eptesicus fuscus; assembly: GCF_027574615.1. NCBI lineage: Eukaryota > Metazoa > Chordata > Mammalia > Chiroptera > Vespertilionidae > Eptesicus > Eptesicus fuscus. Next base: position 56,225,318 of record NC_072488.1, read on the forward strand.
CAGGGCATAGGGCACTTTTTGAATCATAGAATTTTAATTTACATTACAGTGAAGTTGTGTCATACCCAGGGGTAGCTTCTAATGTCAGTACATAAAATAAAATGGTACATTAAAGTTTCCTTGAGAGACCGTTAGAAAGGTGCCGTCTGCCACAGCCAGTTTCCCCCCAGTGACGGAAGAAATGACTGTTTCTTTGGTTGAAGACCAATTGAAGTTGTTGGTTTTTGTTTAGGGGCTATTTTGTATTAAAAAGAAAAACATCAATAAGCCTTAGCCAGTTTAACTAAAGCATCGGCCCCCAGACTCAAGGGTCTTGGGTTCTAAATAATCAAGTGTCATCAACCAAAAATAACAGATAGCAAAGCATTAGAGATATTTCTTAAATATTTTTGTTACCAGCTATTTTGAGCTAAATAGAAACAAGAATAAAAAGAAAACAAAGGCAAATATTTATATAATCCTTGGAATAAAGTTCCTTAGGGATGAATTCCTAAAAATGGAATTCATGGTCCAAAGGTTTATGGTGCTTCATTGCCAAGCTGCCCTTTAGGAGGGTTGTGTCCCTGGCACTGCCACCAGCATCCCCACACTTTCTCCAGCGCTGGCTAGTTTTGCTTTTTAAAATGTTTATTAATTTCCTGTTAATAACTTTTACTCTTTTTGAAATTGAAGGCATTCAACTTTTTATTGTTAGCTTTTGAGAGCTCTTCATAAAATAATGTAAGCCCTAGCTGGTTTGGCTCAGTGGATTGAGTGTCAGCCTGCAGACTGAAGGGTCCTAGGTTCGACTGCAGCCAAGGGCACATGCCTGGGTTGCGGGCTCGATCCTCAGTGGGGGGCATGCAGGAGACAGCCAATCAATGATTTTCTCTCATCATTGATGTTTCCATCTCTCTCTCCCTCTCCCTTCCACTCTGAAATCAACAAAAGAAATCTGTATATAAAATAATGTAAAATCATTGACACAGATGAAGTAATAAATGTGATTTTTCCAACTTGGTCTGCATTTCAGTACCTGAGCAGTGTATGTATTATTATTCCATTTTATAAAAACAGAAAAACCTGTCTAGGTATACCAATATATCAACAACAGAAATAGTTTGGTAGTGGGATCACAGATCTTTTTAACTTTTTCTTCGTGCTTTTTTTGATTAAAACATTTCTATAACAAGTATGTGTTACTTTTGTTATAATAAAGAAAAACATTCAAAATGTATTTCAAAACATTTCTGTTCTTGGGAATATTCTGTTCTGGGCTTCTGAGTGGGGTCCTCCTCTTCACCGGACAACAGGTAGCGCATCCCTATACCAGTCCTTCCTGCCTGTCCCTCTCCAGCTGGCTTGCCCATGCCCAGCGTTACCTCACATTCTGGGAAATCACCCTGCCCAGCCCTCACCCCTGTAATTAAGCCAGGCCCTAGAACCCTTGGCTTTATTGCCGTCTATTTGCATTGTCATAATGCAATCTCTGGTAAGGTCTAATTTGGCACTTCCTGTCCTAACTCTTCAGTTACATCACACAGAAACTTGAGGAAAGTCCTAGTAGGTGCCTGTGCCTTCTACCTGGCAGAACTTTGGAACTGTCTTCCTAGTCCAATCTCTCCCCCAGGGTAGGACCAAGTGCCACTAACCTGTTGCATTCCTGCAAAGATGGGACAAGCCACTTTGTGAAGCTGTGCAGTTCTGTTACTAACAGGTTCTCCCTTCTACTGAACCAAAACCCATGAGCTCGTCTGTGAGTCCCATCTGCTTGCACATGACGTGCCCTCGAGGGTGACAGAAGTTCTGACCCCACAGGAGAACCCTCTGAACGGAATGCCATCTCTTATGTGCACGCCCCTGGGCCCCCCCCCCCCCCCCGAGTCTCCCCTAAGTGCTGGTCTTACAGCTTCTCTCTCAGAGCCTCCTGAGCTGGTTACTGTCTCAGTGCAGATCCCTCCTGAACAGGGCTGCATCCTGAGCACTCCACGCGGAGGACAGGTGGGCTGTCCTTTCTGCTCCTCCTGGATCTGGTCTTCGTCACTCTCCAGTGGAGCGGAGGTGAAGCAAATTTTTCTTCTTCTTTTTTTAATATTGTGTATTTTATTATTTTATTTTTTAAATTTCTTTATTGATTAAGGTATCACATATTTGTCCTCATCCCCCCATTCCCATCCTAAACCCCTCCCCACGCATGCCCCCTCCTCCCTGTTGTCCGTGACCACTGGTTAGGCTTATATGCATGCATACAAGTCCTTTGGTTGATCTCTCCCCCTTACTCCCACCCTCCTCTACCTTCCCTCTGAGGTTTGACAGTCTGATCGATGCTTCCCTGTCTCCGGGTCTGTTTTTGTTCATCAGTTTATGTTGTTCATTATTTCCCCTAAATGAGTGAGATCATGTGATACTAGAAATACACTTATAAGAACTGAAAATGAGACAAGCAATAATGGTTATGCTGAGAGGCAAATGGTTATTCTTTTAAATCCTCAGCCACTCTGTCTCCAGAGGCGAGGCCTGGCCCAACCACGTGGTTAAGGATTGGTTGAGGATGACTGGGGAAGACTACTATGAAGCTGCAGCTCTGGTCAGTTTGTGGGACAGAGTCCGCATGTGTGGGGCCCCGAGTGGTTAATGCATCTGTAGGGCGCCAGTTGTGTCATTTCTCATCAGAGTAAGAAAAACCTGGGCTTTGGAGTCAGAAGAATTGAAGTTTCCTTCTTAAATGTGGGGAGGGTGCAGCTATCGTTTCCTATAAAAAAATCAAACAAATGTGAATTTCCTTGTAAAACATAAGACTCAAAAATATTAAAGTTCCCTTTCTTTGTGTCTGATGTAGTCCTTAAAATATTTGGCATTTGCACCTCTCATAGAAATGAAACAACCGATGTATGTAATTTTGATCATCCATAAACTTTGGCAAATTGGTTATTCCTGTGTTCCCATTTTACAGATAATTAATCTCCTGGGAAGTTAAGTGAGTTGCCCATGGCTGAATCAGCATTTCACCAGGTGATAGGCCAGAAGTAGGACCATGTCACCTTCTCACCCATCCCTGCCCTGACTGCTGTGCCCCGTCTCAGTGTTTGTGTATGTCCCTTCACTAGGCACAGTTTCACCCAGTGGAACTACCAGTTTGTAACTAATTCCATTTATTAGAAGACTGAGCAATCAAGCAACAAGTATTTTCTCTATGCCTATGCCTGGCACCATTCTGGGCGCCAAAGAAAATGCCAGTGCAACTTCAGACTCGGCACCTCTTTACACACACATAAGAACGTTTAAAATGAAAAAGTCTGCCCAGCCGGCCTGGCTCAGTGGTTGAGTGTCGACCTATGAACCAGGATGTCCTGGTTTGATTCTTGGTAAGGGCATATGCCCGGGGGTTGCAGGCTCGATCCCCGGTGTGGGGCATGCAGGAGGCAGCCGATCAATGGTTCTCTCTCATCACTGATATTTCTATCTCTCCCCCTCTCCCTCTCTGAAATCAATAAAAAATATTTTTTAAAATAAAAATGGATAAGCCTGACCATGGGAGAACCAGAACTCATACACTGCTGGTGGGAGTGCAAAACAGCAAGATCACTTGGGGAAACAAAAAAGTTAAACTTACATCAACCAGATGACCCGCCCTTCTGCGCCTAGGTCTTTATTTTCCCCAAAGAAATAAAAGCAGGTGTTTATACAGGAACACTCTTGGCAATGTTATTTGCCATTTCAAAAAACAGAAACAACTCAGTGTCAGAAACAGGTGAATGGGTGAACAAACCCTGGCCCATTCATACGGCGGAATGCTACTCAGCAGTAACGTGGAGTGGACTAAGGCTACACGCAGCAAGGTGGATGACCTTAAAGTAATTATGCTGAAAGAAGCAGGCATGAAGGCGTACACACTCACGTACAATCTCTCGGGTATAAAACTCTAGAGAATGCAAACTAACCTGTGGGTACAGAAGACACCAGTAGTTGTCTGGTGTTGGGGGGAGAGTTATGCAGACATGAGGACACTTTAAGGCAGTGATGGCGAACCTATGACACGCGATACGCGTAGCCATTTCTGATGACACGTGGCCGCTGAGGCGGCCGCATGCCGAGGATGAAACATTTGCTGCTCCTGAGGATGAAACATTTGCGAAATAATGTTTTTTCCTCAAAGTGACGCACTACCCGAGTTATGCTCAGTTTTTTGGCGAAGTTTGACACACCAAGCTCAAAAGGTTGCCCATCACTGCTTTAAGGGGTAATGGATACATTCACTATTTTGATTGTGGTGATAGTTTCAATGGTGTACACTGGTCAAAACAATCAAATTATGCCCTTTCAATGTGTGTATTTTAACAATGTAAGCTATACTTTGATAAATCTGTTGAAACAAGACCCTCTGGGCGTCACAGCTGTGTGGGTGCAAAGGGTCTGCAGTAGCCATGTAATTCCAATTTCCCTGCTTCCTGTGCCCTCCCAACCAGGAGTTCAAGCTCACCTGCTTATCTCAGAGTCCTCTCTCACATGCCAATTAGCTTGGCAGGGAGCTCGTGAGGGCACAGCACTGGCCATGCGGCCGGGAGCAGTAGAGAAGGCTGAGGTCCGTGCTGGGGCCCACCTCTCCCGGAGGGGCTGTCCTCTGAGGACTGCCTGTGCAGGCGCCAAGCTTCTGCATTAGGGCAGAAGAGGGAGGAACACGTCCTACCCCCTCCCTGTGTGTCGTGGGCACTTTTACATCACACCTGACAGAGTCTCTGGTGATAACTCCCCCAAGTCCCTTTCTCTGTCACTTCCTGTGCTGAGCAGAGAAACCGTCTCAAGAAAGATGCCCTAGTATTGCCTCCTGGCTGTTCCCCTGCAGGTTCTCCTGCTGCCACACTCAGATCAGTTCACACCAATGAGTGACTTCCCCCTGCCTACTCCACCTGCTCCCCAGATCTGTTGGACTTATGTGTCTAAGCCCCGGCTTCAGCCAGTTATTCCTTCCCTTCCCCCCACACTCCCTGGGAAGTTTGGTCTGGTTGGCAAGCCCCAGAAGGGGAGACCTAATTCCCTCCACCTCTTCCTAGGCTCCAAATCTGGGGAGGCAGGAAGGGCAGAAGAGGGAGGGGAAGGGCAAGAGTGAAGGGACAGACATGGGCTCCTGCCCTGGGCCGAGGGTCAGCTGAGCAGGGGCAGGAGAGAGACTCTTAGATGTGGATTGCTCTTCCTTCCTCCCCACTCACCCCTCCAGTTCCCACCGTGAAGATTGTCAAGGTTCAGACAAGTCTAAGTAAGAGCACATTGAACATCTGCACACTCATCTTCCTAACACAATGTTTTGTCACACTTGCTTTACACACACAGACACAGAGAGACATGCACACACAGAGACACACACACACACACACAGACACATACACACACACAAACAGGCTAATGTTTCTTTCCTCTTTAAATGCTACTTTTTGAGTAAAGATGGTGTGACAGTCACATGTGAGACAGAGTTTTGATTTTGAATGTAAGTTCGAAGCTTTGGTTGTAGCTGGGTGGACTAACCTGAAATGAGTTTAGATTACTGAAATAAGATTGTTGATACTTTTTTCTTTTCCTTTTAAAATCTAGTTTTGAAAAATTGCAGTTTTATTTTGTGTTTAAAAAAGAAATCAAAGTTCTCCATGTAAAGAGTCGAAGAGGTCTAAGATTTGTTAGCAAAACCATCTGTCCCATTTGGTATTCAATCCTCATTTGGTAACGACATGCTTGATTTAGTATTTCTTTAACTTTAAGCTTTGGTCTTTAATAAGATCTTCCCACTGGAATGGGAAATGAGGATTTAGGTTCTTTGCCCTCCCCCAACCTCCACCACACACGTCTACCTTTCCCATTTCTGGTCCTCCTAATACAGCTATATCTTAATTTTCTTAGATCAATAATTAATATATATATTATTATGAAGGTATACATGCTATTCAGAGCTGAGCCATTTAGTAAAGTTGCTACTTTTCCTTTCCAGCTTGACATTTTATTTTCTCTTAAGTTAATAATGGTCTTTTTTCATTTGCTTAGTTTTTATGTACTTATCATTAAGGCTGAATGTAGTTTCTATTGGTAAAAATAAAAATAAACTACAAATGTAAAATTAGGCACAGGATCTTGGAAAGGAATCTTGCAAATAAAGGGTCCCAAAATTGAAGCTTGATTACCTTTGTAGTAAATCCACCTCTGATGATCATTGATTCAACTCTAAAACTCCCACTAATTGTTTACATTTCCCCTTCAGATATTCAGATGTATATGACAGTTTCTCTTATCTTAGGGAAGGGATATTTCCTAGAGCTTTCTGAGCTGCTCCAGCTTGGACTGCTTGGGCAGCTTCACCAGGCTTCCTCACCTTCAAGGCTCCTCCCATCTCCCACCTGCCTTCGACCCCCTCCTTGTTTCTATGTATTCATCTACTGTGGTTTATACCCTTTAGTGGATTCTTAGAGAAAGATGCTTAAGAAGTAAATATTTTTTCAGGGATGTGCATGTCTGGAAATGTCTTTATTCTACACTGATGTTTGATTGATAGTTTGGCTGGATATAGAATTTTAGGTGGAAATTAATTTTCCCTCATGGTTTTGAGGTGTAGCTCCATTTTCTTCTAACTGCCAATATTGCCACTGAGAAGTCTCATGCCATTCAAACACCCAATTATTTCCACCTGATTGTTGTTTTCTGTTGGGAATATTGTAGGATTATCTCTTTATCCCCAGGGTTCTGAAATTTCATGGAGTGGGTATTTTTTATTCATTATGGTAGACACTCAATGGACCATTTCAATCTGGAAACTCATGTCCCTCAAGTTCTAAAAACTTTATTAATTTATTATGTTATTAAGTGCCTTTCCTCTCTGTTTTCCCCCCTCATCTTTTCCTCTGGATTCTTTGTTTTTAGCGCCTGAGTCTTCTGGACCCGTCCTTGAATATTTTTATTGCTTCTGTCCTGTTTTCTAAGTCCTTTTCAGTTTGCTTTACTTTTGAGGGGAATTTGCTTAACTTTACCTCCCAATTCTTTTTATTACGTTTTCATTTCTTTTATTGTATTTTCTTGTTCTTTGGAATATTCTCCTCCAGGTGAGAATAGTGTTTCTATTTTTTAAGTTTCCTTCTCTTTGCAAAGTCTCTTTCTTCCCCGGATTATTGTTTTGTTTTGATTTCTGTCTGACTAAAAACTTTCTGGAGATGCTTAGTGATCCCAGCTTTTCTGATTCTATGTGAGAGTGTGTAACTCAAAAGCTGAGTGGAAGGTCTGAGAATATGGGTAAGGCCTATTCGTTGTGAGGGTTGGCATTCGACCACCTGGCAGAGCCATTGGACCGGAAAACCCCACTCTCACTGTTGGCCTCATTCCTGGGGTGGGGGGCTCTGTTAGTGCCGAGGGAAGGATAAGGCCCACTCCCACCCTCTGATTGGTGTTGGTGGGGCCTCTCGGCACCGCGGCTTCCATGAGTCATCCCTTTCAGCACTTCCCCCACCTTCACATGTGCCTGCGGTCGCCATCCCAAAGACCCTCATTGTACACCTTTACAGAATAAAGCTGCTGTCTTCTGTCAGTGTGGGACCTGTGGTCTGGGGGTATGACTATTTGTTTTCCCCTGTTAATGTTAGTTTATTTTTACCCAAATGTTTAGTTATCATGTTGCTCTTGAGTCAGCACAAATGAGAATGTCCTCACAGCCCTGCCAGCACTTTTTTTTTTTTTGCAAAAAAAACCCACAACAACTCTACACCACTTTATTTCACCCTTTATCAAAAAAATGTAAAAAGTGTTTAAAATGTGGAGCGGTCCTGAGCCTCAGATGCTAACCTCCAACCTCAAAGGCAAGTAGGGAGAGAGGATCAGACAGTTCAGAGTTCCACTCCTGCAGAAAAGGGAAGCCCCCGCCTGGTATAGAATTAGAAGAACATCAGGACCCTATGGAGAATGGGACCCCCTTTCTCCTAGCACCAGCCCAAGACCCCACCCTACCCCTCCTCTTCAATGAAGAAGACATTTCAAATTCTTGATACTTGTACAGCAACGTGGTACGTGGCATATATGGCAGGCAGCTAGCCGACCAAGGAGTGCTCAGGCCTGCCCCTCTGTTTCTTGGCAGGCAGAATGGGCACAATTCAACTTCCTTGTTCTCCTCACTCCCCTCTTCTTCACTCTCTTCTTCCTCAGAAACACTGCTTATAGTAACAATCTGGGGTCGCCCAGGGACTGGCACAGGACCAGAGCCTGACTTCAGGTGGGAGGCTATAGGCGGTTGCAGCTGGCAGTCACCCACACTGAGCATGGGTTGGCGGGACAACCCGAGGTTGGCCACGGGGACTGCAATCTCCTGGTGGTCATGGTTACGGGCCACCACTTCTACCACATTCCGCTCCTCCTTGGCCCCCTCGGTGAGGCAGAGCATGGTCCAAGCCAGCACGTGCTCCGCATCCTCCTCTTTCTTTACCTTGAAGGTGGATGAGTGGGTGTGGCTGGAAAGCTCGCAGCCAAAGAAAAAGCTGTCCATAGTGACCAGAGCTGAGGCCCGCAGCCCCCCGACACCTCCGGCCTGGGCTCGGCTTTCCGGACCCCAAAACACTAATGCAGCAGGCACTCAGCTGCCAGCACTTTTAAAAAGCGGCTTTATTGAGGTAAAACTGTCATATAACAAATCGCACATATTCAAATTGTGCAGTGTATACATTTTGATAGTGAAACCATCACCACAATCAAGAAAGTGAACTCCTCATCCCCTCATAAGGTTCTTCTGGCCTCTGTGCACCCCCTCCTGCCTCCTCATTCCCAAGCAACGCTGACGTGTTCCCTGCCACTACAGATTGGCCTACATTTCCTACAGTTTTATAAAAACGGTGTCATGCAATGTGTGCTTTTCTTTGGTCTCTAACTCTATCATCTCCCAAACCAGCTTCCTTGTTTCTCACCCCCAGGCCTACCCGCCAAGGCCCCAGCTGGCTTGTCCACTGCTCACCCAGGATCCACTGCCACTTGTCCAGCTGCTTTTCAGGTCCCCCCTTTTTCTTTTTGCTTAAAAAACTCCCGTGTGAGGCTGGGAACGCTTGATTTTCTGTTGTTAAAGTGAACGCCAGGGCATTTCCTGACTGATCAGAAACCTCCCCCCCCCCCCCCCACTGCTGTCATCTCCTCTCCTGCTCTCCTATTTTTGGGGGTTTGTGCCCTTAAAGACCCCCTTCGTGCTATATGAATGGGGCTTGGGGAGAGGAATAGAATCAGGGGAAAGAGTTTGCATCTGCCACCTTCCTGTGGCCCCAAGGCTGCTTGTATGTGATGGTCACCCGAAGTCCTGAGCTGGCTGGAGAGGTCAGAGAGGTCTGACAGCGCGTGTGATGCTGGGGCTGGAAGAAAATACTGTCATCGCTGGTCTGTGATTCAATAAGTGCAGATAACTTCTCAGGAGGAGACTGTGCCAGCACACGGGGCAGGGAGATGTCTGGCACAGATAAGAGATGCTGCAGGTCAGTTCAGGACGTGGGATGGTCAATGGAGATCTCTCAGGAGTCAGTTAGGGATTGCTTTCTGTCTGGGAGGAGGAGAGGGAGAGGGAAGGGAGCCTCAGAGGAGCCTCAGAGTAAAGGCCTGCAGCCGGGAGGAGAGGCCTTCAGGAGGCTCCGCTGAGGAGGAGCAGTCTGAGTTCTGCAAGGAGAACTTCTCGGTGACTAGGTAGAATGTTCCTTCCTCACACAGGGAGGCCAAGCGGCTGACGAGTGAGAGGTGGGGGGAGATGATCTGGGACAGGCTTGGGGAACAAGCTCAGGTAGGGACTACAGCGTTCTTATGGGTGAGTCCTTTCATCCCTGATCTTGGGATCCCTGATCTTTCATCCCTGGACATGGAATCCAAGGCCTCCTGAGAGTGGAGGGTTGATGGGAGGGGGAAGGGTGAGTGGCCGCCAGCCTCAGCGGCCTCAGTTGACGTCATGCGGAAGATGAGAGAGTCTTGGCTGACTGAATGAACCTTATTATAGCATTTACTTCCTTCTCTTTCGGTGAAAGGTCACCTTTTTTTTTTTTTTTTCTTGCAAATGAAGTTTCACAAATATTTCATTCCCAGCCTTAGAAATAGCCAAGACGATTGCAAACTCCCTGTGCTGGGGAATTTCCCAGGAAGTGAGGCCGGTTCTGCGAGAGACAGCGGGTTCAGAGTGGTTACTCAGTAGCAGCAGCAGGACCAGAATTTCCCTGCACGTGTCTCAGGCTCTCATTTGCCAGCTCAGTCCTGAAGTATTTCTACTGACAGGAAAAAAATAGCTGTGGGTGAAGAATTCATTCTCCAGACTGGAGCCTCCGCCAGCTGCTTGCTGGGAGCCTGACTTTCCCTGCTTTGGGATGGCAGATGCAAAAGTCGCTGAGGTCATTATCAGGAAAGGGAAGCGCACGGGTGTCTATGCTTGAGTTCCATCCACTTAGGGCGATAAGCAGGGATGAGTACCAAGTGTGTAGGCATCCTCCAGGCTATTTGAATTCCAACATGTCACTTGCGAGGAGTAGGCCAGGAATGTGAATGGCTCTGGGGTGTTCTCCCCCATCCCCCCGCAATCTTCCCGGCAGTTAATCCGGAGCTCACTTTCTATGGATGGAGGGGCAGTGGTCAAAGGTGGGGAACGCTGCAGTACCAGAGCCACGGAGAGTAACGTGCCGGAGTCTCACATTATTCATCCCTGTGAATAGCTGTGGTGTCACGTCTGCAGGAATGAAATTTCCTCACCGGCCCAAGATGCTTTTGTCATAGAGAGGCATTTGTGGGGGACCAATATGTTGCTAACAGACACTTTGTTTTAAAAATATAAACATTTTACATTGGAGAGAGAGCATTATGAATTAGGGCAGGATCTGCAGAACCTGCACAAAGAGATGGAAAAGTTCGGGGTACTGAGTACAGCTGCTTTCAGGGGAGAGGGCTACACAGGAGGACAAGTGGTTTCACCTTTGCCCAGCCCCACGCCCAGCCCCACACCCAGCTGTTCTTTACTGAGGCAATCGGGCAGGAACTCTCTCTTCCCACCACAACGTGGAACCCACCTGCTTCCCCTTCTGCTGCGGTGGACGAGGTGGCCCTGAGGATGACCCTGGTCTTGGGCTCTAGCCTTTATTTCCCTCTGCCTGCTCAGGACTCCTCTCTCACCGACACCACCAACTCCTCCCCCTCTCCCAGCATATTGCCATCAACTGTGAACATGCCCAAGTGCCTGCCATGATGAAGAGACCCTCCCCTGACACCACCCCACATCTGTGTTCCATCCGGAGACTCATACGTTTATTTGCTGTCTCCATGCCTGCATCACCCGGTTCTCTCTACAGTCTGTAGCCACCATTGCCCTGAGCCCCTCAGGTCAAGGCCGCCATTGACCTTCATCTAGTGGCCACTTCTATGTCCTCATCTCTCCCTATCAGCAGCACAGGAGGCAGGTGACGGTCCCTCCTTTAAGAAGAGCTTCCTTGCTTTGGTTTCTGTGATGCCCACACCCCTGGTTCTCCTCCTGCATTCCCTCTGCCCTTGCTGCTCTTCCAATCACCTTTGCTGGCTCCTCCTCTTAGAGCTCTCAACGCTGGCATGTCCCAAGTTCAGCTCAAGGTCTGCCTTCTTCTCAGGAGGTCTGATCTTGTCCCATTGCTTCCAGTACCTCCTGTGTGCTGTCCATTCCTCAGTTTACATCTCCAGCCTGGGCATTTTCTCTAAGCTACAGACTTGCGTATGTTTCTGTTTGACATCTTTACTTGAATATCGAATTGGTGCCCGCAGTTAGCACACAACTACACAGGCATCTGCATGTTTCTGCATGTCTAGACTTGGGGTCACAGAGTGCTCTAGCATGCCCCACCCTCAGGTGAAAGTTTTTCCTTACTGAAGTCAGTCCATAGAGTCTGAAAGAGGTGACTACCTCTTCAAATGCACAGTCACCTACACAAGCTACAGGGATCACCACGAATCAGCAAAACATGACACCAAAGGAACACAGCAAACTTTTAGTAATTGACCCCAAGACATGGAGATACAAGCATTGCCCAACAAAAAATTCAAAAGTCATTTATCCTAAGATGCTCAGAGAGCTACAAGAGAACACAGATGAACAATTTAACAAAACCAGGAAAACAATGCAAAAACAAAACCAAGAGTAAAACATAAAATCATAAATAAGAACCAAACACATTTTGGAGCTGAAGAATACTATGATCGAACTGAAGAATTCAACAGAGAGCTTCCAAAGCAGACTGGACCAAGCAGAATGAGTCAGTTTGAAGACAGGTTACTTGAAATTATATAGTTAGAGCATCAAATAGAAAAAAAAAAATTAAAGGAATAAAGAAAGTCTGCGGACTCATAGGACACCATTAATAGAAACAATCTATTAGAAAGGATATATGCACTCCAATGTTCATAGAAGCACAATTTATAATAGCTAAGATTTGGAAACAGCCTAAGTGTCCATCAGCAGATGAGTGGATTAAAAAACTGTGGTACATCTACACAATGGAACACTACACTGTGGTAAAAAAGGAATTCTTACCATTTGTAACAGCATGGATGGAACTGGAGAGCATTATGCTAAGTGAAATAAGCCAGAAATATAAATATCACATGATCTCACTCATTTATGGAATATAATGAACAACATACACTGATGAACAAAAACAGATCCAGAGACAGAGAAACATCAATCAAACCATCAAACCTCAGAGGGAAGGTAGGGGAGGATGGGGGTAAGGGGAGAGATCAACCAAAGGACTTGTATGCATGTATATAACCCAACCAATGGACACAGACAACAGGGGAGTGACAGCATGAGTGGGGAGGATGGGGAGGTAATGGGGGAATAAGGACACATAGGTAACACCTTAATCAATAAAGAAATTTAAATAAAAGAAAAGAAAAAAAAAAGAGAGAAACAATCTACATGCCATTGGAGTCCAGAAAGAAAAGAGAGGGAGAAAGAGCAGAAAGCTTTTTTAGAGAAATAATGACTGAAAACATTTCAAATTTGGGGGGAGACTTGATATCCAATTTCATGAAGCTATTAGGTCACCCCATAATTTCAATCCAAAATGTTCTTCTCCAAGACATATTATAATAAGACTAAAGACATATTATACTGAAATCAAAGACAGAGACTTTTAAAAGCAGTAAGAGAAAAAGTCTCTCATATAAGGGAACCCTCTATAAAGATGTCTGTGGATTTCACAGCAGACACTTTGCAGGCCAGGAGGGAGGGGAAGGATATATTCAAAGTGCTGAAAGAAAAGAACCAACAAACAAGAATACTTTGTTCAGCACAGTTATCCTTCAGAAATGCAGGCAAGATAACTTTCCTTAACAAATAAAAGCTGAGGGACTTTATCACCATTATACTTACCTTATAAGAAATGCTGAAAGAAGTTGTTCAAGCTGAAATGAAAGCATACTAGTTAGTAATGTGAGAACACATGAAAACATATAGTACCTTGGTAAAAGTAAATATACAGTAGTCCTCCTTATCCATGGGGCATATGTTCCAAGACACCTCCCCCCCTGCCCAGTGAATGCTTGTAGCCACAGGGAGTACCAAACCCTATATATACTATGATTTTTTCCTATATATGTATATACTTTACAGCTTTTCTTTGGCATATCTGAATTGCTAGCATCACTACTCTTGCACTTTGGGGCCATTATTAAGTAAAATAATGGTAACTTGAACACAAGCTATGTGATACCAGGGCAGTTGATCTGATAACAGAGATGGCTACTAAGTGACTAATGGCAGGCAGCATACACATATGAATATACTGGGCAAACTGATGAATCATGTTCTGGGCAGAGCAAAGCAAGATGGCACAAGATTTCACCATGCTATTCAGAATGGTGTGTAGTTTAAAACTTAGTGTTTAAATAATTAACTTTATTATAATTATAAATATAAAAACTGAAGTTTTAAAATTTGTTTTATTGTTTAAAGTATTACATATATTAGTACATATATCTCCTTCCCCTACCCCATTGACCTTCCCTCAGCTTCCCCTACCCCCTGTTGCATGCCCTCATCCCCTCCTCCCCGCCAGTGTCTTGTGTCCATTGGTGTGCTTATATGCCTGCATACAAGTCCTTTGGTTGACCTATTTCCCTCCCTCCCCAACACTCCCCAGCCTTCCCGCTGTAATTTACAGTCTGTTCAGTGTTTTACTGCCTCTGTATCTAACTTTTTATTCATCAGGTTATAATGTTCTTTATTCTCCATAAATGAGTGAGATCATGTGGTATTTTTCTTTCATTGCCTGGCTTATTTCACTTAATATGATGCTCTCCAGGTCCATCCATGCTGCTGCAAATGGTAAGAATTCTTTCTTTTTTATAGCAGCATAGTATTCCATTGTGTAGATGTACCATAGTTTTCTAATCCACTCATCTGCTGAAGGGCATTTAGGCTGTTTCCAAATATTAGCTATGGTGTGAAGTTTTCTTAACATTTTAATTTCAATCTGCAAACCTTGCTATTCTATTTATATGGCAATGTTTTTTGATATAATGATGAGAAAAACCACTTTCACCTTTTGTCTATTTTTATTATTTTTTAAAATTAATTTTACAAAATCGAGAACATTCTCTTATATAACTGCAATGCAAATGTGTCAAAACCAGGAAATTAACATTGATAAAGCACTATTATCCGGCCCACAGATTTAATTCAGATTTCACCCATTGCCCTTCTTGTCCTCTGTAGTAAGAATATTTCAGGTCCAGAATCTAATCCAGAATCACCTGTTGCATTTCAGTAGTCATGTCTCTTTAGCCTTCCTTCATCTGGATCAGTCTTAGTCTTTCTCTGTCCTCTCCACTTTACATTTTAAAGAGATGGGCTCAGTTATTTCGTACAATGTCTCCCGATTTGGGTTTGTCTGATACTTCATTATTTCAAGTTATGCATAGGTGGTAGGAATACCCTAGAAGTGAGTCTGTGTTCTTCTCACTGATCCTGTTAGGTGGCAGGTGATTGTGACTTGTTCCCATTTGATGATAGTAACTTCAATCACCAAGTCCTGGACATGTCGTCCAAGTTTTTCTCCTGTAAAGTTATTATTTTCTTCTTTGTAACAAAGAACTAACCTGTGGGGAGATTATTTGAAATTATGTGAATATCCTGTTCCTTATAGTGCACTGATGGCTCTTGCCTGAATCAAATTACTATAACAATTGCCAGATAGTAATTTTTAAACTCTATAATTTCTTGTGCATTTATTAGTTAACATTTTGCTGTAAGGGTCTTTCCTTCTCCCCCATTTATTTACTTTTGTCAATATGGATTCTGATTTTATTCAATGGGTTATAATCTATTATTATCATTACTAATTTTGATGCTCAGATTATCCAAGATTTGGCAGTGGGAGCTCCTTCAAGCTGGATTCTGTGCCTGTCATTCTTTGAGTACATTCTCACTTCTGACACAAGATGGTGCAGGCTTGCTCTCCCAGCTCCAGCCCTGGACTCAGCCATTTTGCTGAGGATCCCTGCTTCTTTTTAGTGGGGAGTGATATTAGAAGCCAAGATTGTAAGCTTGGTGTGCTCATTGCCACTGAGGTGTCATTGCTTATGTCCTTCTAGTGGATAGACTGGGAAAATAAACACTCCTATCTTTCTTGCCTTTCACTATTTTATATTTGTAGCTCCTTTCTCTCATTGTGAGAAGCCCGACTCCCAATAAAATCAGTATATTTACTTATTTGCTTAATTTTACACTACACACAAACTTGTTTTAGAGTCACAACACCAACAGAACTATTAACAACAAGCCTACTAAACTACTAAGTCAAATTTAAGTTTCCTTTGCAGTTCTTTTGGTCCCTTTTTCTTCAGACTGAGAGGAGTGAAAGTGCTGTAGCTAAAAGTTACTTGGAATCTTTCTTTTTTCATTTTTCTTTAATATGGTCGTTACCCATTTGGTGTATAGTTGAATTTATTTGTTTTTGTTTGTCTTCAACTTTGAAGTTAAAAAAATTCTAGTTGATTTATTTTTTGGTATTTTAATTATGACATGCATTAGTGTGGCCCTCTTTGGATCTGTCTTATTTGGGACTCTGTGCTTCTTGGACCTTCAGAAGGATGTCTGTTACCTTCACCAGGTTGGAGATGTTTTCAGTCATTATTTATTTAGGTAGGTTTTCTATCCCTTTCTCTCTCTCTCTTCCTTCTGGGACTCCTATGATTCAAATGTTGGTAATCTTGATGTTATCCCAGAGGTCCCTTAAACTATTCTCACTTAAAAAAGTTCTTTCTTCTTTTTTGCTGTTCTGATTAGGTGTTTTCTGCTACTTTGTCTTTCAAATAGCTGATTTGATCTTCTGCTTCATCTAATCTGCTGTTGATTCCATCTAATATACTCTTCATTTCTTGACTGGTAATTTTTAATGTTTTCTATCTCCATTTTTATGTTTCCTACCTCATTGTTGAAGTTCTCACTAAGTTCATCTATGCTTCTCCTGGGTTAATTAAGTATCCTTATAACCAGTGTTTTGAACTCTTTATCTGATAGATTGCTTGTCTCTGTTTCATTTAGTTCTTTTTCTGGGGGTTTGTCCTGATCTTTCATTTGGGACATATTTCTGTGTCTCCTCATTTTGGCTGTCTCTCTGTGTTTGTTTCTATAAATTAGGTAAAATAGTTATCTCTTCTGGTCTTGAAGCAGTTATGTTGTATAGGGGTACCCTTTTGTAGACTTTGTGTGTTGGGTGTCCTTGGCAGGCCAGCTGGAGCTGGAGCATGCATGGGCCACAGGGATTCCAGGGGGGCAAGCCTTACCCAGGACCTGTAGCTGTAGTTGAAGTGGGAATGGGCCAAGGGAAATCCTAGGGGCAAGCTGTACTGGGACCACCTTGGCAGACTGGTTGGAGTTATAGCTGGAGTAGTTTCAGGACATGGTTAGGCCTGAGGTAAGCCACACCAGGACTGAAGCTAAAGCTGGAATGGGTGTGAGTTGTATGGATACCTTGACTGGGGCTGTAGCTGAGGTGAGTGTGGTCTGCAGGACATCTTGGGACAAGTCACTCCTAGGTAGGAGCTGTAACTAAGGGCAAGCTGAGGGGAGTCCCGAGGGCAAGTCACACAACTGGAAGCTGAAGTCAAAGCAAGCTGCAGGGAGACCCATTTATATGAGGCCTCTTTCTCATTGGTTGTGCAGAAACTGTTAAGTCAAACCTCAGTTATTTTTTAAGTGGGAAATGCCCTGTGTGTAGGTGTAAATTCAATGTGTTCCTGCGAGGAGGTGAGTTCAGGATCTTCCTATGCTGCCATCTTAGACCAGAAGCCCACTTTCACTTTTAAAATTAATGCTCAGTTATTTCATTGCTTACTATAATAAACCTCACTAAGAATTTAACTCTTTTATATCATAGTAAATTGAATTCCTTTAAGTATTTTAAATTATAAATTTAATGTAACTGCAATTTTAATATGTCTGATTCTTTTAAATACTTCAAATGTCTGCCAAGGCAAACTTAAATCTAATGGGCAAAATTTTTCTAAGCACCTAGGTAATGCCTATAACTCCAAAAATAAGCAAATGAAAAAAATGTAGTAAATCAGGCTTTAAAAATTCAAACACTTTTTACAAATGTACACAAATTATTTTCTACCCTTCAAATTAGAATCCAATCTAACAGCAATTACACATTTCAAGTTGAAATTAAAAAGTTAATATTTCAGATATTTAAGGTTTTAGTTTATTTACATTTTTTCAGACACATTAAATAACAAAGACAGTTTGTCAGGAAAATCTTAAAACTTATTTCTAAACTGAATACAAAAGTGTTACAGCTATGGGTTTTGTTTATCTCATCACTCTATGTTTTTCTTTTTCCCTTTAAATACTTTGCTGGTGTTGTAAACCCACTCAACACTGGGCTCAGATCAGATTAACCATCTCAGACAGCTCCTAGGTCAGTGATGGGCAACCTTTTGAGCTTGGTGTGTCAAACTTCGCCAAAAAACTGAGCATAACTCGGGTAGTGTGTCACTTTAAGGAAAAAAACATTATTTCGCAAATGTTTCATCCTCAGGAGCAGCAAATATTTCATCCTCGGCATGCAGCCACCTCAGCGGCTGCGTGTCATCAGAAATGGCTATGCGTGTCAGTACTGACACGCGTGTCATAGGTTCGCCATCACTGTCCTAGGTAAAAGATTCTGACCCTCAGGTTCCTGGGTCAAAGATTCAGGAACTTGATTTGGGCTATTGGCTTGAGAATCTGAGACAGGGTCATTGGTCTCTTCTCAGATAACATGACACAAACCATAGAGTAACACAGTCAATTCTCAGAGTTGGGGTCAGGCTGCTAAATCAGTGGAAGGCTTTCTAGCTGTGAGTTAGTTTTACAGCTCAGCCCCATGGATATTTTTCAAATGACACCTTTACTCCCCACCCTTCTTTTTAATCTTAACTGCTTTCAATTTAATCTCAACTGATAGAGACAGGTACATAAAATCACGCCTCTTATCTTTCATTGCTTTATTGAACTCAACTAATTTCTTTAGTTCATGGTTTTTTTTTCTCAATGTTTGCTGATGGTTACAATGCTATACTCATTATATTGATTAATGAGTGATTGAAATTCTCAGCATTCTTGTGCATTTACTGTTTACAATGGCCACTGCTTTCAGCTGTTGTATAATAATGAGTAATGGGAGATGCCTCTGAGACTCTTCTAGGAGGGGTTGAAGATGCACTACAGCAAGTTTGGAGTTTGGCAGAGAATTACTCCAAAAGAATGTGCCAGGGCCAGGGCAGCTCAGTCTGTCTGGTCTGAGACTGAGAGTGACCCTGCTTAGGGAGCCAGGAGAGGAGAACCAGACTGCAGAAACAACTACCTAAGACTAAGTGCACACTAGGTGCTATTTCATTCTGCAGGCAGGAGCAGTCAAGAAAGAGCTGCCTCATATTGCTACCCCAGGAATTACTAACCTACCTGCATCTGTACCCAACTACATCACTTCTCTCACCACCTCCTCCACAGACTACTCAAGGCTTGGCTCCTGTAATCCTCTCTTTTCTCCCTGGCATATTTCTCTCTCCCACCTACCGAATGATTCATGTGAACCTACCAATGTGCTATAGCAACTCCACCTTAAACATAAAAATCCTTATTTGATCCTCTAGTCCCCTCCAGCTATCTTGGGGTTTCTCTGCTTCTTTGCTTCCTTTTTGTACTCACTTTTATTTCACAGCAAAACTACTTAGAAGAGTCTTGTTTGTACTCAATGGTTCTACTTCCTCTCCTTTCATTTTCTCCTGAAGGCATTCCAGGAAGGCTTTTGTCCTCAAGCTCTGTCCTCCCTTTTGTTATGGCCACCCACAACCTCCTTCTCACAGAACCCAGTGACCATGTACTTGACCCCCTGATGGACCTCTTATCTGTCCCCCATTCTCTACAGCTGTCCTCTCCCTCTCGGGTTTTTATCTTATCTCCTGGTCACTTCTCTTCAATCTCATTTGCAGGTTCCATTTCTTCCTTTCAGTGTCTTTGTATTGCTGTACCCAGGGCTCAGTCTTGGGCCATTCTCTTTTCTAGGTATACACTCTTGTCAGGTGCTCTCATGTGGCTCATGGCATGTGACCTCCTACATTCAAGTTACTCCTGAGTCTGATCTCAAGGGAGATTCAAATTTTATATTCTCATGTATGTCAAGTAGATATCTAAAATATAACTTGACCAAAAACCAACTTTTTGTCTACCCTCACCCCCAACACAATGCCTACTTCTTCCCGAGGCTTCCCCATTTCTGTTAAATACCCCCATGTACCCACTTACCTGTGAGTCTCATGATTACTCTCTTATCTCCCATGTTTACTTCAGCAGCCAGTTCTGTTTTCTCTGTGCCCAGAATACATCCCTTACCACCTTCTCTGCTATTACCCTCATCCAAGCTACCATTATCTCTGGAGAAGTCCATTGCCATACCCTCTTAACTGATCTTTCAGCTTCCACTCTTTTCTGTTGTTGTTGTTAATTCTCACTGGAGGGTATTTTTTCCCACTGATTTTAGAGAGAGTGGAAAGGTCAGGGGGTGGGGGGGTGTAGAGAGGAGAGAAACATCCATGTGAGAGAGCCACATCAATTGGTTGCCTCCTTGATGTGCCCTAACCCAGGGTGGGGGACCTGCAACCCAAGTATGTACCTTTGACTGGAATGGAACCTGTGACCCTTCAGTTCATGGGCCAATGCTCTAACCACTGAGCATGCCAGCCAGGGCTCTTGACACCCTCTCCTCCCGCCCCCAGGGTCCATTCTTCACACAAAAGCAACTGATAAAACATATAAGATCATCTTTCCATGAGTAAGAATCTCCAATGGCTTTGTATGACACACTCAGTCCAAATCCTTATACAGCGACCAGGCCCTTGCCTCTCTGTTCTCCTCTGCAGCCCATTCTCCTTTGCCTACTTTGCTACAGCCACATTGGCCTTTTTGCTTTGCCTCATTCATTCAAGCCTACTTCCAATCTAGGGCCTTTATGTCTTGAGCTTCCCTCCTCTAGGCACCAGCTCTTTGCAAGATTGGCACCTTCTGTCAAGCCACATTCTCACAGGGCCTTCCTTCTCTGACCACCTCACCTAAAATAGTAACTTTCATTGCACCCACCCAGTTATTCTCTATCCTACTCCCCTATTAGTTACTTTCCTACCACTGATGGTTGTGGGTGGCCACAGGTGCTATAGCTGATCACCTGCCCCTGCCCCCACCAACACTATTACAGAGGCATTATTACCGAGGTCAGAGGTCAAAATGAGCCCAGGCTTCCCACTTCAACCTTCTACCCCTATTCTGTGCAGCAGGGCTCAGTTTGGTGTTGTCACTGCAGTCACCTGACACCCTGACATCAGCTGAGTTACTCCTGATGTTCATGCAGTCCAGGGAACACAGCAGCCACATGAGTAGTGGGAAGGAGGCTGGAGTGACCTTGCCCTTCTCCTACTCTCCAGAATAGATGGGAACAGCAGACTTCCCACACATTCCCAGTCCTAGGAAGTTTATTGCCCTGGGGTGTCAGAGGCCCTGGGGCACCAGACGAAGGGACTCTGGTAGCTCTGTTGGTTTCCATTTCTTCCAACAAAACTGAAAGAACCCTGGCCTAGCCAACTTGACTCAGCGGATAGAGACTCGGCCCGTAGACTGAAAGGTCCCAGGTTTGATTCTGGTCAAGGGCACGTACCTTGGTTGTAGGCCCCGGTTGGGGCATTTGTGAGAGACAACCAATCAATGTGTCTCACATCAATGTTTCTCTCTCTGTCTTTTCCCCTCCCTTCCACTCTCTAAAAATCAATGGAAAAAATATCCTCAGGTGAGGATTAACAACAACAACATCAACAAACTGAAAGAGGACCTAAATGAGTTGTTGGTTAATAAATCATTAAATAATGATTTAAATTGATGATAGATGACTATGTGATTTTGACAAGTAACTCATAAAGATTTCAAAGGGTTGAGTAACACTGCTACAATGAAATTCCTCTCATTCCCATTACTCATGGTTTATATGTACAAATTTTCCTAGCACTTACATTTGAAAAACCAAAATAAGAATAGGATCAACATTGAGCCTTCATTCTAATTATGAGTAATATATAAATATACAAAATAATTTTTAAGAGCTCTGTCTCATCAAGATATATTGCTAATGAAAATCAACATTTGTAATAGAGCATATTTATGTATTTGTTATTTTGATCAATTGTGTACTAACAATGATTATAATGATGACACAATGTGGAAGAATTTTAAAAAATCTAACATCCTATGGTTACATAAAATATAATAAATTAAATTTTGATTGAATACATTTTTATTGTTGCAAATAAGTATCCTAGGGTGGTCAGTAAAATGTTTTTAAGTAAAATACATATTACATTAGTATAAAATTTCATGGGGGAAATTCAGTTCAAGGAGAAAAAGGAAAGCTATAAATTTTCTGACCATTAAAGAATTTGCTCATGTACTTTTAGGCGGTTGACAGTAGGAAACAGTCACTACACTACTGGAATTTTATTGGATGCATTTATGAAAGGGATGTAACAGTTTTATTTTTAAATGTCAAATTTACAATATTCTAGGGATGATAACATTTGCAATTAACTATTTAAAGTTATGATGACAAATGTTAGATTCTACCCTAAAACATATATATTGGTGGAGAGGTGAAGACACAGTTTTAAAAATTTCTTGTATGTGGTATGTAAGCTACAATATGGGAAAATCACCACCTGGCAAGGATTAGGGCCCTGGAAGGGCCTTTGGGGTCGGGAACTGGATTTGCTGCTCTGACAGGAAGGCAGGTGGATGGGCATTAGAAAGACATTGTCTACTTGGGACAAGGGTCTCCCCGAGGCTGGAGGCACTGAGGCTCAGCTCCATGCTTGACATCTCCTCCAGGTGTTCCTGACAGGTTTCATTTGAAAACCAAGCCATATTGTGTGTAATGCTCCTATCTGTACCTGGATTCCATATACTGTATTTTTCTGTGTATAAGACGCTATTTTTTTCTAAAATCGTTAGACTGAAAACTGAGGAGCGTCTTATACATGGAAGTTAGCCAAGGAGGGAGCCACGTGGGTGTGTAGCTGCCCATATCTTGTCAAACAGGCTTCCTCCAATCAAGAGCCTTATTGTTACTGATGTCAGCTGATGCTGTAATTGGAGGTGGAGGTGGAGAGTGTGCAGACACAACAGGGACCAGAGTGTTCTGAGCCCATAAATTTGTCAAAAAATAAAAAGTTAAATACTGGTAAGCAATTGTCTAACTCTGCAAAATTCAAACTGAATATAACCAGCTATGCAAAAGAGCATGGAAATAGAGCTGCAGAGAGACAATTTGGACCTCCTCGCACTGAATGTATGATCAGACAGTGGAGAAAACAGGAAGAACAACTCCTTCAGATGCCAAAAAAGAAGGCCTTAGGAGGAAAACCAGCAAAATGGGCACACTTGGAGCAGAGGCCTAAGACTTGGATTATGGAGTAGTGCCAGAGTGGATTATGTGTGTCAACCAAGCTTATTCAATGTCAGGCAAGAATGTTTGCAAGTGAAATGAACATTGTTGATTTTACAGGAAAGACAAAATGGTGCTTCAATTTCATGAAGAGAGAAGGATTGGCCATGAGAACATGAACAAAGTTAAAGTGATATGTTGCATAATATCATAGTACTGGTATGTGAACATTACCTGCGGTCATTACTAAATAAAAATGTGTTCTGTTTCATGTTTAAAATATTGATTTTTTTTTAAATTTTGGGTTGGAAAAGTTGGGGGCATCTTATACACGGAAAAATACGGTATCCCCCTGCTACAAGGACTCATGCAAACCCAACATTCACAGGCAAACTACATGGCTCGGGCGGCCCCACTTCCCACTGGACTCCTCTCTAGGCTGAGGGGCAGCATATTGGGATGCTCAGGTGTTAGCAGGGAGTCCTCAACCCTCACTTCCTGATCCTGGTAGGTGGGTGAAGGATTTCATACCTAATTTTTGCTTCTGCAGGCTGATGGGTTAGGGCTGCAGGGGATAAAGGGAGGGATGCGGAGAAAGATAAACAGTGACCGTCTCAAACAGCCTGTGGGACCTAGAAGGGAGTGGACAGCTCACACATTAGCCAGTCTCCTTTAACAAGTGTCAGTAGACACGGGATATTTTCCATCTTTTTGCTGTTACAAGTGATGTGCAATGATTAATGTTAATCATGTGTCATTTCACAAGGGTGTATGTCCATCTGCAGGATAAATCCCCAGAAGTGCAATTGCTGGGCCAAAGGGGATATGCATTTGTGATTTTTATAGTTATTATAAAATTTTCCTCTGAGGGAGTTGTACCAGTTTATACTCCCACCTGTACTGCTTAAGAGTGGAGGTCTTCCCACAGTTTTGCCAACAGGGTGTGTTATTAAACTTTTGATATTTGTAATCTGATAGAGCATTGGCAGCCAAAGTGCTATTACTTCATCTATTATAAGTAGTGCTGAGCACCTTTGACTCTGTTCAAGATCTAATAATATTTCCCTTTTTTTTTTTTAAATCCTCACCCGAGGATATTTTTTCCATTAATTTTTTAGGGAGAGTGGAAGAGAGAGGGAAAGACAGAGAGAAACATCGATGTGAGAGAGACTCATCGATTGGTTGCCTCCTGCACGAGCCCTGACCAGGGCCCTGGCCGGGGAGGAGCCTGAAACCGAGAGACATGCCCTTGACCGGAATTGAACCTGGACCCTTCAGTTCACAGGCCAACGCTCTATCCACTGAGCCAAACCAGCTACAGCTAATAGTAGTTCCTTTTTTGTTAACATATTTTTGCCTATTGTTTCGTTCTTGTTCCTTTTAACATTTAGAGGGAACTCTTTATATACCAAGCAAATTTTTCCTTTGTCTGAGATATGAGTTACAAAAGTTTCTTTTTGTGTCTTGGCTTTGCTTCTGATGATTCCTGCAATCCGGAAGGTGCACTCCTGGCATTCATTCCCATACCCCCACGCCTTTGACACAATGGTCTGTGTCTTTTTCTTTCTTTTCTATTTCTAGGTGGGGGACTGCTGCTCGTCCTTGAGGCCTGACTCGTATGTCGCTTGGTGACCCTCGTCCTTCACAGCAGATCTGTCACTTCCCGGATACTGTATCACCTCTACTTGTCGTGTTGCCTTCGTTTGCTTGTGTATCTCTTCTGTCTAACTAGGAATGCCTTACCTTTCTTGTTTCTGTGCTCCCAGGCCCTCGTACATAGCATTTAAAAATTAAAAAAAAATAGATTTTATTGATTTTTTACAGAGGAAGGGAGAGAGATTTAGAAACATCGATGGAAGAGAAACATCGATCAGCTGCCTCCCGCACACCTCCTACTGGGGATGTACCTGCAACCAAGGTACATGCCCTATGACCGGAATTGAACCTGGGACCTTTCAGTCTGCAAGCTGATGCTCTATCCACTGAGCCAAACCAGTTAGGGCCCCTAGTACATAGCATTTGTTTTATAAATGTTTGTTGAGTAAATGAACAGAGAAACTGTCAGCAGCCATTTCCACAACCCTCAGTCCTATAATGCTTCAGCTGATCCTGTTTTCAGATGAGCCTTTTGCATCGAATATCTTTTTATTGAAAAACAGAAAATGAGGGGATAGGTGGAAGGCGGCTCTGCTGGGCAGGGATGTTTCCAGGTACTTGGTGGGCAGCACTCCGTGAGGAGCGGGCTGCCAGCTCCCCCACCAGGCTCCCGTGCCACCATTTATCTTCCCTCTTCTGTGTCAGATCCAGGAAAACGCAATCACCACATGGGAACAACTTTATTTTTCAGTGACATTTATTTCAGAATTATTGAAGCAGTGTGATCTTACTTCTCATTCACAAATATTCCTATAAAAATAATCTGAGCTTATTCAGCCTGGTGAAAGGACTTGATATAAAGACAGCACACTCATCCAAATCACATGGGCTCCTTAGATATTGCAGACTGGGCCCTTTCACAGGAACGGCTGCTTCCTGGTCCCTTGAGCGAAATTAAATAGACGAACCCATAATAAATAAATAAACAGATAATTCAAGTGGTTGCTTGTTGGAAGCTGGGTGCAAAGGACAGAGGGATTCTGTGAACCGAATGTGCAGTGGTTTCTGCCTGGCTGGCATCGTATGAGCAGAGAGGAGAGAGGATTGGCCCTGGGGGGAGGGGACTGCTTCTCCCTAATTAATGTGGGGAAAGCAGCTGGGCATTGACGAGGCCACAGTCAAGTACAGCCCCCGCCATGTTCAAACCCTTCTGTACCCTTTCTGCAGCCCTCGCGGTGACTCAGCACAGGTGGGTGCCCTGGGTACAGGTCTCTTCAGCGAGTCAGGATTTCCATGGTGAAGTCAGTTATATCTTGGCCACCTTTAGTACTTCCCAGGAAGACGGGCATCTGCTCCTCTTGAGAGGTGCTGATGTACCAGTTGGGGTACAAGGCAGACTCAAATTCTACCTTGTCCCTGATTTCTTTCTTGTTGAAGATAAACCGCCTGTCTATCTTCTTCTTTGACTGACCGTGGGGGTCAAATGTCTGCAGTGAAATAGAAGGAAGAATTTCTGAGAGGGAAGGAACAGAGAGACTCTGGTGAGACTGTTCTCTGGGTCAGTGAGAGAGGAAACCGAAGAGCCAAGACCAGGATCCAGACGCCCCAGGGAGCTTCATGACCCCAACTTTCCACGTGGTGACTGAAGGAGCTCTCAGCCTTTTCTAGAACTGAGTGTCAGGTTAAGGCTGCCAGGAGTGCCTAGTTTCTGGGGATTTTTGTTGTGTTGTGTTTTTTTTTTTTTGTTTAAATTAAAAATTTTAATGGCCTTGGCTAAAATGATTTCAACTTGGAAATGAAGCTTTAGCTAAGAAGGCTGGAAAGTGGGAAGGATTGTGATGTTGGGAGTAGAGTGGAGATGACAACAGGTGACAGCTCTCTTGAATTGATTAATTTCCCAAAGTGTCATGTATCAAATGGAGCAGCCCTAACACTGCATCATCTGTTGGGCGTTGACTGGGCATAATAGCATCAGTGAAATGATTTAATTTTCTGCAGTGAAAGTTGCATGCATTTAGCAATTGCATATTTACAGTTCCGCAAAATTGTCAAGTAGGTCTGCCACCAGTTTTTCGGAGGGCGGGGGTGGGGTGTGGGGGGGAGAAGGTGGCTGTCTTGGAAGTCAGTGATGGCTAGATGTGCTTCAGAGGAGTTGAGAAGGGCCTTTGGCTGTGGGTGCTCACTCACCTCCAGCTGCAGGGTGGGCTTCTTGTCCTTCACCACGCAAGATAGGTACAGATTCTTTTCCTTGATGCCCAAGGCCACGGGTATCTTGTCGATATTCTCGTCTCCTGGCACGAAGCTCATGCAGAACACCACTGGAGAAAGAAGAGGGGCCTTGTGCTTAGGGATGCACAGCAGGGCAGGGTTGGCCCAACCACTGGACCCCAAGCCCAAAACTCATCTAATTTAGCCTCCTCTGTGGGAACCTCCCTATGGATTCTCATGGGTTATAGCAGGGTCAGTTGGTTGATTCCAGTTTTTCCTAGAGAAGGTCTGGGGACTTCCCAGAGCCTATTACAGTGGCAGTGAAGAATTAGGGGGTCTAATTTTTAAAAACTGAAGGAAGGAAGGAAGCCATCTTGTCATGTGGTGATGGGCCCATCTCATGAGCAGAACAATTTGATCAACATGAAAGGCAAGCAAAGAGGTTAAGCTGGGCTCCTGAAAGAAACCAGGCACAAATCTATTCCAAGATGTAGAGCAACAAGTCGGAAGAACTTGGGCGAGGAGAGGCTTAGCTGGGACAAGTGGCTGCAAGGATAGACACTCATGTTAATCTTCCTTAGTCACAATGGTTTCACTTGGAGGCCCCAAGATCATGCTCACAACCCAGTTCTAAAGAAACAGGATTGTTCTGGCCTGGCTGAGAGCAGGACTCTTCCCCCAGTGGTGCCTCTCTCCAAGGTCGGCAGCCCTGGAAGGGAACACACTGCTCCTTTCAGCAGTTCCCATGGCCACACCCCTGCACACAGGGCTCAGCCACGGTGGCAGGGTGCCAGGCAGATCCCACAGCTAATGGGCTCCCCAGACTTGGAAGATTTGCCAGTTACAGCAGAGAGATAAACATTTCTGCTTGTCAGTGAAATTTCCCTATAAGGGCCCATCTGTTGTTGGGTAGGAAGGCTGTTAGGGGATAGGGGCAGGGATGGAAATGGGAGTGAACACATTATCTCTTCACCATTCTACTTTCAATATCAACCACAGGAAACAAGAACCCACAGGCAGTTAGGTCATGTCCATTCAATGACCCCTTTCTAATGGAAGCACTGATATTGTACTGTTGTTAAATGACCTGGCCAGACCATGATCTTAGGTGTGCTTGAGCAGACTAATTTTGTAGAGTTACATCTCTTGCCAGAAAATGAATATGCTAAGGGAATCAAACTGGTGTCATTGCTGGAACACCCGCCATCTCCCTCCCCCTAAACTTACATGTTTTTATAGCATGTTGTTTTCACTGATGTTGATAATTTGCCTTAATACTTTGTTGAAAATGTGGATGACTAGCAAGCTGCCAGGGTGCCAAGAGAGGAATCAAGATTTCCCACTTACCTTGTTGGTTCACATTCTGTCCATTCAGATGAAGAGCCTGCAGCTCATGTGGTCCAGACAGCACCAGGGATTTTTGGTGTATGTCCCGGAGTCTGCAGCTCAGTGATTGTAGGGGTGCATCACTCGCATATCTGTCATCCCACATGCAGTCGATGGATTCTGAAATGTGGAGCACATGCATTGTTTAGGTACAAAGCGAGCAGGGAAGGCCTGATGAGAGGCATTGGGCTTGTTGGAGGACACACACAGCTCAAGAAATTGTAACACAGTGGGGAGGAAGTTAGGACGGGAAAGAACATCGGATGTGGCACCTTAAGACATGGGTTCACGCTTCAGCATTGTTGCTTGCTATGGATGAGCAATAGAGTGACTAAAGTAAAATGGTGATCTAATAATACTAGGCCAACAAGGGCATGAGATGCGCAGGAGATAGTGTAAGAGGAAGCATTCTGAGAATATTGTTTGGATTTGAAAATGTGAGTAGTTATCAAGGTCTTATTTTGAGAATAGTTTCAACTAAGAGATGATCAATTTAGTGTCTAGGCTTCTCTGTTTTCCTCCCACCGATGGGCCTAATATTGTAAAGGGCAGTGATGAAGGAATGTTCAAAGAGTTTATCTGAACCAAGAATTTGAGGACATGCCCAGAAGCAAGATCTCAACAGATTGAGAAAGTGTTCCAGGACAATGACAGTTTGGCAGCTCCTTCTGTACACATTAAAATCAAAGGGTCTTTGAAGTTTCCCCTTTTATGGTAATTTAATTTTTTCCTAAGGTATTGGTAAGAAGAAGGAGAAATGCCCTCTCAGCATCCTCAGAGCAGCCCTGTGCTTGCATCTGTTTCTCTTCTTTTTCTAAATCTCATGTCAGTTTTCTACAATCCTTCTTAAGGTGCCCTGGCTTTCTACCATAGAAACACACTCCTTCCCCTGTTAAGGAAGCCTTTGGTGAGGTCTGGACTGATTGCTTAGTTGCTGGAGCTATATAGTCACAATTTTAGTAGCTTTATTCTCCCCCCTCTTTTTGAATAGTTTTAGATAATTGATCAGCCAAATTACTATTTTCATATGTTCTAATAGTTAAATCAAGGTCCTTTGTTAACCCATCAGAGTCTTGGAGGGGATCAGGGAGATCTCTATTTAGATTCCTTAATTCTGTTCTAGTTCAAATGTATACCTTTGCTGGTTCCCCTGCCTGCACCAGGTTTCCCTAAAGGGAACTGCCAATATTTCCTGTTTTCCTAGTTTATTCTAGTCTTGCTTTCTATTCTCAGTTTCCTGTAGGCCATAGGGAGTGGTGGTGGAGGAGACATAGGGGCAAGAGAAGAGAGAGGAAGAAAGGAAGGCAAGTTCATGCAAGGAAGCTCGGAAAGCAGAGGACAGAGTGGAGCAGCTTGAGACAAATGCCATGTGATTTCACTTATATGTGGAATCTAAAAAACAAACAAACAGAAACATAGATACAGAGAACAAACTGATGGTTGCCAGATGGAAGGGAGATTGGGGGGATGGGTGAAAAAAGATTGGGGAGAAGGGATTAAGACATACAAATTGCCAGATATAAAAACAGTCACAGGAGGTAAAGTACAGCATATGGGATTGCTAATAGTATTATTATAACTATGTATGGTGGCAGATGGGTACTAGACTTATGGGGGATCACCACATAAGGTATTTAAATGTCTAAATGCTATGCTGTACACCTGAAACTAACATAATTTTTTATGCCAGTTATAATTGAAAAACTAAATTTAGCCCTAGCCGGTTTGGCTCAGTGAATAGAATGTCGGCCTGTGGACTGAGGGGTCCCAGATTCATTTCACAACATGCCCAGGTTGTGGACTCTATCCCCAGTAGGGGGCATGCAGGAGGCAGCCGATAAATGATTCTTTCTCATCATTGATGTTTCTATCTCTCTCTCCCTCTCTGAAATCAATAAAAGTTTACCATATTTTTCAGTGTATAAGATGACTTTTTAACCCAGGAAAATCTTCTCAAAAGTCAGGGGTCTTATACGCTGGAAAATACGGTACTCACTCTCAGCTCCAGCACTGGGACAGTGGCTTGCAGGGGATACAGGTACTGTATTTTCCAGCGAATCAAGTAAAAAATTTGAAATACAAAGAAGCAAAAAACACCCAACCAGAAAAGCAAAAAGAATCCAAAAATATGAAGATAGTCTAAGGAGCCTCTGGGACAACTTCAAGCGTACCAACATCCGAATTATGGGGGTGTCAGAAGAAGAGAGAGAGCAAGATACTGAAAACCTATATGAAGAAATAATGACTGAAAACTTCCCCACCTGGTGAAAGAAATAGACTTACAAGTCCAGGAAGTGCACAGAACCCCAGACAAAATGAATCCAAAGAGGACCACACCAAGACACATCATCATTAAAATGTCAAGAGCAAAAGACAAAGAGAGAATATTAAAAGCAGCAAGAGAAAAAACAGTTAGTTACCTACAAGGGAGTACCCATACGACTGTCAGTGGATTTCTCAACAGAAACTATGCAGGCCAGATGGGAGTGGCAAGAACTATTCAAAGTGATGAATAGCAAGAACCTACAACCAAGATTACTCTTCCCAGCAAAGCTATCATTCAGAATGGAAGGTCAGATAAAGAGCTTCACAGATAAGAAAAAGCTAAAGGAGTTCATCACCACCAAACCAGTATTATATGAAATGCTGAAAGGTATTCTTTAAGAAGAGCAGGAAGAAGAAAGAGGTAAAAATTATGAACAACAAATACATATCTATCAACAAGTGAATCTAAAAATCAAGTGAATAAAAAAATCTGATGAACAGAATAAACTGGTGAATATAATAGAATCAGGGGCATAGAAAGGGAGTGGACTGACAATTCTTGGGGGGAGAGGGGTGTGGTAAGAGACTGGACAGAAATGGTACCCCTATGGATGAGGACAGTGGGGGTGGGTGGGTAAGGACAGAGGGTGGGGTGGGAACTGGGTGAGGGGAGCCATGGGAGAAAATAGAGGAACAATTGTAATAATCTGAACAATAAAGATTTATTAAATTAAAAAATTATTTTAAAAAAGAAAGAAAAATAAATTAAAAAAATAAAACAAGCAGTCTTTCATTTTTCTCCTGTCCCTGGGTTATCTCACCTTTACCTTATAGTACTACCTCAAGGGTTTTCTAATAACAGCTCAAATTAAGTCAAGACCTACGACCTCAACCAAAAGGAGGCCCAGGATTCTAAGAGAAATTCTCCCAAGATCACCTGATGTGAAGCAGGAGCCGGTGGGGCTCAGTGGGCCCCTGCTGGTACCTAGCTCTGAGTCTGGAGTCGCAGGGTGGTAATCCTGTTGGCTATGCCAAACAAGTGTTGACAAAAGAATGTCCAATTCTGTAGAAAGCTTTAGAAGAATTTATCTGAGCCCCGATGTTGAAGACATGCCTGAAGCACAATGTTAACAAATTGAGAAAGTGCTCTGGAGAATAGGAGTTTTTGGTTGTTGTTAATCCTCAGCAGAAGATATTTTTCTCATTGAATTTAAGAAAGTATAGAAGGGAGTGGGGAGGGGAAGAGAGGAGAGAGATCAATGTGAGAGAGACGCATGGATTGGTTGCCTCCTACACATACCCCCCCCCCCCCAACTGGGGTTGGGGATCAAACCTGCAACCCAGATATATGCCCTTGACTGGGAATTGAACCCACAACCCTCTGGTCTGCATGCCGATACTCTAATTACTGAGCCACAATGGCCAGGGCAGGACTAGTTTTGCACCTTATTTCATGCATTAGAATCAAAGGAGATAATGTAGGGAAGATTACGTGGAATCCGGTGGTGGTAGATTTAGGGGGCAGGAGAAAGCAGAGCAGGATATCTTTGGGATTAGATAAAAACAAAATGGAGAGACACACACTTCCTTTACCTTGGTGGCTACGGGACAGTTAATAATTACCATTTACAGCACATAGAGACATAGAGATGGTTTGTGGGAACAAGAAGACAACAAGGAGGTCTGTGGTCTCCTGCTTTGGTGTGTATAGTTGTGCCCCTTGGGCATAGGGAAAGGAAATTACTCTGGCATTTCAAAAGTGTGCTCTCCTAAGAAGCATCAGAACAATGGACAGCGTTCCTTAAGGCAAAGAGTGACGTTTGCTAAGGAAGCTACAAGCTTGGGACTTTATGGCCCACATGACTGCCCAGTTAGCAATTTGTAATCAGAGCATCCTGGGTGGTTCCAAGCTTTCCAGGCCTGCATGTGGCCTGAGCTTCTTGGGTCTACTATGTTGCCCTTTTCATTCACCAGGGTTTCAGCTCTGGGGGAGTTTAATTGATTGTTGAGTTATGGACACGGAGAAGGAAGTGAGCAGAGATCTGTCTGCCCTTGGCTCTCAGAAGTACCTTCTTTAAAGATGAAGAAGAAGAGGCTTCGCAGGTCGTCATCCTGGAGGTCCTGTGGGCAGACCATGGGCACTTTCTTCAGCTTCTCCATGGCAATGACGACCGACACGGCCCGCCTGAAACTGGAGTTGTAGAGCTGGTGGGAGACTTTCAGCTGGATGCCCCCATCTCCCAGAGGGATGAGGTCCGGGTCTTGGAAGGAGCACTGTGGGAAGACCAGGGAAGGGAGCGTGTTGAGGTAGCTGGGCCAGAGAACCGTGTTGTCATCAGAGTGGTGGGAGGACCCATCACCGAGCTTCTCTGGAAAAACTGTCATCTCTCTAAAGTCCAGAGAGGGCAGGTGGCTCACCCAAAGGCACCTGGCAGGTTAGAGGCCAGAATGTGGGCTTTTTGATGCCAAATGTGGCATTCTTTTTTTAATAAATCCTGTTCATACCTTGTGTATCTTTTGCA
This sequence comes from Eptesicus fuscus, assembly GCF_027574615.1. Taxonomy (NCBI): domain Eukaryota; kingdom Metazoa; phylum Chordata; class Mammalia; order Chiroptera; family Vespertilionidae; genus Eptesicus; species Eptesicus fuscus. Next base: position 56,258,235 of record NC_072488.1, read on the forward strand.
CAGCTGCTCCACTAACCATAAGTTCCTACCTTTTTACACGTTACACCTTTTTGAATTCCTAATACTCTAACACTATGCATTTAAATTTTTATGTCAGTGGTGATTATAATATTTTCTATACATCTATGCTCATTCAGCAATTTTTAAATTATTTCTTTATTTTCCAGAATGCTGTTTCATAAGCATTCTGCAAATATGTTAAAAGTGGTTGTTATTTGTAAAGTATGTGACCACTTTGCTGTTATTTGGAGAAACTGTGATAAGGTTTACTGAGGTTGTCCTAAGGTGTGACAGTGGTTTAAAAGCTTGAGAGACAGTTGAGAGACCTTTAATGGCACAGAGGAATGCTGACTGTGCGACCCGTGATTGAAAAGTCAGGTGGCTGGGAGAGGCAAAGGGCCAGAGGGAGAAGCCATGCTCCACTCTGGGTGAGACTAAACCAGTTATGCTGGTTTTGAAACATTTCAGGTGAGACCCAAAACGGTAAAATGACTTGTCTAAGATCAAATAGCAAGTGAGTGATTTTCTTTCAACTCCCAATTCATCATTTTGGTTATATCATCTACATCTTGTCACTAACTTTATGCCAGGGAGCAAAAACCTCTTCCACCTCAAAGGGGGCAACATGTTAACTCTCAAGGTTATCTCCTCTGGGTCTCAGAACTTGGCTCCAGGGAGTATGGAGGCTGAGCCCCTCCCCTAAAAGGAAAATCAAATTTGTGTTGAAGCCACTTGAAACTTTGGCTGTCTTTCTGACATCACACAGCAAACCTATCACCACTGCCATGGCCCTGGCCCTCTGCAAGCATGGCGCCATCACTGAGCCTTAGTGAGTGACGGTGTGGTGTGGGAGCCGCACAGTGGCTAGATCAGCATAGACTGCTCTGGTCTCACTGGAAGACATGACAGTCATTCTATCACAAGATACCACAAGGTCAAGGTGTCCCAGACTCTTTTTCTTGAGCATTTCCCAGCTCAAAGCTCATCCATGGATTGAATCTAAGCTCCTGGTCTTACCTTAGTCTGTTGTGGGCCATCAGTCTCAAAGAACAGGTCATTCTCATTGTCACTGTAATAAAATCAGAGACACTGCTCAATTATGTCTCCCAGACAAGTTTATTTTTCCTTCCTGCAAATGGTCATTACTGTTCATCGGAAACTACAAGCAGCATGTCCCTACGGCTGCTGGAAGCTGGCAAGTCCCGTGGAGATATGCATGGGACTTCCAGGCGGCAGGACAGGTGTGGGTGCTCCCTGAGGGATCCTGGGGCCTAATGCCCAGGCCCTCAAATCTGAGCCTTCCCTCCCACTGAAGCCAGACTTCACCCTGTGCCGCCCGCCTGGCATCTTCTCTGCCCTCCTGCCTTCTGCAGGAAGCCCAGCAACAGCACCGGGATGCCCGTGGGTCCCAAGGCCGGACTTGTTGGGGGAAATCAACATTTAAACCAGGCTAATTGAAACCCTGCTTGCCACTGAAAGGTGCAGTGTGGGGACAAATCTGGTCTCCACAAACAGAGAGCACTTTACTCTTGAACGAGGAACCCTGCTCCACCAATGGTCTCAGTCTTCCCACTGACCTGTAGTAAGCCATCATTTCACTGTCTAGTTCAGTCACTGCTGCCATGGCTGCTTCAGAAACCTGTGTGAAGAGGGGGAAAATGAGAGGCACTTGCCATGCCCTGCCTGTAGGTGAGTTTCCCTCAACACCTACTACATGAACAGCAGGCAAGGAAACAATCTTTGAGTGAATGAACAGATGTATGAAAGAACCTCCCTTTCAGCCCAGAAGGAAACATTTGCTAAACCAAACCCGAATCAGGAGCGCATCTGTTAGGAGTAGAGGCTTTGACCATGACCTCTCAGGGGTCAGCTGCTATAAGCAGTATTCAGTTCCAGAATACTTCACAAACCATAGCATAACAGTACACCTGGCATTTGTGCAAAAAACCTAGCCCTCAGGCAGCGAAGGAGAGGGAGAGAAGAAGACAGAGAGAAGCAGAGAGACAGAGAGACCCCTTAGGACCTGATCATAAGAGTTGGTTAAAGTCATACCTAAGCAATGAAGACTGGCGGAGAGAACAGAGTTCTGGATTAGTCCGTCTGGCCTTGGAGAGGAATGCCACCTGCCAATTTCTCCCTCAGTTTTATGACCTTCAAAAGCAGAAGTGCCGAGATGAGAAATTTCCTCTTTGGTTAACTGGTGTCACAACCAATTTTAAAAGAGGATGATGGTAACTTCTGGGAGAAGACAAACTGAACAAATTCTCCAGTCCATGGAAGGGCAAGTGGCCATGAGCTGAGACACATACGCACACGTGTCCTCATGCAAATAAGCATTGTCATCTACAATCATTATGCAGACCATGTCACTACTATTGCGGGGTTTTCCTAGGTTAGATAATGTTCTAATTGGAATTTTGGTAGGTATTGCGATGAATCTGTAGATTGCTTTGGGTAGAATAAATATGTTAACAACATTAATTCTTCCAATCCATGAACGTAGGATATCTTTCTATTACTTTGTGTCTTTTTCAATTCCTCTCATCAATGTCTTATAGTTTTCAGGGTATAGCTCTTTCTCTTTATTGGTTAAATTTATCCCTATTTTATTATTTTTGGTGCTATTGTCAATGGGATTGTTTTCTTTACTTCTCTTTCAGATATTTTGTTGTTAGGATACAGAAATGTACCAGATCCCAGTGCAGTGCCTGCCTCGGGACAGCCCTCACATTTTAGAATATGAATGAGTAGCTGGCTCACAACCGGTGCATGGAGTCTAGGAACAGGGCCCTCCCGACCCGCTTTGGCCCATCTGTATCATCGCATGCATCACAGCACTGAATTGAAACTTTGCTCACTCATGTGGTACCACAGGAGGCTATGAATCTTTTGAAGCTGGGTCTACTACAGTGCCTGGTATGCAAACTCAGACAGTGAATGTGTGTTGCCTGAGTGGGTGAGCGGGAAATTTGACAGTGTTTTTTCTCAAATAAGCATGTGCCTACGATGTGCCAGCTACTGTGCTTGCTCTGCACTGTCCAAGGGAGAGGGCCTCTGACTCACAGGCAGGAGAGCGAGGGATTCTACTGCGGGGCAAGAGCAGCCCAGTGGGCGAACTTGCCAAGCAGCCTTTTGGCTCCTTTAAAAAAAAAATTATTGTTGAGAGTATTACAGATGTGCCCCATACCCTCTTACCCCCACTCCTCCATTTTCCCACCTAAGGCCTTCACCACACTATTGTCTGTGTTATGTATATAGGCATATAAATTCTTTGGTTAATCTCTTCCTATCCCCTCCCCCATTCTCTCTGAGATTCATCAGTCTGTTCCAGGCTTCCATGCCTCTGGTGCTATTTTGTTTGTCAGATTATTTTGTTCATTAGATTCCACACATAAGTGAGATCATGTGATATTTGTCTTTCTCTGACTGGCTTATTTCGCTTAGCATAATACTCTCCAGGTTTCTCCATGCTGTCTCAAAGGATAAGATTTTCTTCTTTTTTTGGAGCTGCTTAGTATTCCATTATGTAAATGTACCACAGCTTTTTTATCCACTCATCTACTGATAGGCACTTGGGCTGTTTCCAGGTCTTAGCTATTGCACCAAGCAGCCTTTTGACTCTTAGCTTGGCTCCTAGTGACTTTATATCAGGAAGGCTGACACACAAATTCCATCTTTGGTAAGTAACATATTTCACGGGAATCTAAAAGTTGCATATTCAATGCATCAATTTCTTGTGAGTTTCATAAGCAGTAGCTTGTTCCCAACTCTGAGCCCTCATAAAATTGGGTGTCTGGTTCTGCAGACACCCCAGAGGCCTCATCTAGGGAGCCTGGTGAACTCTTGTTTTGACTCCATAGTATCCACTCTATAAAGTAACCACTGGTCTCCAAGTCTCACTGATGGAACTACCCCTTCCCTTGGAGTCTTTGTGTTGGAATCAGCAGGATCTGTTGGTCTGGAAGCTCTGTGGGCTCTTCTGACAGAGAACATGAAGTGCTCTCAATCTGTAGATGTGATTAGAAGCTGAATGAAGGATGAAAGCCAGTGACAGGAACTGAGGTATGACAGGACTGGAGCACCATGGATGGGCTTGCGATAGAGGTAGGAAGCTTGAATCTACTTCTCCATCTCCTGGTGTCGAGGATATATGAGTCTCATTCTTTCTGCTCCAGGGAAATTTTGGAGTCATGGGGCAATGACCCTTGACGTTGTTATCTACAGTACTCTTTACGCCTCATCCAGGCCTTGTAGCCTGCACGCAAAACCTGGCATCCTCCTGTCCCTCTAAGGAAGTGAAACATCTTGTGTCACGCAAGCAGCTTGCACAATACACGTATTAAACGTTGCCTCTGCAAGGAGACCACTCAGGTCATAGCACTTCCTTCTAGTCCCCAGAGCAGAGAACATCTCACTACAGAGACAGTTGCCCTGGGGTGGGGGCTGGGAGAGCAATAATAATGTAGAAGGTGATGCAAACCCCAGGAAACAAAACCAGTAGAAGTGGGGGTAGGGAGTGGGCAATGTCAGGAGGTTGTGGGTAGCTCCAGCTTTGGGGGAATTCTTCAGCTCTTGTATCTCTCAAGCCCTTGTCAGATGCAAGTTATTCTCTACTCTCCAGCCCATTCCTCCAAGAGAGAAGACTGGCATTTATTCAGAGCAGCAAGTGCTATGTTACCATCTTATGTCGGATCTTGGGCTCCTACCCTCTCGTATTAAGATTGGCCACACCCAAATGGTCTCCAATCATTTTGAACAAGAAGACAAAGAAAAAGATCATGGCTAGCTCCTTACATTATCACGAGTGAATGGAATAATGTCTGCTCTTTGCCATGGGCCTGTCCTTTAGTGTTCATTCTCTTGCTCAGAACAAAACTAAGCCAGGATGGTCCCCACCATTTCTCCAAATCCCATCTCATCCTTGGCACTGACATCCTTACCTTGTTCTTAAGAGTCTGCCTGGCCTGCCATAATTTCTATTGGATTTTTTTTGGCATCTGAAAGTATAAATGTCCTGTTATAGCCATGTCTGTCTCCTTGGCTACCTCTTTCCTTTGCTTTCTGCTTCGAGGATTATTTGGGATTGGACAATCTGATTTTTAGTTGGAGATCTCTGCTCTTCATCTTATAGCATCGTCTCCTTGGGCCTGCATCCTCTTGCACTCTGGTCCTCTCCCCCAGTCTAGAGCAAGGAGGGCTTAGCTACATGAGCAGGCAGCTGGATCTGATGGAATGCATGAACTTCAGTGGCTTCTCCACCTCTGGGAGGCCAGTGAAATCTTGTCCTTCCTTTGGATCCAGGAACAGGGGCCCTAGGGTGGGTGAGGTGGATGCCAAGACCCTCCTACTCTGTGTCTTTTCTCACATGAGACATTGTAAGAGTTGGCCACAAACACAGGGTTCTGGTACACTTACATCAAGAGTCTGGAAATGTTATCCATAAAGGGACATAGAAAAAAGACTGCCACACAGGACCCAATTTTCAAATAGATTTTAACAATGAGTGATGTTTGATCAGACAGTTCCAGAACTGATCTGTCAAAGTTAGCCAATGCTGTGCACAATCTCAAAGTTATATATTAGACCTCATAGTAATTTAAAAAATAGAAAAGGGCCAGAGAGTAAATATTTTAGGCTCTGCAGGCCATACAGTCTCTGTTGCAACTGTTTAGGTCAGCCCTTGTTGTGAGAAAGCAGCCACAGGTGACACATAGATGGACAGCCTTAGCTGGGTTTGTCCTGCAGGTCGTGGCATGCAAGCCCCCTACCACACCATTGTATTATACATTTTTCTTGGATACAAACTTAAAACAATACTAAAAAAAATAAAAATAAAAAAAAAACCCCCAAAACACCCACCTTTCCTTTACTGAGCACCTACTAAGTGCCAGGCACTTTTGTCTCATGATCTTATTTAGTCTTCACAGTAAACTTTAAGGTATATAGTATGGACCCATTTCACCTATGGGGAAACTAAGGCTGGCAGAAGTGACTTATCTAAGACCATACAGTCAGTAAATACTGGAACCATGATTCAAATACAAGTTAGTTAAACCCAAGCCAGATGGTTTTAAAAATCACTTTTAATTGTTTGAGCATTTATTATCCCTATCTTGTGCTGTCCATGCTGCCCTTTCTCAAGCATCTGATTATATTTTAAATGCCATCTGGTCTTCAGGTGTATAAATCTCAGCAGCTCTGCCCCTACATGCTTCCACGTGGCCCTTTCCACCCTCCTCCCTGATCCTCCACCAGGCTGTGATGTGTGTGTGAACTTCCTTCTTTCTCCTTCTCTCAGGGCCGCACTGGGACTTTCTAAACAGGGTTTTCAGTTCTCTCTCTTCCTTTTTCTGAGTCTCTTCCTTATTCCTCTTTCCTTTCTCACCTGCTACTGGTAGCTCTGTTGCTGGATTTCCTTTGTCTTTTCCTTTTCCCCCAAGGCTTTGTTATAGCACTGTCCAAAAAATCCCTTTAGGGTTCTACCCCTGGAATTGTATTTATTTTTATGATGCTAAAAATTTATTCTCTCCTAAAATCTATGATAAAATGCTTCTCTCTTCAACTGCCTGTTGTGTCTGATTCTACTAGCGGATTGTTACATCACCAAAGGTGATTTGGCCATTTCCTTCCAGGATGCGGCTAATTTCACTTCTCCAGTCACTTCCTCCTTATTGGCTGGAACTGGGTCTTCTATCTTCTGGAAGAAGAAGTTCTCACAAGGCTCCTCGAATTTGCTGGGCACGTTGTCAAGTCTGGGACCCAAACTCTCCTTAGCCATTTTTGCAAACTACTGAGCAATGTGGAATGAGGAAGCAGCAGCGTCATACAAATTCAGCCCAAACTTCAGTACAATGAAAAGATATTCCAGAATTCACCTATGTCTGACTTGGGTTCCGTTCTCTCCCTGACATTAGAGATTTGGAAAATCTTCCAACACTTAATAATGAATCTATGAGGCAGACACACAGGACCTGTTTCAAAATAGGTTTTCCCAAGGAGGGACGCTTGGTATGGTAGTTCCAGAGCTCTCTGTCACAGTTAACCGGCAATGTGTGCAAGCAGAAAGTTACATGTTAGAACTAATAGTGGTTTAAAAATATCCTTCTTCGGCCCCGGCCATGTGGCTCAATTGGTTGGAACGTCACCTTGTACACAAAAAGGCTGCAGGTTTGATTTCCCTGTCACTGAAAGTCTGCCCTGCCTGGGCATCTGCAAGGTACTGTACTGAGCAGAAGGAGGTATAAAGAAATGGGTGTGGGGCTACTGTATCAAGATGTGACATGAAGGGGAGTGACCCTGGGTGCATTGGGAGGAACAGGAGGGTCCTGAGTGCCTGGGTGGCTCAGCCTGGCTGCTCCAGGTGGCTAATGCCACCTGCTTTCAGCTGGGGGCCTGTCCACGTCTGTGGTTGTAGGATGCTTGTGGACTGGAGAGCTCGTGGTTCACAGCTATGCTTGGGAAGGCTCCCCATTTCTGTGGGTTGGGAAAAGCCATGGCCTCAGTATGCCCCTCTGCAATGCCATGGGGCAGTTTAGACGGGTCTTCTTCTCTGAGGCCCCATACCAGCTGGCACTCTCACCTCTAGGCCTCTCCTCTTGCTCACCACACCCAGCACACAGGCCTCCTGTCTGATACAGAACTTGAACATGCCAATCTCGCCCCTGACAGTGGGACAATGGTTTATCATTGTTGAGTGAACACTGATCAAATGAGCCCTCCCTTGAAGTTCCTGCTTTCTGACTCTTGCTAGCTCCCATTTGAGGTTTCACTGCCTGTTCCCCAAAGAACTCAGGCCCTGGAAGGTTAGTCACTCAGTTCAGTGCCTTTGGGTGGGTGGCTCATGAACCTGGGTCCTGCCTGGTGGGCTGTGCTGCTCTGGCTAACTGGCAAGCTTCCCTGCTCTCTCTCACTTCCGAGTGGGGGTTCCTGAAATTGCTCATTCAGTCTAGAGAATGACCTTGGCCCTCAGGGCTTAAGGCAACTGAGGCCTCCAGCTCCCATCTCCTGTCCTGAGCCCCCCAAGGTCAGGTTGTAGCTGAGGGATGAGACTTGTCCTAGGGAAGCAGCAGATCTGGCAGGTAACAGACTCCCACAAAGGTGCCCAACTTATGGCTCCGTTTTTTCCTACCCACACTGTGTGTCCAGATGGAGAGAGGGCAGAGTGCTGCCCTGTGCCCCTGAGGACCCCCAGACTGAAATATCAGCATCAGCAGGGGCCACATCCTCCAGAGAACCTTGCTCAGCCAGTCCTGATACTAGGAGCTGAGTCTTACTGCCATTTTACAAGTGACTTCATTGATAAGGGGACTTGGCTTAGTGCTGACTGATTGTTGAACCACTTAGTGCTTAAGTTCTGTAGACAGCTGGCCTCAGGGATCAGCCAGCCTTAATTTCTTAGGAAATACTTTAAAAATATGTTTTTATTATTGATTTTAGAGAAAGAGAAAGGGAGAGGGAGAGATAGAAGCATCAACATCAATCGGCTGCCTCCTGCACACCCCTGCTGGGGATCGATCCCGCAACCCAGGCATGTGTGCCTTGACCAGAAATCAAACCCATAGAATAGAACCAGTGACCTCTGGGTGCATGGGTTGGTGCTCAACCACTGAACCACACTGGCTGGCCTCCTAGGAGACACTTTTCAAGAATCAAGGCTAGCGTAGGATTCACCTCATACTCACCTTGTCCTGGGAAAGAGAACTTGGCTTCAACTTCCTTCAAGTTCTAGTCAGGAAGAGAGCAATCCTGCAGGTGGGCAATGAGCTAGGACCTTTCACCTGAGTTTGCCCCAGGCAACATGCCTCCTGGATGGTCCACAGGGAGCTGCTCTGATGTCACTGTGAGGACACATCTGACCCTCCCCACTGCTCTCTAGGCTCCTGGAGGTCGTGAGCCTCCTTCCTGTGACACCTTGCTGTGGGAATCACTGGGCACACAGACCCAGTTACCACTGGATGCAGGATTCTGATAGGCACTCAGTGGGTGAATAAAAAAGACCGAGTTGAGGACCAGATGGAGCTCTGTCCCCCTAGCCCAGAAGCCACTCACCTGGCCTGATGTCCTTATGTTTAAAATGTGGACAGCAGACCTATCTCTCAGCCTTGTTATGAATAAGGCCCTGTATATGAAAGCATCTAACAGAGAAGGACCAGGGCTGATATGCAGGACATATTGGCTTGCCAGCCTTCCTCCTCCTTATTTCACTGCCTTTCCCTCGAATCTGCTGGGTGGGAGTGAGCATGTGTAGTGGAAATTGGGTCCCAGTTGCCCTGGGGCTGCAGTGAGGTGGGAACTCTGTCCCTGTGCATCACTGTCCCTTTGTCTCATTGGTTCCCTGATGTCTGTGTCCACACGGAGACCCTCAGGGGTTCACCACACAGGGGCTTCCTGAGTTTTCCAGCTTCCTTAACAATTTAGCATCATCTATTCCACAGGATAATTTCAGTACAGTTAGGAAGTCAAAGATAAGTTAAACATAGACACTTCTCTTCAGGGAGCTTATCTTGACCACAAGGAATTCCTATTAGGGGCTGAGAAGAGGCCAGTGCCTATTGGGAAGGCTCCACTTGGGCAATCGTGCACACAGACATCCTCCTCTTGACCACAGCCTTCCTGCATCCTCCCTTCTATTCTCTCAAAGCACCAGTTCTTCCCCCTTCCTAGGGCCTTCTGCCCACAGACCCTTCCTTTCCACCTGCCCTCTGCTTTGGCTCTCTTGTCCATTCTGTTTGGTTCCATGCTCCATTCTTCAGCCATTTCTCACTTTCTCTTCCCAGCTCTCACTAGACAACACCCAGGCCAGCTGGTGGCGATGGTCTGCTTCCTCTGCATCTCTGTTGGGGCTGTGAAAGGCTGTTGGGGAAACCTAGCCTCACAGATGACTGCCACCTTGATGCACCGCCACCCTCTGGGCTCCCACACTGCCCCACAGTGCTACAGAGCTTTCCTAGACTGCTATCCACAGCAGTGATTTCCAATGTTCACCACTCAACTCCTGGCTCCAACTGTCCCTCACTCTCATCCCAGGAAAGTAGCCCCCATCATATGGGAGGGCCTCAGCATTTCCCACTGCATCCTGGCGACCCCATCCAGCTGTTCTCCTATTGCTGGAAGGTAGAGGCTCCTCATACTTGCTGGGCTCTTCCGTTCACCCAAGCCTTGAACCTCTTGACCCACCATTGCATAATAAAGAATCAATCTGGCTATTGTCGATGATTCTGACAGGAAGCTTCTGAAGCCCCTAAAATTTCCTCAGTGACAGATATATGACTAGGTATATGACAGATATATGATTGACACTGGTAGGGTCCCTAGATAGTTTTAGGATGGTGGCCGGTCTCTAGAAAGACCAGCCACATGTTTAGACGGTTGGGGCTTTGAGTCACAGGATACCAGCCCTTTCTCCTCCCTCCTGAGAGGGAAGGGGACTAGAGACTGAGTTTGATCACATGACCAATGATTTAATCAATCATACTCACATAATGACATCCCCTTAAGCTCTGGAGTGTGGAGGAGCTTTCTGGTTGGTGCTGGAAGGTATCACCTCCTTATGTATCTCATCATGTGTCTGGTCTTCCTGATTTGTATCAATGATAATAATAATAACAATAATAATAATAGCACTTTGCTGAGTTCTGTGAACCTTTCTAATGAATTACCAAATTTGAGAGGGTCATGTGAACCTCTAAATTTATGGCCAATTGAAAGTGAGGATGGCCTAGGACCCCTGAAGTGTGACTGGCATCTGAGGCAAGGATAGTCTTGGGGCCATGCCTTTAACTTGTTGGGTTTGCACTAACTCTGGGTGGTTATGGCTATAGTTGAATTGAAGTGCACCCAGTGGGAGTGAAATGAAATACTGTCTTCTCAAGGATTTTGCTGTTTTGATCTCTCTCTCTCTCTCTCTCTCTCTCTCTCTCTCTCTTTTTTTCTCTCTCTCTCCCTCTCTTCTGCTGGCTCCTTCTCCCCAGATCTAGTCACGTCTTGCTTATCTAAAACAAAACAAGGAAGACAACATCGTTCTCTACCTACTTATTTGTTTCTCTGGGAAGAGTACTTTCACTTGTTTCTCTTGCCACTAGTCATCCCTCAATGATTTTGCTTCTTCCCAACACTTGATTGAAACTTCTCCATTAGTCATTTTCAGCTGTGTTTTTTTTTTTTTTTAAACCTTGGCTTCTCAGCAGCATTTCACACTACTGACCACATTCTTTTCTTCTTAAACTACAACCCCTCCAGCACCACTTTCTGCAGTACTCTACTGGTTTTCTTATGGCCACTCCTCAGTTTCTTCTACAGTCTCTGTACACCCCTTACTATTCCAGATGTTGCCTATGTTCACTCCTGCCCTCCTCTTTTATTCCTAGCCCATGGGAGTCATCTCAAAACCTTCTTCTCACTCTCCACTCTGCCCCACAACTAATCAGCCACCCCATGTGACTCCTTCTCCCTCCCAAATACCTCATGTCTCTGCACTTCTGCTCTCTGCCTCTGCTGCTCCCTAGTGCAGAAGGCAGCCCAGGCTCCTCCACATACTCCCCCTGTTCTCCACCCTCAGCCTCATGCAAGCCTCTGTGGTAGAGCCACAGCCTACTACCTGGCCTGTGGCTGGTGCCAGTGACTTTCTGTTGAATGAATGAATGAATATATGAATGAATATTATGTCTTTGCTTAAAACCCTTACGTCGTTTCCCATGGCCCTTGGAGTCCAAGCTCCTGGACACAGTTCCATGCCCTCCTAACCTACCCCTTGCACGCTCCTCTCTTTGGCTTTGAATGTGTCACACTCACCTTCCCTCTTTCTGTAACACCCACCCCTTTCTTGGGCCTGGTGACTATTACTCATCCCTTACATCTCAGCTTTCATGGACCTTTTCCTGTTCCACCTACTGTATGTTTCTAGTTACATCCGGCCCCACCTACTATATATTTATTACATTTTATTGCAATTGTTAGCAGTGCCAATAACACACCAGCTAGCAGTATCTCAGTACCTCCCTCATCCACATTCTTGGTGAGACTTGCCATAGCCAGACTTTTAAAGTTTTGACAATCTATTTGGTGTAAAATGCATCTGATTGTGAATTAATTTCCATTTCTCTCATTTTTAATGAAGTTGAACATCTTTTCAGATGGTTTAACTCTTCTATGAAACTCTTTCCTGCTGGATTTTTTTCTTTTTAAATTATATTTTTATTGATTTCAGAGAAGAAGGACAAGTGAAAGATAGAAACATTAATGATGAGAATCATTGATTGGTTGCCTCCTCCACGCCCCTTACTGGGGATCAAGACCGAAACCTGGGCATGTGCCCTGACTGAGAATTGAACCATAACCTACTGGTTCATAAGTTGATGCTCAACCATCTGAGAGATACTGACTGGGCTGGATTTTTTTCATATTTATTTGCAGTATTTCTTTATATATCCTGAATATCAATGATTTGTGAAATATATACATCACAAATGTTATATTCCAGTTTGTGGCTTGTCTTTTTTAGTTTTTAATGGGATCTTTTAGTAAAAAATTTAATTTTAAAAATGAAGTCAACTTGATCAGTGTTCCATTTGTGGTTTATGCCTTTGATGTCGTGTTTAAGAAATATCTCCCTGCCCCAAAACACAGAGATATTCTCCTACATTTTGTCCTAAAGTTTTGCCTTTCTATCTGTGCCTTTAATTGCCTGGCTTTTCTGTTGGAGAGCAAGTACACGAGGTCAGGGGCATCGGTCTTATTTCTTTTTGTTTGTTTGTTTTTTGTTAATTCTCACCCAAGGATATTTTTCCATTGATTTTTAAGAGAGTGGAAGGGAGGATATTTTTCCATTGATTTTTAAGAGAGTGGACAGAGATAGAGAAACATTGATGTGAGAGAGGCACATCGATTGGTTGCCTTCCACACACACCCTGAGCAGGGCTGGGGATAGAGCCTGCAACTGAGGTACATGTCCTTGACTGGAATGGAACCCAGGACCCTTCAGTTCTCAGGCCTACGCTCTATCCACTGAGCCAAACTGGCTAGTGTGCATCAGTTTTGTTTCATGTTGACCCCAGACCCTGTGTGGTGATGGGCACCCAGTAAAGGGTCAGTGACTTACTAAGTGAATGATTGAGTAATTGAAAGTAGAAACAAAGTGAAATGGAATTCAGAGAAAGCAAGAACATCTGTGAAAGGTGAAGGAGGAGATAAAGTAGGGTGAAGGAGGAGATAAAGTAGGACTGTGGTTCTCAATCTTGGGTCCAACCTGGAACCCTCTGGGAAGCATTAACATGTGCTATGGGGGCTCCAGTCCAAGAAGTACTCTATGACTGGCCTGAGGCATGGTCTGGGAATCAGGCGACCCCAGTGTAGGGTCAGGGCTGACAGCCACTGGGTTTGGAAGTAAAACAATGCAGTGGTCAAGGATCAACAAACTTGGGCTTGAACTTCAGCCTTGTCACTGACTAGCTGTGTGCTCTTGTCTCTTTGCTCACCTATGAAGTGGGTATAATAACACCTGCCAGCCTCCGTGACTGTGGGAGTTAGAGAAGATAAATGTGTTCCTAGAATAAAGGGTGTTCTTAATACCTTGTAGTATGTTGATTTTTCCTTTTTAGAGGAGGTGGCATTTGAGCCAGACCTTGATGACTGGTTCAGACATAAACGTATAGTGATTGGGAGAGAACCACAGTTCAGGTGAAGGGAATGCAGTGGTTAAAGGGGCAGTGAGAGAGCAGGGCTGCTAGCACTGTAGACAAGGCAAGAAAGAGGTTGGGGGTGGGGAGGAGGAAGGTGGCCAGCCAGGTGCAATCTAGCTTCTCAGGGTTCCCATGGACACTGTCCTCCTAAATGTCCAGCCAAGCCATAAGTGAGCAAGGGTTCTGGTTTCTCCCTCTCTCTTCCTCATTCCAGGAAAGACCAATGTCGGGTTTAGGAAGAGAGTCAAGGAAAAGGAAGTGAGGGTCAGGGGAGCAGAATGCGAGAAAGGAGGTCTATGCAGGCTGGCAGAATATGAGGCTTTAGGTCTCCATAAGAGGGGCTTGGAAGTGGGGAGAAGTCCACCTTCGTCCAGGTAGGATGCATTTTGTAAAAAAATGGCAGGTAGGATGGGGCTGCTTTAGTCAGCTTCCTAAGGTGCCATGCCTTTTTGATGGTCTTTAAAAGCTATAGAGAGGGGTTTTAAATCTGTTTTTCAACTTCCTAGGTTATCAATATAGCAATGATTGGAATAATAATTAGGTTCACAAGGGGTTGGCTAACAATCCCTATTTGGGATTGTACTCTTGGATGCACTCTTGGTACTGGAGGTAACTTAAGAGGAACTCCAGGTTCATATCTTTGACTGCTCACCTGGCATGGTCACCTGGTGGTCCCATAGGCATCTTCAGCTTAACATGTCCTGAATAGAACGATAGTTTCCCTGCCCCACCTGTCTCCCCCTGAGACCTTGGTTCTCATTAAATGGTCCAAAGTGCTTAAGTTAAAATCTTAGTCTTGGTCCTGGATTCCTTCCTGTCACAGTCCTCACCCAAAATAGCTCTGCCTTTGTGTTGCCAGCTCACTCCATCCCCCCAACCCCTGAGGTCCACTGGCTGCCTAACAATCTCCATTAACTTCATGAGCTCCTAAATGTAACCCATACAACTAGTGGAGGCGTGTGTGCACATTATCCTTCCTTAATCATTTTGTATTTATGTGTGAAAACACACCATCTTTCTTCACTTGCCAACTAACACACTTTATTTGTTGACAAAATTAGCTGATATCATCGGTACTAAGATAATTGTTTTTGAACATGAAACTTTCATCATTCTCACTATCGTATATGGAGCTATTCTTGGGGAAAGGTAGTTTAGTTTCCAAAACAAACAGACATTTGGGCTGTGGCCACAGAGCCTGATTCATGGGATTATATTTTTAGAAGGACCTCAGCACTGCTATTAAAGAGCTTTGACAGCTGCCTTGGGGAGTGTCTGCCCTTTTGGAGGGTCGCTGAGGTGTGAACACTTGGCCTCAGCATCCTTGTTTCTACATCATGAGCAATAATAAGTTCACAAGGGGTTGGCTGATAATCTAGAATGCTACACATTGTATTTACAGTGGAGGCCATATTTATAGAGACTATCTGTAGTCAAGTTCCAATTAGGATTAGAGTCCCAACAAATATGTAACATATGTGAGAAGTATTGGATTGAATATTTCTAGGAAAGTCCAAATTTGTGATTGCCGTTGACATACCTTTCTGGGGACAAGAGTTAACAACCTCTATTTACATTTTAAAAGAAATTTTACCATGTTTTAGAATCTAAAATTTAGATGAACTGTTGGTTGGATAAGCTGATAGAGCTACCATTTGGGTGATGGTAGGCTGTTGCCCTTAGTGGTTTGATTTCTTTCAAAGCCACACCTATTTTTCTTGTGAACCGTTTTGTATTCTTAAAAACAAACAGTTGGGCTCTATTTTGCTGGGAAGTACTGAGCCGTTTACCTGAAATGGGTGGGCTGAAGAGGTAATCTGAACTCATCTAGAAATGGACACGGCCGACCCTACCTTTGTCCTAACTGGCAGCTCACAGACAGAGAGAAGGGGAAGAGAGAAGAAAGGATTCAAAAGTCAGTGCTGAGCTCTGTGTGGACTTGGTCTGTGTCCTGGGGAGGTTGGCCCAGTAAACCGCAGGGGGTTCCTTTTCATTTTCTAAACCACTGTTCCATTAGACTAGTGAAGGGGCCATCTACCCCCGAGTTCTCTGCTAATTCATGGGCGTGGGTTGTTAAACCTTGTATTGCTAGGGATGAAAGTGCAGCATCAACCTCCTATCATCACACATACTCTGCACTTTCCTGCTGAAATCATATCTAGGGCTCATAGGTTCTCCCAGGTCATTCTGCTGGTCACATCTAATTGCTCAGCTATTCCCTGGATAGCATCTCAAGTGTAATGGACATACTCTGCTGATTATAATAAATATATTTTATCCAATCTACATTCTCATTAATAGTTGTCCACCAGAAGAATACAGACTCAAATCCTGCTGCTATCTGATTCCTAGCTTTAAGTTCATTAGGGACTCCTCCTGGAACCCCAATGGGATCCGTGTAAATCTGGGGATCAAGGGAGCCCCCAGGACTCTCTCTCCTCTTCCTAGTCTGTCTGTCCATTGAAAGAGGTTTACGTTAGGCCAATTGTATCAGCATGCAAGTTCCACTCCATTTGCTGGGCAAGGATGTGAGTCAGGATCTTCCAAACTACCACCCGACATCAGCAAGGCGTATCAGCCACTTCTGAGGATACTTGGCCATTTATGCATCTGGATAAATGTCCCATAAACTCTGAGCACTGTTCCCCTGCTTGAGAGGCAGGAGGTATAGTTTACATAGGAGGACAGGGCCAGGTCGTTTTGGGGGTCCTTGCTCTTTGCCTCTGTTGAATGGGAACAACAAGGAGAGAGTCTTACAGGAAGCATTTCCCCAGGCAGTTTCCTCCTGGTACAGGACAAGCACACATTCCATCCCGTTACTGTCTGAGGTCCATCCAAATGGGAATGGGACCACTTTGGCCTCTAGCCTTCCTGCCACACGAGCATAACAGTCGCTTTTATTTAGGATGAATACAGAATATTTAATTCATTCCACCCAGGCATTCGTTCCCTTATATGTTACTTCTATTTGCATGGTGGTGGCAGTGGCCTAGGGCAGTGGTTGGCAAACTCATTAGGCAACAGAGCCAAATATCAACAGTACAATGATTGAAATTTCTTTTGAGAGCCAAACTTTTTAAACTTAAACTTCTTCTAACGCCACTTCTTCAAAATAGACTTGCCCAGGCCGTGGTCTTTTGTGGAAGAGCCACCCTCAAGGGGCCAAAGAGCTGAATGTGGCCAAAGAGCCTCGATTTGCCGACCACGAGCATAGGGGATCTTGTCCTGTGACAACTACTCCTAAATCTAGTCCTAGCCAATCTTTGGGTCAAAAGGCTGAAATATCCAATCATTCAAGTTATCTATAACCAGTAACCTAACTGGGTTATCATGAACTGGCTTGTACACTTTTCTCTAGCCCACATTGTAAGCTCCTGCAATTTTCCAGAGCCCTAAGGCAACTAGAACCCAGTACATGATGGTTATTAAGACAGCTCACAGTTTTTAGTGTTAATTTCAAGGGGATATGTCATGGTATGTCTGTCCAAGTTGAGGTATGTCTGTCCTTAACCTATGTGTGATGGGTCCAACCTCGCTCTGCAGTCCGAACAGCAGCCTTAGTGGTAAGCAAGACAAGGTAGGATCCTTCCCACAAGGATTCCAACTTGCTTCCTTTCTAAGTCTTAATTAGAACAAATATAGTCTCCTGATTGATGGAGATAAACCAGAAACTCAAGAGAAAGGCCTTGGGTTAGGATGCCTCCTAACCTGAGACATTAAAATAGAAAAAAAAAGTTTAACTCCATTTGTCCTTGGGTGTGGCCAGGAAATGACACTAATTGGACTTCTGCCATCTGTCTTCCAGAGTACTTTGATGTAAGCTACTTGCCCTCTGGTTAGGGAGGCAAAATGCAAATCACTTACTCATAAGTGTCCTTGGTTTAGGAAGATGGGATTTACTTGGTTTAACCATCTCTGTTTCCCTATTGTACTTAACCAGGCTTACTGGCATGTGTCATTGATATAACTTCCTTTTAACATTTCTCTCTCTACAAACCTATAACTTTCACAAACATTCTTACAACTTTAAGTTACTTTTTTTCCCCTTCAAAATGCATGTCCATGCCTGATGTCCTCTATTATCAAAACCATACAATTTCCTTCCAATTAGAGAAACCTTATTTTTTCAATGATAACCAAAAAGTAAACAGCCAGCATTTCTTAGATTGACATTTATGAGCACTCGTACTTTCAAGAAAGACACCTTAAATCAAAGACATTACATTAACATTTCCAAACCTACTTTATAGATTTTCTGTAACAAAAGCTAAAATCTGGTGAACTTAAAACTTGTTGAAATATTTAGATGTTTATCATTTAATCCAGCAATGCTTCAAAGCTTTTAAATTACCAATTAGGCACATGAGGCTGGAGAAAAGGCGGAGAGGGTTAAAAAAAACAGCTTTGGTTTTTATTCTGTAGCATTCACAAAGAGAGTTAAGCTTAGCTCAAAACTATTTAAAATCTGAAATTGGACAGTATGCACATTTGTCTTGAGCCAGCTTTCTCTCTTTACAAGTACAGAGATCCCAGACACATTCCTAAATGTTGTAAAGCTTTTAAATCATGAACTTGGAAAAAACATGGTGGAGATGAGACTTTTCTTAGCACACTCGGGAGTGGGCATCCATATTATAGGATCACCACATGTCTCTTCACCTCCACATCCTGTTTGTTTTGGGAAAATTTAGCAACTGACATGACTCAATTTCTTTTCTTATTAAATTAAAGGCATGCTTAATAGATAACAATAAACACGTTAAACCAAATAAAATGACAGATCCGGAATATTTTCATATTTCGCTCTCCACAGCATTGACTAGCTTTTAAAGTTATTTTTGCCAAATTCTGCCTGTCCCAAGGTGTCCAGCACTAATTTTTAAACAAAACATTAGAGAGCCTCCCTTCAAGAGAGCTGATAGCTCTGCCCTCTCGAGCTGCTCTCGACATCAGAAACAGAGGATTTGGCAAGGTTTTTTTTCTTATTATCGACTTTAGATTCTCAATACAAATTAAGTATTTTGCAATTTGAACAAGAAGCCACATAGTTAAATATGACAATGGCACTCTTTTTCCTTGAGCCTGGAAGTTAAAAATTTATAATGACATTTTTGCCTTTAAATTGAATTCTTCCCCATTATAGTCTGACTTGAAACAAAAGACTTTCTTGCCCACCTTGGCTCGAAAACTTCAAGGCTTGGTGTAAGCTTTATAGGCAGTGAATCTCCCCACCAAATTTACCAGTGGACCCCACTCACCTGTTACTGGTGATTAACTTCTTTCTTTGCTCAGGTGAATAATCTTCTTTTCTAGATGTCCTTGTTTCAAATGCTATAAATGCCAGGGTGTTTCTCAGCATCTAGAAGGGTTCAGGAATCTGGAGAAGGGGCTGTGAGTAAATGAATAAAGAGACTAGAAATAGAAATTTGGAAGGCATTTTAGGGAGCCAGAGGAGACCTAACTTCAGTACCCAAGTTCTCTGAATCTCTGGACCCCTAGCTTTTTATTAACACGAATTGCCCTAAAGCAAAGCAGATATACTTATCAAAGGTAAGGCCTGGTAAACAATAAAGGACCATCAGATTGGGGAACTGCCCTCAGCTGTCTGACAGCAGGCAATAATAATGCAAGTCTTCAGACCTGCTGAAGCTGTGCATCAACCTTTTGATGGACCTCCTGTATTTATTGTGCTAACTACTGTTCCTAGCCTCCAGCAGGGGTCTAGCCCAGAGTACTTTCCTATTTGATCTTTTAGTCTTGGTAAAATTTGGAAGGCCCTTCTTCTTTGCCTTGTTTAATATTAAAGGCTTTATTTAGATTCTGAGACCAGGGAACTGCTTCCATAATCCCTTAATTATTAGTTCCCTGAGATCCCTTATGTCTCCCCTATGGGCCTCATTAGTATGGTCCCACTGGGGCTCCCAGTTTGGAAATTTTAGGTCTGCTGGAAGCACTCCAGGGCCAGCCAGGTGCTCTCTTTCCCAGGTAGCCAGAGCCGATCTTCAAATCATTCCCCTTTCTTCTCCTGAGAATACTATTCCCAAAATAGACATTAACTTGGCCCACATATACACTTGTGGTTCTAAAAATGGGTCTAGCTGGCCAGTTAAGCCATGTGGTCTTCCAGCAGAGGCTTTAACTCTTTTTTGTTTGTTTAAGTTCCCTCACATCAGAACTGGTGAGTGGAGCATTTGCAAAGCCTATTCCCCCTCTTCCCAAGAGTACCTCTCTTAAGGGATAAGTCCATTGGGAGGAGGTTGAGATGATGGGAAGGATAGGCTGTGAATGTCTTTTTTTACACTGCTCCAACTCCTTTTGAAACCTATAAAAGGTGGTTTCTGGTGGCACAGAGGTCTCAGGGCCACTTGGAATCTTATCAGGACAGCCTACCTCCTTCGGGGGAGGTTGGGATTGGAAATAGGTTATCTTGGATGTTTCCTCAGATTGTCCCCAGGTCACATAGGGAGGGGAAGACAAGACAAGGGAATCCCATTTCTCAGTCTACCCTTGTTCTCTTTTAGGCTTCTCTGCTTTTACAGAGAGAAGGATGACTGGCCCCTTTCTCCAACAGAGAGCATAGTCAATCTCTTCTTGAGTGACTGGACTTTTATAATGAACATACTTATAATTATCACTGAAAAGCTTTATCATAAACCCTTCATTTTAGTTATATCTATTTATTATACCTTAACAACTTTGAAATTTTAAAGCCAATCATTATTATCCAAAGCATTTTCTTGACAAAAATAAATTATTATTATTACTATTTTTTAAACAGGGATAACTTGCAGGCTTATTCTTCTTTACAAAATGGGAGTGCCCTGCCCCACCCCACCTGACTATTTCTGCAGTGGCACATAGGTTCTGAGTGACACAAAGTCCACACAGAACAGAGACAGAGGATTTCCTATGTTCACAAAATGGTGAAGAGCAAACTAAGCTAGCAAAGAACATCAGTAACCAAAATTACATTACAGACACACAGACAAAAAGTCTTTCAAAATTCAAACGTTGAATTTCTGGCCTCTGATGCCTAAAGTTCCTGCAATCCCTGCCATGTGTTCAGCCTGCCCACATGCAACTGGGCCCCCAGCAAACTGGGACATGCCTTATCTTTGAACAGATGGAACCAAACAATAAAGAGACATAAAACACCAACAGAAACACTATTTATTTATTTATTTATTTAATTGTTCAGATTATTACAATTGTTCCTCTTTTTCCCCCCAATAGCTCCCCTCTACCTGGTTCCCACCCCACCCTCTGCCCTTACCCCCCCTCCACTGTCCTCATCCATAGGTGTATGATTTTTGTCCAGTTTCTGCACTTCTTTCCCCCTGAGAATTGTCAGTCTACTCCCTTTCTATGCTCCTGATTCTATTATATTCACCAGTTTATTCTGTTCATCAGATTTTTTATTCACTTGATTTTTAGATTCACTCATTAATAGATATGTATTTGTTGTTCATAATTTTTATCTTTATCTCTTTCTTCTTCTTTCTCTTCTTAAAGAATATCTTTCAGCATTTTATATAATACTGGTTTGGTGGTGATGAACTCCTTTAGCTTTTTCTTATCTGTGAAGCTCTTTATCTGCGCTTCAATTCTGAATGATAGCTTTGCTGGGTAGAGTAATCTTGGTTGTAGGTTCTTGTTATTCATCACTTTGAATATTTCTTGCCATCCCCTTCTGGCCTGCATAGTTTCTGTTGAGAAATCAGCTGACAATCATATGGGTACTCCCCTGTAGGTAATTAACTGTTTTTCTCTTGCTGCTTTTAATATTCTCTCTTTGTCTTTTGCTCTTGGCATTTTAATTATGATGTGTCTTGGTGTGGTCATCTTTGGATTCCTTTTGTTTAGGGTTCTGTGCACTTCCTGGACTTGTAAGTCTATTTCTTTTACCAGGTGGGGGAAGTTTTTGATCATTATTTCTTCAAATACGTTTTTAGTATCTTGCTCTCTCTCTTCTTCTGGCACCCCCATAATTTGGATGTTGGTACGCTTGAAGTTGTCCCAGAGGCTCCTTAGACTATCTTCATATTTTTGGATTCTTTTTGCTTTTCTGGTTGGGTGTTTCTTGCTTCTTTGTATTTCAAATTTTTGACTTGATTCTTGCATTCCTCTGGTCTGCTGTTGGATTTCTGTATATTATTTTTTATTTCAGTCAGTGTATGCTTAATTTCTAGTTGGTCCTTTTTCATATCCTCGTGGGTCTCACTAAATTTATCCACAGTTTCTAGAAGATTCTTGAAAAACCTTGTAACAGTGGTTTTGAACTCTATATCCAGTCATTTGCTTTCCTCGATTTCTTTCAGTTGTGACCTGTTTCTTTCTCTCCACATTTTGGCTGCTTCCCTGAGTTGATAGAGTGGCTTTGTGTGCTAGGTGTCCTATAGGGCCCAGTGGCTCTGCCTCCCCAATTACCTGAGGTGGACATTCTTGGTGCACCCCTTTGTGGGCTGTGTGCACAGTCTTGTTGTAGTTAAGCCTTGATTGTTGTTGGTATCACTGGGAGGAATTGACCTCCAGACCAATTGACTTTGAGTATTAGCTATGTCTACGCTGGGAGAACTTCTGTGCTGGAGACACCCTTATGGGGCAAGACTTGCTTCAGTGGGGCTTTGGTGCTCACTGAGTCTGCCTTGTGAGTGTGTCTCTTATGGATTTGAGAAGTTGTAATCTGGATGGTCGCACTCTGACCCCTGGGTAAACTGGCTCTTGGATCTCCAAGGAGGTGCAAATTTAGCCTCTGCCTGAGGCCACCAAGCAGGAGCTATGGAGAGATATGCAGATTCCTCTTCTTTGTTTGGGGATTGGAGGTGCCCAGATGAGGCCTAGCTCTGAAGCAATGCAAGCTGCTGTGGGACCTTGGGCCTTCTTTTGGAAGTTATGGCACTCTCTGTCCCAGCTGCAGTTTGTTAGGTAATTTTAGATTGCAAAGGGGCAGGCCATTCATATGCAAAAACCTCTGCACACAGCTTGGGTGGATTGGGGTCTCAGGGAATCAACAGGGTGGAGCAAACAGCTATGGCTGATCCTCAGCCCTGCCCTAAGAGGCCCCCGGATCTCAGTGTCCCCTCGGTAATCGCTGCAAGCACCTCTGAGAGAAAGCCGCCCTCGAGCTCTGCCCAAAGCCAGACAGTCCAGTTTCTCCCTGTATGAGTCTGAGTCCCCAGAGTCTTGCCCAGAACTGGAGTTCAGAGCAGTCAGGAACTTGTGTCTCCCTCCTGATTGAAAAAGACAACTGCATACTCAGTTGCCAGCCCTTTCCTTGAGTATGCCTCCATACCTCTGCACTTTACTTCCCCACCTTCTCTGAGTCTCAGTGTGCTTTTCTCTTTCCTTCTGTTGTAGACTTTCCACTCAGCCAGCTTTCCTGTGGTTCTGAATGATGTCTGTTTTGTCTTTTAGTTGTAGTTTTGAAGTGGTTGTGCGAGGCAGCAATTTCAGGTGTTTACCTATGCCGCCATCTTGGTTTCTCTCCCAGAAACATTCTTATGTACAATATTTATAGGCATGCACAACCCACAGACACCACAGAATGCTCTGCATTAAAACACACACACACACACACAAAAAACAACAATGTCTCCTGCCCTTGGTTTGGGGACTGCTCCTCCCTAGAACCCCTGCATTCTCCCAATGGACTATTTGGGGGGAATGTATTCTCTAAGCCTAGAATTTTTGTTTCTCACCCTCAGAAAGTTCCTTGTGTCTGTTCATGCTCAACCTCCCATACTGGAGATTTCTTGCTCTCACCGCGATCAGCTTCATCCCTCTCTGGCCACTTCCCTCATGGGAACACAGAACTGCAGATCAGAACTCTGCACTCACTTCCCGTCTGGGATGCATCTTATTCACACACACAACTTCTGGGAGGTCTTGACCACCAAGGCCCTACTTACTTCCCTTTGAAGATTTTCTGTACCTTGGTCTGTGCATAGAGTGGCCTGGTTTCTGTGGTTTCCTTTCCTTGGTTCTTCCCCCCTGTGTTGCTGATCAACCTTCGATCTGGTGTCTGTTGCTGGCTTGGAGTGTCATAGGTTTCTCTCTTCCAGAGGCCACTATAACAAGATGGTTGGGTGCAACTCCCCTAGGGAGAGGATCCAAACGACTCTCGTGAGTGGTGAAATCCCAGACAAGCCCCCAAATTGTTAGAAATGCTCGTCAACGGTGTTGTGGGAATGAGATAAACACTTGAAACTGGATTGGCAAGGCCAATTTACTTCTGCAGAAGGGTGCAGGTACTGGCTTGGAAATCATGGGCAAAGCACCTGCACGGAGTCTTAAAGGAGGAGCAGCACACAGGAAGGATGGGGAGTGTCGGGCACAAGGTCTCTGCAAGGAAATAATGAGAGATGAGATGGGACAGTGGGCACCTTGTGTACTACAGTGATACAAACAGATTCACATTTTAGCAAGTTCATTTTTGAACTATAGCAGGGAAAGCATTGGAGTTCATTTTTGTACTATAGCAGGGAAAGCAGCAGATCAAAGCAGGGAGACAGAGAGTCTGGGGGAAGTGATGAGGCCCTGAAATAAGGCAGTGGTGGTGAGGAGGGAGGGGAAGGGACTGAGCTGAGATATTTCCAAAGCAGAAGCAGAACAGACTTAGTGACCAACTGGACATGAATGCAGGTTGAGGAAGAAACATTGAGGATAACTGAGACTTCTAGGTTGACCCACTGCAGTGGCATAATTTACCCCCCCCCCGCCACTCACCCCTCCCAGCAAACCAGGGAACGATCAGCTGTTCATTTGCTTGCTTTGGGGAGAATGATATAGGAGGAGTTACCAAAATGAAGTTGGGTGTGTGAACTTGGTATGCTTTTGGGATATACAGGTAAATCTCTCTGGAGAGCAGGATAAGGAAATAAAAGAACAATTTGGCCGGTGATGCACAGTTACTGGTGGTCATGGTTTCCCAGAACTTAGAGAGAGGAGCTTAATGGGAAACCCCTGTCCTTGCAGGAGCTGGCTGAGAAGCTAGTGGAATAAAAGCTCTCACCTGCTTTCTTGACTCACCTTGGATTCTGTAGCCACAGGTGAGGGAACATAGCATTTCCCATACATATTGGGTGGGATAGGCAAGTCTCAGTCCTGTCAGGAGACATATTGGCCAATGTGCAGACATACAGACTGCTGTTCAATCACATTTATTTTTTCCAGGACTCCCAGCCAGGAGCCCTCCATGACTGAAATGAAAGAGGACGTGAGGCCGCCCATGAGTCAGGCCAGCACAGATGATGGGTCTCAGTCAGGATCCCTTTCAGGGCCTGGATCTTCTTTGCAGCTGGATCTGACCCCAGCTGGTAAAGGGTAACTTCCCCACACTGCTGCAGGAACGCAAACACAGGCAGGTACACCATCACTTCCCCTTTGACACTGGGACTGTGTTGGGCTGCCTTGACTATGGCATGTGGGGAAATAGGCTGTATTTAGTACATAAAGATAAAGGGCTTGAGGGGCCCATCCATCTGGTGACCATGCCCACCCCACAGATGTTCACAGATGCCTGCTCTTCTACGCCAGGGCCCCAGGGAAAGCTTGGGAACTTATTCACCTATGACATCCTCCAGCTAATGAAGGTCCCCCATCCTCTCCATCCTCCCTCTGCCCCCAGCCTGTGGAGCCCCTGGCCCAGGCAAGGAGCAGTGACCGAATGCACCACTAGAGAGAGTTCGCCAACTGGCATTCCCTTGGGACACGAAAGGGCTCTTTGCGCCACCTGATCCCCATTCTTGTTTTCTGGCCTTGGTCCCAAAGCTGGACATACCATGGAGGAGGGGAGGCTGCGTGGAGATTCAGGAAGGAGACGTGCCATGAGGGTCTAAACACCCGCCCCACCAGAGAAACGCCAGGTTTGACTAACGGTCTGTGTTAGATCCTTGTACTGACTCAGCTCTGTTTAATTCCATAAAAACCCCTTTCCTATGACAGCAGGAGCCTGGGGCTCCTCACTTTCAATTTATGCAAGTCGGACAGGAAGGGTGAGGAATGTGGGCTAATGGTCCAGGAAGCGGAATCAAGGCAGACAATCCGCAGCCCCTGGGTGAGGGAGAGGCTGCACTTTGCTCTACATATTCTCTGCTCTGGAAATGTGAGCCAGGCACCAGGGCTAGGGCTGGTATTTTTCCGTTGTGGGTGATACTCGGCCTCTGGCAGAGTGCTTCCCAGGACCAGCAGGCTCATCCCTTAGTGTCCATAGCCTGCAGTCCACCTGCCAGGAACCACTGAAAGGCATGGGAGGGGCAGTGAGGTCCACTGCCTGAACCACCCACCTGGGGGAGTGCAGTTCCTATTGAGGGACAGAGAGGACAGACCTGTGCCCATGCCCACTTACAGAAACACCAGCGACATTTCCCAGTCAGAAATGCAAGAACAATAGAAGTGGGTCCCTAGCCAGTTTGGCTCAGTGGATAGAGTGTCGGCCCACAGACTGGAGGATCCCAGGTTTGAATCTGGTCAAGGGCATGTACCTGGGTTGCAGGCTCAATCCCTGGCTCTGGTGAGGGTTCATGTAGGAGGCAACCCATTGATGTGTCTCTCTCACATCGATGTTTCTCTCTGTCTCTCTCCCTCCCTTCCACCCTCTCCAAAAATCAATGGAAAAATATCCTTGGGTGAATATTAACAAAAAATAAAATAAAAAATAAAATAATACACGTGGGAATCCAAGGAGGGACCTGGTAGGGAGGGACATGGGTGGTGGAACATTTAGGAAGGGAAGATTGAAGAAATAAAGCCACCACTGAGCCTCTTGTTTAGTTACTGGAGAAAAGATCAGGGTTGGGCTCCCCCACAACCTGAACCTGAGTTCTGGGGCTTAAGTCTCTGCCTCTGGTGGTTTCTTAGGGTCAGAAACATTTGGGTCTCACTTCCTTAGTTGAGCTGCAGTGGAAACATGTAGGTGGGGTGGGGGCCTGAACCGCTGCAACCAGCCAGCTGGAAATAGTCTACACTGCGAGTTACATTCCCCACCGGGCTACTGTTTATCCACAGAGAAGGAGGCTGTGTTGGTTATTTTTTACATTGCTAAGATTGGAATGTTAGCAGTTGACGCACACACAGAAACATTCTATTAATTTGGTTTACTTAGATGTTTCTGGAGCTAGGCTTGTAGCT
The DNA here is from genome assembly GCF_027574615.1 of Eptesicus fuscus. Taxonomy (NCBI): domain Eukaryota; kingdom Metazoa; phylum Chordata; class Mammalia; order Chiroptera; family Vespertilionidae; genus Eptesicus; species Eptesicus fuscus. The sequence continues at coordinate 56,285,039 of NC_072488.1, forward strand.
AGTTTTGAATGTTAGAAAACAAAATAATTATCTGATTATTTGGAGAGGCCTTTTAACCACAAAATGGGAATCCTACTACCTGCCTCACAGAAAACATTGAGAACACTTTGGTGATCACTGAGCTCACTTTTTTCTTTTTAAACTTTGCAGCCTGTGTCTTGAGTAGTGATTTTCCTGCCCTCTATGCAAGGTCCAGAAATAGGAATCAGCCTGCGTTCATTGGTAAGAATGTGGATTTGGGCCATTTCCCAGGCATTGAACATATTTCATGGACGACGAACTCAGAGGAGCATAACAGAGCTTTCCTTCTTTTCCTGTAACTCGGACTGAAGTCCTCATTTTTAGTTTCTTTTGAAACAGTGTGGAAATGTAACCCACCCCAGCATTCTTTTGACATTGGTTCTATAAATGCTGACTCTGACTAATATGTAGTTTGTAGATAAAAAGCACGTTTGCCCATCCCAGTTTCAGAAGATTTGCTGACCTTCAACCATAGAACCAGGATGATGCACATGATGAAGACCAGGTTGATGCACACCATACCATCACTTGACCAGTCTTGAGATCCTTATCTGAATGGACTGTGCTGGTCTGCACATAGATAATCCCCTCCTGTGATCTCTGTGTTCTACTTTCCCTCTCCTTCCTCATAAAAATCTTTGCCTGCACTGAGATGTGGAGATGGGCTTTGGACAAGAGCCCCCCATCTTCTCGGTGACTGGCACTTGAATAAACCTCTTTCCTTTTCCATTAGCACCTGTCTTATGAATTTGGTTTTTGTGGCAACAGGTAGCCAACCCTTGGTTTCAGTTACATGTTCAGGTAAACTCAGGTAGTTCAATAATCTCACAGTCATTTTACATTTAAATTCAGCTAAGCTCAGTGTTCTCCCCATCCCTCTCTTGCTCCCATGGGGGCACCCAGATATAATGGGTTATTCATAGTATAGAGCTGCTGGTGGGAAGAGGGAAATTCTGTGGTGGCCCTTCAGAACTGCAGAGCTGAGTCTGGCCCCATCTGGTTTCTGGTCATTGACCTCACTCCTCAGTTTCCACTGCAGGTCACTCTACGCGTCCTTCATGACTCAACCACAGGCTGTCAGGTCCACAGGCCTATCTTGCTGTTGAAATGGAATGACGGCAGCTTTTGGATGCTCCAAACTTTCCTGGGGACACTGGAAACTGCACGCATCTGTGTGCTTTGTCCAGACCTTTCTTGCTATGTTTGTGTCATTTCTAGTTTTTTTTTTTCTTTTCTTTTTTCTGTTTTCAACTTCTTTGGCCTCCCTTAGATGTCTAAATTGATACGGGTTTTGTCATCTACCCACTGCAGGGCTCAACCTGGAGGCTGTTCCTGGGCCTCTGCTTCCTCCTGAGCTGCTTCTGTCCACCTCAGGTTGGCCTGCTCTCACCTGGCCAGAAGACTGTTCTGGAACTTTACGTAAAGTTGCAGCACTAAGGGGTACAGGTTGGAATTCACATGGAATCAATTTCCCTTGGAAATCCCTTGGTAGCTGTCACACTGACACTAACATCTGACCTCCTTAAGTCCCAAAACTAGTTTTTCCTGGGACAGTTTGGGAGGCTGGACAGAGAGGGTTTGTAAAGAGCAACTGAGAAAGTGCAAAGGAAAATAAGTGGGTGTGTGTAGGACACAATCTTTAATTAAATTCTCAAATTTTACCTGCCACCAAGGCTTCCCTGCTCCCCATTCCCAGATTTGGGCTCATCACCCTTATGTCAGCCATTTCTCCCTAAGAAGAAGCAACATGATGACAAGTCCTTCCTCCTAACACGGTTGTTAAAAGGTGAGTTGGATGCTGTCTAGGCTCTAGTACGTTAACGAACAGGGGCTGTGTGAGTGAAGGAAGCAGCTTGTCGGCTGAAAAATGACGGCTGTGCTGGAAAGTATCTGCATTCAGAACGCTAAGTCAGAAACATCTTCTAAAGTGAGTTTGCCAAGAAGGTGTTCTTCTGAAATGTAGTCTTTTCTTCGGGAGATTGGCATGTTCTGGAGGCTTTAACAAATGGATTCTGCATTTACTGAGAGCTGTTGATCCGAAAGGCCCAGAAGTCACCTCATCCGTAGCCAGAGACCTTCTCTCGCCACCCAGTGGCCACGTGCTCACATGTCAGGGGAGCACCTGGGCGTCACCAGTCCAGTGTCTGTCATAGACTTCAGCAAAGAAAAGCTCAACTAAGTAAAGAAATAGGGGGGAAACCCCAAAAGTGTTGTAAGAGAGATTTGGTGTGTGTTTGGGTTTCAGCTCCAAGTCGATTGATTGCTCCCATAAATGATGCTGCTAAGTGTTGGGCATTAGTGTAAAACTGAAAATACATGTTAGATGTGCACAGCCTGTGGACATTGAAAGACAGCTGATATGAATTTGCTAGAGTTCATATTTTCTGGTAAGATGCAGGAGGTCTATGTTGTAGCCTTCTAGAGTGCTCAGAGCACCATTCCTGAAGGAAGTGCTGAGTGGCCGCGCCCAGGTGGACTTGTTACATGACACAGAGACAGATGAGTGAGTCCGTGGGCGCTGTCTGCCAAGGAGACAGCTGGGGATGAGGAAGCAGAAAGATAGCTCTTCTATCCAAGAAAGAAGTAATGGCAAAAATGACATGATCTTTATTTAATACTCGAGATCAGAAACCACAGCATTAAGTGTTCCCAATGAATTTGACATTTTCCACATTTGGGAGTTTTCTAAGCAGCTTTTGACCGTGGTTCTGCACACTGTCAGAGGAGCAACAGAGGGTGGAGGATGGCTCTTCCAGGCTCCCTCCTGCGGCCTGGGTCACCACACACAGAGTTAGAAAGCTTGGCCTGGAATCCTGTCTGCCTCTGGTGTGATGGAACTTCAGTTCCATCATCTTTTCCTCCTCCTTCTTCTAAGTCTTTTTTTTTTTTTAATTCAAACACCTCGGAATTTGTAGAAGAAAATATCCATGGCCTCCCCTGCACCCCCTTTACTTCTCCTCACTCCAAAATGCACTGCTTGATCCCACAAAGGTATTGAAGTTGGTTGGTGTCTTTCTAGGTTAAAGCTTTCCTTTGCATGTGCACAGAGATACACAGACACTATTTTTTCCTAAACGAGGTCATACTTCGCCATATTATTTAAAAAATCAACAATGGAATACTATGCTGCCATAAAAAGAAGGAATTCTCATCATTTGCAGCAACCTGGATGGAATTGGAGAACATTATGTTAAGTGAAATAAGCCAGTCAATGAAAGAAAAATACCACATGATCTCACTCATTTATGGGTAATAAAGAATATTATAAACTTGAACAAAAAGATAAATACAGAGACAGTAAAGCATCAAACAGACTGTTAAATTACAGGGGGAATGTTAGGGAGAGGTGGGGGAGATAAGAGATCAATCAAAGGACTTGTATGCATGCATATAAGCATAACCAACGGATGCAAAACTCTGGGGGGTAAGGGCATATATGGGAGTGGGGTGGGGGGTGGCAATGGTAAGATATGTACACATATAATACCTTAATAAAAAAATTGAAAAAAAATAAAAAATCAACTTTATTAAGATATAATTTATATACATTATAACATCATTTTGGGGTAACATTAGTTAATAAAATTAGGTAAGTTTCTAATGTACTATATTATGATACGTCATCTCCATATTGCATTGTGTGCTCACTACCCATAGTCTAGTTTTTCTCCGTCACCATATAGTTGACCCCCTTGACCCTCTTCAACCTTCCCCTACCTCCCTTCCCCTCTGGTACCCACCATTCTGCTTTCCGTGTTTATTTGTTTATTTTGTTTGTCCATTTGTTGCTTACTATCAATAAAATATCCATTTTAAAATGTACACCTTGACGTGTTTTGACAAATGAAAAACTTGTGAAGCTAATACCTCAACCAAGTCACAAAATATTTCCATAACTCCCTTAACTTTCCTTATGCCCCTTTGTAGCCAACTCCCCCCTCTCCTGCAATCAGGATCTACTTTCTGTCCCTACAGCTTCAACTGGCCCTTCTAGAATTTTATATAAATGGACCATACTTCCTATAATCTTTGTGTCTGGCTCCCTTTGCTCAGCATAATGTTCCTGAGAGCTGTCTGTGTAGTTAATTCCATTCTACTGCTAGGCAGTTTTCCATTGTATAAATTGTACCATAATAAGTCTGTCCGTTTGATCTGTTTCCAGTTTCTGACAGTGATGAATAGAGCTTGTTCTCATACAAGTCTTTGTGTGGACTTGTGCTTTCACATCTCTTGGTCAAGGAGCACGGAGCAGAATTGCTGAGTCATATGGTGAGTCTGTGTTTAACTTTGTAAGAGTCGCTCTTTGTAAGAGTTCTTTGTGAAGGTGATGCCATTTTGTTCCCTCCAGCAATGGCTCTGAGTCCCAGTGTCTTGACCCTTCCTTTTTGCTTTATTTAATGTTAGACAACTGAGTATGTGGAGGCATCTCATGGTGGTTCTAACTTTCTCCTGATGACCAACACTGTTGAGCGTTTTTCGTATGCTTATTGACCATTCACATATCTTTTTTTTTTAAATTTATTTTTTATTTATTTTTTATTTTTTTAATTACTTTATTGATTAAGGTATCACATATTTGTCATCAACCCCCTCCTCCCGTTCCTTTCCCAATCCCCCCCACACGCAAGCCCCCCTCCCCCTGTTGTCCGTGATCACTGGTTAGGCTCATATGCAAGCACACAAGTCCTTTGGTTGATCTATCTCCCTTGTCCCCACCCTCCCCTACTTTCCCTCTGAGGTCTGACAGTCTGATCAATGCTGTTCTTGTTCTTCAGTCTATGTTGCTCATCTTTTCCTCTAGATGAGTGAGCTCGTGTGATACTAGGAATACACTTATAGGAACCGAAAATGAGACAAGCAATAATGGTTATGCTGAGAGGCAAGTGAATCAGTCTATAGTGAGTTTCTTTCTGGGCCAACAGTTCTTTTGAGTCCCAATTTCTATGTCCAAGAGTTGTTAATGTGTTCATAACAGCAATGATATTTCAGTTCTGGATGGTGGACAAATGGTGGTATTGCAGGTCCGACCCTCTCTGGTTTGGTCCTGGGCAATCTGCAGTGACGCATATCTGTTGACTGCTAGTATGGCAAGGCATTGTCAGCGTCCACATATCTTCTTTTATGAAGTTTCTGTTAAAATCTTTTGCCCATTTAAACAACTTGCTGGTTTGTCTTATGATTGTGTTGAAATGTGTTAGATAATAGAAAATATATACTAGTATATTGGTCTCTGTCCTTAGTTCCTGACACAGAGCTTTTGTAATTTCCTGTGATAGGAGCATCTTTGTCTTAATGAGGTGATCCTGGCTAACCCCTGGATGTGGGCTGCTCACAGGAAAGACCAAGCCATGATTAGAAGCTTGGAGTCCCCCCCACCCCACCCCTCCGCCCATTCTCTTGAGGGAAAGAGCCTGAAAATGGAATTAATGTGTCTGTGATGAAGCCTCAATAAAACCCCAAAGTATGATGTTCAAAGAGCTTCCAGGCTGGCAAATATACCCACTGGGAGGGCATATTCACCCCAACTCCATAGGACAAAAGCTCCCACATGCGGGACACCCTGGAACCTCGCCTTGTGTATCTCTTCATTTGGCTGCTCATCTGTGTCCTTTATCCTATCTGTGTTTTTTTTTTTTTTTTTTGCTAAGCCTCACCTGAGGATATTTTTCCATTGATATTTTAAAAAGAGAGAACAGAAGGGAGGGCGGTGAGAGAGCGAAACATTGATGTAAAAGAGACACATCGACTAGTTGCCTTCTGCATGCACCCTGAGTGGGGCTAGGGCTTGAGCCTGCAACTGAGACATGTGCCCTTGACTGGAATCAAATCTGTGATCTTTCAGTCTGCAGGCTGACACTCTAACCACTGAGAAAACCAGCTAGTGCTATCCTATCTTTTTTTAAAAATATATTTTTAATGATTTCAGAGAGGAAGGTAGAGGGAGAGAGAGATAGAAACATCAATGATGAGAGAGAATCATTGATTGACTGCTTCCTGCATGCCCCTACTGGGGATGGAGCCCAAAACCCAGGCACGTGCCCTTGACCAGAATTGAACCTGGGACCCTTCAGTCTGCAAGCCAATGCTCTATCCACTGAGTCAAACCAGCTAGGGCTATCCTATCTTTTAATAAACTGGTGTTTCCCTGAGTTTTGTGAATTGTTCTAGCAAATTAATCAGACCTCAGGCACACGTATTGGAACCTCTAATCTGTAGCTCGTCAGTCAGAAGCAGTGACAACCTGATCTTGCAACTGGGTCTGAAGTGGGGGTGGGGGGACACTCTTGTGGGACTGAGCCCTTGCCTGTGAGATCTGACACTACGTCCAGGTAGCTAGAGCCAGAATTGAGTTAAATTGTAAGACATCCAGCTGGTGTGGCAGAAAATTGCTTGGTGGGTGTGGGGGAACCATCCCAACCTTATAATTGGGTCTTAGAATCATTACAGAAGAGTTTCATATTATTTTTCATTCTTTATCCATTTTGTGTACAAGCCCTTTGTCAGTTTTAATGATATCTGTTGCATCCTCATAGGAGTGGTCAGATTAGATAATGAGCAGCAGAGTGCTTTGTAAATGGGGTGCATGATTTAAATGCTATGCATTCCGGGCACAAGGTCCTTCCTGATGTGGTCACAGAAGCTGTCCCTTCCTCCTGCCTTCCACAGACCAGCTCCTCTGTGCTGGCGGTCATTGTCACCCAGAGGATTTTCTGTTTGTCTTTTCTTGCCACACAGTTCAACTCTGTGACACGTAATCAACCGCAACAAGTGTTTTTGGTTGTGACACTGGCCTGGGAGGTGAGGCTTGTGCGAAGTGGTTTTCCTGATTTTGCAACAACTGTGACTTTTGTGAGTCTTATTACTGTATCATCTGTGAAAACAGATTCATGGAAGCCAAGCATCTGGCCAAATATGCAGAGACCTTCTCCTTGCTTCCTGCCCTTGAGTTCTCATAAATATATTTGTTTGTTCCCTTCTCTTAAAAGCAATTCAAAGCTAATTGAGAAAATTTGGAAAGGTAACACCCAGGGAAAAATTACCACCACTTCAGATCCTCCTTGTCTTCTAGAGTCAAGTATAGCTTCTGGCCTTTCAAAGGTCTCTTTTTTTGCCTTGGTTTGCATGTCTGTGAGAGCTGGTCTTTAGGTATTTGTGTCTGGTCTGTAAACCCTCAGAGAGACGATTTCAGAGGAAGCCTTGGGACCTATTAACCTGTCCAGTACTGTCCTTGCATCTACAATAGACAGTCACAGATGACTTTCACACATCTGACCGAAGGGGTTGGCCCAGCAGATCTGAGTGTGTCCACGTGGAGACCACACCTGCTCTTCTCTTAACTTCCTTATTTGGTTCTTAATTTAACAATCTGATAAAAAACAAAACAAAACAAAACAAAAAAACGGTTACTGGCTAATTACTCTTCTTCCTTAGGTATAAGCCCTCCTGGAAATGCCATGGAAATTCAGACTTGCATTTCTTGCGGTTTAGTCAGTGTCACACCGTTCCTCCTGACTCCACGCTCCTCCAGGCGTGCCCAAGCCCATCTCTGTCTTGTTCTGCTTTCCCTGCTCTTTGTCTTGGGCGGATGGCTCATCCCAGTCAGAGGCAGGGACAGACCTGCACCACCTGCCTCACTCTGCTCCTCAGTGCCTGCTTCTCCTCAGGCCCTGCACCTGCTCAGGATTCAGGTGCCCTCATTCCCTGACTCATTGCTCAGCTTCCTAACTTGACTCCAGCTCAGCCCTTCTCTGTCCACATGGAGCTTTCACACTGCTCTGAAAGGGAGCCTCCTACAAGGACAACCTTGGGGCAGTCTCTCCTGCCTGGAGGGCACGTGTGGCTGCCAGGCTGCTTCTCTGCCTCATCTCCAGTCTAGCGCTGCGCTGAGGCCGTGCTCAGGACAGGCAGCTTCTCCTTAGCCCCTGGCCTGGCTTTTGCCACTTTGTCTGCTGGAAAAGCCCTCTTCTCCACACCCCTTGCCTGGCACTCCTGATGCTGTGAGCACCATGAGGGCACAATCATGCTGATGACTCCCCACGTGGCTCCAGCACCAGCTTAGTGCCTGGCACACACTACATAGAGATGAATGAACTATGAGCTGCCCGCGGAGATCCAGGTGGCCCAGGGCGTACGTGGTCATAAGCACTCTCCCCTCCAACAGGAGGGGTTTAGGGAGGGTTTTTGCAGGTCTTTGCCCAGTTGTCAGACACCCAGGAGCCACAGAGCCTCAGCACAGCCATGGTGACTGCCTCCATCAGCTTTCTGAGCTGCTGATCTCAAGGGTCCTGGAGCTTTTCTCTTCTTTCTGCTCCTCCCACACTTAGGGAAGCCCAGGCCTGGGCCCCAGGCAGTAGGCACAACTGGTATTGCCTGGCTCCTGCTAGTCAGAGCCTGGCTGCTGGTCCCAATTTCCCTCTCTCTGAGCTGATTTCCCAAGTTAATGATCAGATGCAGGTTTCCAGTAAGTGACCAGAGGTCCTAGTTATCCAGGTAATATAAGGCCTTTGCAGAGAATTGAAAAATACGGAAAAATGGAGGAAAAGCATTATTAACTGCACCTTTCAAAAGCAATCACTGCTACCATATTTTTTTCCTGCGGTATTACAAAGCGCCCCTTAGTGCAGTTTCACTTTCTGCATCTTCAGTTGCCCATGGTCAACTGCGGTTCAAAAATATTAAATGGAAAATTTCAGAAATAACTCATACATTTGAAACTGCATGTATTCTGAGTAGTGTGATGAAATCCTGCTTCGTCCCACCCAGGATGTGGCTCATCCCATCGTCCCACTTCTCCATGCTGCACACGCTCACCACCCGTTAGTCACTTACACTCATCTCGATGAGCACATGGACATCCCCGTATAGGAGTGCTTGCGTTCGTCACCCGTTTTCTTAGTAAGGGCCCTAAAGCCATTCACATAATTTCCATTACAGTGTATTGTTGTAACTGTTCTAGTTTATCATTGGTTACTGCTGTCCTTAATTTATGAATTAATTTTGCCATAGGTATGCATTATAGGAGGAAGCAGTATATACTAGTATAGGGTTTGGTACTATGGTGGTTTCAGGTGTCCACTGGGGGTCCTGAAAAGTGCCCCTCCACAGATAAGGGGGGACTACCATACCTCTTCCTCATAGACATTTTTTATAGGAATTTCCAGACCATAGTCATGTCTGAGGTTCTTAAGTGAAAAGAATATTCAAAAAAAAAAAAAAAAAAGAAAAAGAAAGAAATAAAAGAAAAAGAATCTTCATTTAGCTGTGGAAACCAGGACAAACATATCTACATGGCCAGGGAGCCTGTAGTATTCTTTCATTTAACAAATATTATTGGGCATTTACTGTATGCTCCCGGGTGGCAATATGGACAAGGTGCCTACTCACATAAAGCTGTGATTTCATAGTAGAGAAAGCAAGGGGCCAGCTCAGTTACAATAACAAATTATGAAAATATTCAGGTAGTGACATGTTCAATGAAGACAATGAACTAGGTCTGTGGTTAGCAAACTCATTAGTCAACAGAGCCAAATATCAACAGTACAACGATTGAAATTTCTTTTGAGAGCCAAATTCTTAAAACTTAAACTTCTTTTAATGCCACTTCTTCAAAATAGACTCGCCCAGGCCATGGTATTTTGTGGAAGAGCCACACTCAAGGGGCCAAAGAGCTGTATGTGGCTCACGAGCCGCAGTTTGCCCACCTCGGAACTAGGTGATGTGGGGCGGGTGGCAGGTCTGTAATCTGGAGAGGTTGGTTGGGGACGGTGATGAAAGGGTGCCTGTGAGAAGGAGCCTGAGAAGGTCTGGGAGGAGCCTCTTCTCTGGCAGAGGACCCGCCAGGTCTGAAGAGCAAAGGAGGCCCATGCAGCATAGCGTGTGAGCCAGAGCAGGAGTGAGGTGCCCAAGGTGGGGCCTTATCAACCTCAGTGAGAAAATTTGGATGTTTGTTTTAAGGGAGACAGGAAACCATTGGACGGTTTTTTGTTTTTTTTTAACTGAAGAAAGCTGCACAATGCCTGCTTTCTTCATATTTCTTTAAAAAAAGTATATATTTTTATTTATTTCCGAGAGGAAGGGAAAGAGAGATGAAAACATCAATGATGAGAGAGAATCCTTGATTAGCTGCCTTCTGCACACCCCACACTGGGGATTGAGCCTGTAACCCAGGCATGTGCCCTGACCCGGAATTGAACTATGACCTCCTGGTTCATAAGTCGACATTCAATCACGGAGCCATGACAGCCAGACAGGAAACCAATGGAGAGTTTTAAGTGGGGAGTGACAGGATCTGATTTAAACCTTAGGAGGATCATCTTATTGGGGGCAGAAGATGCCTTGGGGCTGGGTGGTAACCGTGGGGACAGAGAGAGGTGGACAGGCTTGGAATACACCTCAGAGGTAAAGCCACAGGGACAGGTTCATAGACTGTGGAGGGATGGCAGGTCAGGGTGCAGATCCTGAGGGGAGCACTGGGGAGGAAGCAGGTTTAGGTGACAGAGAATAAAGAACTTGGTTTTGGCCATTTGCAATTTGGGGCCAGGTGTCCATGTCAAGTTGGTAGTTGGATAACACAGTCTGGATTCCATGGGAGAGGTGAGGGTAAAAGACATAAAAATGGGAGTCATTGGCTAGCAGATGGAACTGGATGTAATGCCCTGAGTATGCCGGCTCTTAGTCACCAGCTTTGGGCAGTGACAGCACTACCAAATCCTGCCAACCATGGGGACTGGAGGGCAGGGTGGAGTTCTGCTTGCAGGCTGGGTCCTCCTACCCACGAGTGGGTGTGGCTTGATTAGGAACCCACTGGTACTGCTCCCACGCCTTCCCCATCCCCCCTCTTTAGCTCACATGTTTTCCAGAAGCTCCCACACTCTACCAGCTGCCACACCCAACTGGGCTGCAGGGCCCAGACCATGTGTCCAATGGTCCTCATTTCCATATTGTCTCTATGGTTGTCACATCCTGGTGTTGCCTCTGTCTTTTATGACTGACTGAATAAAACTCCCATATTGATATTACATGGCATCCTTCCCAGTCCATATGAGTCCCTTCATCTCAAGAACTGCAAGAGTTTTTATGTCATTTGATCTTTATTTTGAAGATGGGAAATTAAGGGCCAGAGAAGAGAAGTGACTTGGCCAGGGTTACAAAAAAGAATCAGCAGGAACTGTGAGTTCCCGGAGGCCAGGGACCATTAGTACTGTATCTTGATCATTATTTACAGATGTGAATTCCAAGAGCAAAAGGGACCTTTTAAAATGAAAATGATACAAGCTTTTAAAACACTTTTTAATTTGAAATAATTCTAGATTTGCAGGAAAGTGCAAAGGAAGGTACAGGGAGGTCCTGAGCATCCTTCCCCCTGGGGTGTTTTGCTAGAATCTCTATGTTGAGTCTTTAAAGACCCGACCTTGTAGAAGCACATACTTTCTCAAGGATGCTTACCTTGCTAATTGTATCTAGAGGTTAATTTTAGTTTCAGCTGTGATGACAATAAAAGCCAAAGGAGGCAGGCGAACAGGGTACTTGGTGGTGATAGCCAAGTAGTGCCTTAGCCATCTCTTTCACAGAAACATATGTTAGAGTAATCCATTCATCTGTGGTTCAGGGTCTGCCAGTCAGCCCTGGCAACCTTCTTCATCAGCACCACCATCATCATTGTTACCATCCATCTTCATCATGACCACCGTCATCGTCATCACCATCTTCACCATCCTCACAGTCGTCCTCATCAGAACACCTGTGGACTCCCCACTTGCCTCAGGCCCTGTGCACTGTGCTGTACCTCTGATTTTAACAGCTGCCAGAGTTGGCCAATATGATCTTACTTTACAACAGGAGGAATTGGGATGAGCAAAGCTGAGGTGAGCCGGGTCACAAAGCTGCAGATGGAGCCAGGATTCACAACCAATTTCTCTGCTATGTCAGGGTTCCTGGTCTTTGCACCACTGAGAACCTCTCCAACCCCACAGCGAATTTTTGATGGATTTTTATAAATAAACTGCATCTACTAAACAAGAATTAGTTAATGTTTTAAATCACCTACTAAAGCCATTCAATGGTCAATTACAACTTTTGCGCAGTACAAGATTATCAAATCACAGCACAGAATTGAGGTAATTCCATCTACTAATAAAAGCAGACAGACCCAAATTCCTGGGTTAACTGGGAAGGCCTTCATGTGGTTAAATATGTAGTTTTTTTTCTGAAATTTTGAGATACTGAGAAGAGCTCATGACTCCTTCACTTCATAGCTCCTACCTTGGTGCATTGCAGGCCCAGCATAATTCATGGATCAACGAGGAAAAGAATAAGATAAGCCTTTTTTTTCCTGTCTGTTCTTCTCAGGTAAGAATGGGGTGGAGATGGGGATAGCATGGCCACTGCGTGAGGAACAGAACAGAGTCTCAGGGATGCTCTGGGCTGTTTAAAGATCAGAAGTCAGCTCAAAATTTCAAATTTCCAGGGAAGGAATTCAGAGTGGTAGAATGCCCAGGGTATGCCCAAAAGCTTCATCTTATATGCAGACCTTCATGAGCAATCTGTCTTATTTACCACCAGGACACTGGATTTATGGATGCCTGAGGAGGGGGTAGGGAAGAAGGAAGGGGTGCCTCTGGGGCAGTGGCCCTTCTCCTCTTCCATGGGAAGAAAGTGTGGAGATTAAAGGCCCACAGAAGAGGTACTTGAGCCAGGCTCCCAGGGGGTCATCATTACTCTACCTTTACTCTACTGCTGCTCATTCTAATATTAACCCTTTGCACTCGATTGCTTTTTTCTCGATTCCTTTATTCTATTCGGGATTTAATTTTTTAAATACCCCAGATTTTACAAAGAGTGGCAGTAGAATAAAAAACTGGAGTTTCTTTTCATACAAACTTATTTATTTGGATTTTTTTATATTTCAAATTATTGATACATTCAAAGAGTAATTTTAATCTTGACATCCGAGTGCAAAAGGTTAAGAACAGAAATAATTATGACCCCAAAGGATCCCCCACCCCCTTTTTGGTTAGTTAAAAACCATGTCCTCTTCAGATCTTAGTTCAAAAGTACCGTTCTCAGGGAAGCTCCCCCTGCCCTGCCTCACAGCCCTGCTGCTGTGCTTGCCCATGTTCCAGGCGACATTTCCTTTCTTGGTTGCAGCAGAATGCTGACTGTGGTCTGGATGTGAGGCTACACTCCGCACTGTTCATACAGTTGCTGGGGCCCAGTCACCCCAAATAGCTCTCAGCTGTGTCATGCATGTTACTGTGTTTCAAAGAAAGCATGTCAGGAAGAGGTGATGTTCCTCAAAGTGTGATCTAGAACCACCTGCACCAGAATTGCTTGGGGGAGCTTTGTAAATATGTACATTCTGGGCTTAGCCCTGGATCTGCTCAACCAGAATCTCCAAGATGAGGTCTGAGAATTTGCATTTATTGTTATTAAAAAGTTGGATAGGTAATACATCCACATGCTCCAATCCCCAAACTCTAAAAGGACATTCAGATTTTATAAAAAACATCCTCCCAATGAGATGAATACATCTGCCTTCATGGACGTGTATGGAATACCGTACATACCGTCTGTGGAATACACGTCGAACATTTGCCTACAGACAATGGTGGGAAGTGGGAGGTTGAAAGAGAGACAGACGGTAAGGAGATGTTTGTTAATGGCAATGATTATGGGATTGCAGCCATCTCTTCACTGGCTTCTAAAGCTTTTATAGCAAATATGACATCCCGTCATTTTCCCACCTTCTGACACCGTGTCCTGATCAGATTCTGTCCTGCTCACTGTTCTGTGGCCCCTTAAAAGTTACGGGTCTTCTGAGGCCCCTGTTGCCTGCTGATGGCCTCTCAGATGCTGGGCAATACCCAGCTGGGTGTGCAACATCATCTGACCCAGATTCCTTGTCCCTCCCACCTGCTGGGCCTGGCTGCTGTTTGGGTGGGACCAGTTCCCGTCTTACCTGCCGAATGCTCACAGACACAGAGCTTCTCCTGCTCCCTCAAGCCTGTGCTCTGAACACCGGACACTGGACACCGATGGAAAGTCTCCTCTGGGCATCCATAGCGGGTCAGTTTCCTAGCACTGCCCAGCATCGGCATGGCTGGTTCTAGAGAGGACAGTGCACCCTGCTGCCGTCCTGCTGTGCACACCTGGGCAGATCCGAGAGGGGAAGCCTCTGTGTGACACAGGATGGATGAGTCAGCCTCCAGCTCTTGACCTTGGGCTGCAGAACTTACGCTCAGTTGGGCTTCCCATCACTCACTTGACTGGGGCCAGGCCTGGGTCTAGCTGCCCTGCTGAGCATTGGTCTACCCAGCAGGTGTCCCCCCAGGACTGGGGGTCCACACCGTGTGGACACCCCGTGTCCTTCCAGGAGGAGCATGCACCCAGACGTGAGGCTTCGTGACCTCCAGTCAGCAAGGAGGGAGGAGCCATAGACTGAGAAGGGGCCCCCAGTAACCTGGATGGCAGACTTTCTGTCTTGTGGGCCGTGGGAGCAAGCGGAGAAAGGAGAGGACGATTCTTGCCATTCACACTTTGCCAGGCCCCTGGGTCACGTCCTCCATGCTGGGACGCTGGGAGCGTATTTTTGAATGTACCCCCTCAAGCTCCAGACTGGGCTGTCCCTCATCCCGTCATAGTGGAGATGGGGCTCCCTCTTAGACACCACACACTTCCTAACCCCATGGGCTGAGCCAAGTGTGAGGTTAAATACAGGGCTGCCTCTGGAAAATAACCCTCATCAACAAGGCCAGTCTGCAGCGTGGGGCCTCCCTCACAGCTGTGGGGCCCACAGCCCCTCCCTGAGGCTCTGAGGTCGAGTTCCCTTTGCTGCCGCACATCCACTGGACCAGCGCGCCTCTGATCGCGCTCTTATCATTCTCTCTCTAAAGGTCTGGTCTTCCTAAAAAGACTCGCAGAGCAGGAATCTTCCCAGTCCTTCTACCCAACCCCTAGCCCGGAGAAGGCGCTCAGGGACCACAGGAGAAGCAGGAGACAGGCAGCTCAGGGGTGAGGCTCCTCCACCACCCTCCGACAGGGCAGGACAATGCCCATCTGGCTTCTCCGGGCTGTTTGCAGAGTGGCTTTGAAATGCCCCCCGCTCAGGACCAGAGCTTCTGGTACGTGACCTAAACACTGAATGTCGTGGGACTTTGGTTGTCATCAGAACCGCGGTCCATATGACCAGCATGTGGCAGCATCTCACCTCATGAGAGGAGGCTGAGCTGGCTCTCACTGTGTCCGTCGCTCCGCAGTTTAGTGAAAGGCTTGAGACCTGCCTTCTCAGCCCCTGGGCTCTGGAGTTAGGCAGACGTGGGCTCAAACCTGCGCCCTCTCACACGAGGCGGACCTCATTTCATCGCACTTCACAGATATTGTATTTGTACAATTGAAGGCAAGACCCACCACCAGCAAACGATTACATGGCTTCCTTGTGACACTCGCTTTATTGTGGTGGTTGGTGACCGGACCTGCACCCACAGCACCCCCGAGGGGGTTCTGCCTGCGCTAGTGTGGGACCTAGAACACTTTCTAAGTTCTTCCCCCTCCATTTCCTCCTCCATGAAATGAGGGTGGTCGCAGGGCTGACCAGATAGGGTTGCTCAAAGAATTTAAAAAGTTATTTAGTGAACAATATTTAGCAAGGTGCCTGGACCATGGAGAAAAGATAAAAAAATTGTTTATTATTATTGTTGTAGTTCTTCTTCTTAAGCCTCCATCCTGTGCCCTCTCCTGGGGCAGCAGTGGGACACGTCCTGGCACTGGCCGGGCCAATGGAGGGGCAGTGGCGGGTGCGAGGTGGAGACAGGAAGCACAGGAGGCTGCATCATGAGACCAGCTGGCCCTGCAGGCCTGTCAGAAAGCAGCAGGGCTTGAGCCTGGCCTTCGAAGAAACTCCCTGAAAGGGCAGGACCAGCCGCAGCCATGGCCAGGGCATGTCCCCAGGGCAGGGCTCCTGAGAGAGCGTTCAGGCCAGCCCTGCCCACAGACACCCTCCCCACTGGGCCTCTGACTGCGCAGGTGGCCCGCCCTCTGCGGGGCTCAGGCATTTGATGGGTGGAGGCAGGCGCCCAAGGTGGGTCAATGGATAGTGGTTGTGAAATGTCAGACAGGGCAGTACAGTAACCACTGCACCGAGTGATGCTATCGTGTAAACTATCCGTGACGGTAATTACACCCAGAGATGAACTCGGAGGCCTCACTCTCCTCCCATCAGTAGGACTGTCTGTCTCCTCTCACCCTGGGAACAGGGACTCTTTCTGTGACACTGGCTCTCTGTCGCCTCCTCCTTGGAGCCCTCCTCAGCCCCTCTGCGTGGAGGGTTCCCCCCTGGGCAGTCACAGTCCTCTGCAGGCACACCTGTGACACAGGGCTGGTGTCCCTGACTCGTCTCCCTACAGCACTGGAAGGTCCTGAGTGCAGGTACCTGTCTGGCCTGGCACAGTCCTCCTGGGCCCCAGCGTAATGCCCCAAGGATCATGGACACTCGGTGCTTATGACAGGGATGACATCCGAAGACATTCTATAGTGACAGCATTTTAAAATGTGCTTGTAGTCGGGGGTGAGGTGCCCTTAGAAATCCCAGGAAGAGAAATTTGTGAACATTCTCTTCAGAATGTCCCCTGTCTCTGTTAATACTCACAGCCTATGGTGCGTTTGCAGGTGGGACCCCTCAGTGGGGCAGTGGCCTCAGAGTGTCACAGAGCAGCAGCAAGGATGGCTGGTGTCCCCGGGCCAGCAGCTGTGCAGCTGGCTACTTCATAGTTCTCAGGAAATGATGGCAGGATGTCCCAGCAGCTTCTGCACCCTGATCGTGGGGCTGGTCCGAAATGGACCTTGTAATTCTGCACACTTGCATTTGGCCCAACGCCCGAGAAACCTGATATGGAAATGAACCCGGTGTTTATTTACACTGAGCCCTGTCTGTGCTGTACATACACCAAGGAAGGGAAGGATGCCCCCAAAACATACACATAAAAACATGCACACACCGCCTGGCTAGTGTGGCTCAGTGGTTGAGCATTGTCTCATGAACCAGGAGGTCAAGGTTTGATTCCCAGTCAGGCACATGCCCAGATTGCAGGCTTGATCCCCAGTGTGGGGTGTGCAGGAGTCAGCAGATCAATGATCCTCTCTCATCACTGATGTTTCCATCTCTCTCTCCCTCTCCCTTCCTCTCTGAAATCAATAAAAATATATTAAAAAAAAAAACATGTACACACACAAGACACACAAAATACCCATAGCATATACCAGTGATGGGCAACCTTTTGAGCTTGGTGTGTCAAACTTCGCCAAAAAACTGAGCATAACTCGGGTAGTGTGTCACTTTGAGGAAAAAACTAACTCCAAGACTCTAGTTGCAAATGTTTCATCCTCAGGAGCAGCAGATGTTTCATCCTCGGCATGCGGCTGCGTGTCATCAGAAATGGCTATGCGTGTCAATGCTGACACACGTGTCATAGGTTCGCCATCACTGTCATATACAATACACATATAACATATACACAAAACATATACAACCACAAAACACACAGCACACAATAATATAAACACACAAAATACAACACACATACACATAAAAGACATAAACACTTTATGAAAACATACATGTACACAAAGTATATACACATAAAGCATAGTAACACCCCCATACACGCACACACACACAAAAAATGCACCAAATACACACACAGGCAGAAAAATATTGCATGTCAAAAGGTCTGAATGGTGATGGCTCTGTAAGTGGTTAAGGAGTGGTTAGATAAGTGAAAAAAAAGATTTATTAAATTAGATTCCTTAAAAGTCTCTAAGTCCTGGCCAGTTAGCTCAGTTGGTTAGAATGTTGTCCCAATAAGTTAAGATTTCGGGTTTGATCCCTGGTCAGGGCACATAAAAGAATCAACCAATGAATACACAAATAAGGAACAACAAATCTCTCTCTCTCTCTCTCTCTCAATCTCTCTCTGTCTCTCTTCCTTCCTCTCTCTTTAAAATCAACAAATAAAAAATTTTAAAATTCATTGTGTGATGCAAAAATTTTAAAAGTATGTAAGGAAGATATGTATATGCTTTGACCCAGCAATTACACTTCTAGGAATTTATCCCAGGAACATAGTCAGTGATGTATGCAAAGGTTTAATACCAAGCATATTTAGCATGGCATCCTATCTAATAAAAGAGTAATATGCAAATTAACCATCACTCCACTACATCCACAAGCCATGCCCACAGGCCATGCCCACCAGCCAATCAGGAGTAAATATGCAAATAAACCCAACCAAGATGGCTATGGCCACAGAGAGCAGGAGGGAGGCTTGGGTTTCCCTGGCAATGGAGGAAGCCAAGCTTTCCGCGTTCCCTTGCGGGCCTAGGCCTCCACTCAAGGCTACAAAGTTTCAATTATAGAAGATACATAAATCCCAACAGAAATGGTTGCCACCACGGAGCAAGCAGAAGGCTTGGCTCCACTCCAGGCTACAAAGTTTCAATTGTAGAAGATAAATAAACCCCAGATACCAGGGCCTCCACTTGGGTCGCCGGGGCATGTGGCCAGCCTGCAAACCACCACAGGCCCCTCGCCCAGGCCTCCCCACATCCCAAGGGAACCCCCACCCTGATCTGGGACATCCTTCAGGGCAAACCAGCTGGCCCCCACCGGTGCACCAGGCCTCTATCCTATCTAATAAAAGAGCAATATGCAGATTGACCATCACTCCAGCACAAAAGATGGCTGCCCCCATGTGGACACAAGATGGCCACCACAAGATGGCCAGCAGGGGAAGGCAGTTGGGAGGGACCAGGTCTGCAAGGGAGGGCAGTTGTGGGAGATCAGGCCTGCAAGGGAGGGCAGTTAGGGGCATTCAAGCCTGAAGGGGAGGGCAGTTAGGAGTGACCAAGCCGGCAGAGGAGGGAAATTGGGAGCGACCAGGTCTGCAGGGAAGGTCAGTTGGGAGGGACCCAGGCCTGCAGGGGAGAGCAGTTAGGGGCAAACAGGCTGGCAGGGGAGCAGTTAGGCATTAATCAGGATGGCAGGGGAGTGGTTAGGGGGTGATCAGGTTGGCAGGCAGAAGCGATTAGGCGCAGTCAGGAAGGCAGGCAGGCGAGCAGTTGGGAGCCAGCAGTCCTGGATTGTGAGAGGGATGTCCGACTGCCAGTTTAGGCCCGATCCCAGTGGGGAATCGGACATCCCTAGAGGGGTCCCAGATTGGAGAGGGTGCAGGCTGGGCTGAGGGACACCCACCCTGTGCATGAATTTCATGCACTGGGCCTCTAGTTGTATATTACAGTGTAAAAATTAAGACCTGAATGTTCAGAGATTAGTGTAATAAGGTTTATCCACAGGTGACCCTTGTCCTCTTCCTCAACCTCCAACAAATAAAAATGCAAATGAGCAATCAGAGAGCATCCTGTTGTGCATCAATGGTGACCAGATTACCAGGTTTACTGAGGTTGTGTGCCAGGGGCACTACAGGAACTTTATAGTGAGTGCTCCACACCCACAACATCACACCCCCTTGCCAAGGTGACCTCTCTCTCCACTCCCTCCTTCTGGAGCCTGGGGCAGGGTCTCCATAGGCCTAATTCCTGCAGACCCTACAGGGCTCCTCCCACCCCATCTCCTCCTGGGCCCTGGGAACAGGTGTACCTGCCTGGGAGGCAGTTTAGCAATGGTCTTGACTTTGCTTTTCCTTCATCTTTTTCTTCACCATCTCATTCCCATCCCAAAGGTTTATGAAGAAATTCTCCAAAGATCTTTCTTATGAATTTAACAGACAAAATAGGGATTTTAATTCCAGCTCTCAAGGGAATAACCTTTTTCCAGGCCTTTAGCTGAAGAATGAAGTAACTTGCAGCGATAAAAAATCCTGTTGTAGAACAGTATTGATCACATGAAACGACCCGGGGTATCATATTGAGTAGAAAAAGCAAGATGCATTGTTAGTAGGAAAGGCATGTTACAAAAGGATCTACAGATCTACAGAACATGTTTCTGTTTCCATGCATATATGTAGATGTGTGCATGGAAAACCATAGAAGGAGAGGCCATTTAAGGGATGGAACCACCATACGCTCATAAAGGCGTGTGCTCTAGTCCTGTGCTATTGGAACTAAGTGTGTGATCAGAGGTTAATTGCTTAACCCCTTAAACTACTCTGTCTTTTGTCTGGAAAGCAATGAGAACAGCACCTCCCAGCGGATAGTCAGAGGATCAAGAAAATAAAGACAGAAAGCCCTGGGCTAGGTTCAGGCCCAGCAGGTGCGAGCACACATGGCCAGGACTGTGGGTGTTGCTTTGTTCCCGCATTTGGTGGTGCTGGTGGTGGTGCCTAGAAGCTGTGATCTTACTTGGTTGTGTGGACTTTGATCTGAATTGACTGCTGGTTTTGGTGTTGTGAGGCTCAGCCATACTTGTGACTGGACAGGAGCAAATACAATGCAAAGCACATGGGAACACCCTGTGGGCTGTAGAGAGAAGCTGGTCGTTGGGGGAGCTTTGCACATCCCCACTGAAGGAAAGGTGGAGGGAGGTGTCGGTGATGTCCTGGAGTGCATCTGGAGGAGAGATGCCAGGAGGGCCTTTTTCTCGGCAATGTGGGCATTGTACCTGGGGCTGGGGCAAAGAACGCACGTGAGGGCAGGGACATTCTGCGGCACCGGGCCACTGCCTGACCATCTTGCGTCTCCCTTTCTTCCCCTCAGGTCTCGTCCCCACCCCTCTGTTGTGGGCGTACATGGGCAGCCCCACCGTCTGTCTTGAGCACCTTGAAATGTGTTGAAGGAAGGTGGCCCAGTCCTTGGCAGAGGTGGCACTGCCCTTAGGAATTTTGCTTATGCGCACACATTGCAAAATGGCAGGCGATGACGACTGATAACCTAAGATGCTGTTATCATTGGCTAAAGGAATGTTGCCATGGCTTTTGTATATATACTCCCAAACTTTATTCATACTAAGGGTAAAGCCTGGTTCCGCCACGTCAGAGATTCTGAGGACAGAGCTCCAGGGGCCCAAGACAGAGCCACAGATCGAGGGGATCCAGGTAGGTGGTCCTCACCACCCCCCTTCCCGGCACAAGAGGCCAACAGATAAGATAGGGAACCAGATGCTCTCCCCGCCCCCTCTGCTGTTTCAGCCCAGCAGCCACTCGCTGTCTCCTAGGATGGCTTCCCCAAGGAGCAGGGCCTTGCTGCAAGGCCAGGCCAACACAGAGCTTAGGACACCTTAGGGAGATGCTGCTACCTGGTCTGAAGGCTGAACTGATTTCCAAGTCGGGGAAGTACTGGACTTCAGAAGGAGATACTGGGCCCCCATATTTTGAGTGTCCCTAGGTGGCAAGAGAGGATCTCATGCGCCTAACACCCTGCTTCTTTAGGGAGCCTTGTGGACCCCACTTGCACCAACATTGATATAGGTGGCCCCCATAAGCAGCTCTCAGGGACACCGGGGGCCTCCCTCCTGGGCATCACCCTGTTCTCCCCCAGCAGCACATATTTGGGCACCCACATTTCTGCTAGACACCTTTTGTCTGGTGGCCTGTGGCTGCTAAATTCTCTGCCTTCTTCTCTGTGTCCCTTATTTACCCCCCAAACTGCAAAGGTAATTGTGCTTTGTGGGTTCAGGGGATGCGGACAGAAACCAAACATAAAATCAAATAGTGGATATCTGTGCATCCCTTAAAGCTCCTCCAGGACCCCCCACCCCAGGGCCTCAGTGACCATCCTCAGCTTTCTCCACAGTCCTGGATGCCGGGCCCTGGAGCCCTTCCTTTTCATGTTTATTTTTTGCGAAACCATTTACTTCCCTCTGTCACACGCTGAAGGCATTCTTGGAGGTTTGGTTTTCCACGTAAATTGACCATCTACAATGTTTTAAAAAATATATTTTTATTGATTTTGAGAAATAGAGGAAGGGAGAGGGAGAGAGAGAGAGACATTGATCGGCCACCTCCTACCAGAGATCAAGCCCACAATTTTGGCATGTGCCCTGACTGGGAATATGAACCGGCAAACTTCTGGTGCATGGAAGGACACCCAGCCCAGGGTGCCACACTGGCCAGCCCCCCTCTGCAATCTTAAAAGTGGTGTGGCCCTTGAGAAGTCGCTCAAGGTTTTCTTCTTGAAAACTTTTCATCTTGAAGGTTTTCAAGAACAAGAATTCTTGCCTCTGCCCTCACAGTGCTGCCCTGAGCTGACACTGGGGAAGATTCTGTGTGAACTGAGTGAGAAGTGATGCATGATATTGGGGAAGAGGGGTCTCCTCTGTCAGCCTCCTTAACACAGCAGGAGCTGAGCCTCCTGGGAGAGTTTGGAGGCTCCGTTTTCCATGACAAGAGGCTGCAAAGAAACTGCCTTTCTTTGCAAAGATTTGACTGCGAGGAGGTTGTGTGTGTGTGTGTGTGTGTGTGTGTGTATGTGTGTGATTTTTTTCTGTAAAGGTTGGGACAGTCAGCATTATAGGCTTTACTACCTATCCTTGAATACTCATCTCTGCTGTGTAGCTGGAGAGCAGTCACAGATGACATACAGATGCCTGTGTTCCAATAAAACTTTATTTAAAAAACAAGAGTGGACCCTGGCTGGGGTAGTTAGAGTGTCATCCCAATATGACAAAATTGTGGGGTAGATCCCCAGTCAGGGCACATATAAGAATCAACCAATGAATGTGTAAGTGGAACAACAACTTGATGTTTTTATATCTCCCTTCCTCTCTCTTTCTCTCAAACAAAACAAAACAAAAAACAAAACAAAACAGGAGTGGGATGACTTGGCCTATGGACTATAGTTTGCCAGCCCTGGGATTCGAGCAATGCAGTTTGAACTGTCTATGTCATTTTTATAAAATGTTGTCAAGATCCATAAAAATGGTATTGTGACCCACAGGTTGGAAAGCGTCACTTTATAGGGGCGGAAATCAAAGGAACACTGGAGGGAAGAGCACGGTCAGCTGGGCAAGGCCGCCCCAACACCGCCAACAGTTCTGGGCAGAGAGGGCGGCCGGCGGCCTGCTGCACAAGCAGGGCATTGGCAAGGTGTCCTAGGTCAGGTGCCATGACAGTGTCCTTTCTGTCCCCTCAGGTCCTGCCTTTCATCCCAGGCTCTGGGTCATTTCATCACCCTGACGATGTCCTTCCAGGAGCAGAGCATAGGAGCGCAGGTGGACTCTGCAGACGGGGAAGGGGCCGGAGGCCAGGGCAGCGCCGAAGGTGAGGTGCTTGTGAAGATCCGCCCCCACCCCCTCAACCCCCCACCCCAACCCCGCGAGGAGCTGTGTACAGGCCCCTGCCTCAGGGACCCTGCATGGGTGAATTTGAGGACAGAAATCCTCAAGGGGAGATGAAGCTTAGTCGCAGGCGACTGGGGCAGCTGGTGGTGGATAAATGGGCCAACTTTATCAGCAGCTTGGGGCGTGACGTCCTGACTCACCATTGCCATGGGATGATTTTGAACCCTCCACTGGCACCTGTGCTCCTGCCTGCCCAGCCCAGCCATGGAGGGGCCTGCGTGGGGTCTCTGCATCTCGGTGGGCAGTGACCCAGCACCTCTGAGCACTCCCGGGAGGAAGCACTGGGCACTGGCTCAAGGGAGACATTAAAAGCAAAACGCTGAACCCCGTGGCCGTCCAGTGAGCAAGTGTGAGGGGAGGGGCCCAGAACACACCAGAGGCCCACATCCCTGAGCACATCCCTCACACGTGGCCGTCACAGTTCAGAGCTAAAATCAGGACGTTGGTCTGACAACTGCAGGTCCACTAAGGGTAACAACAGGGAGGTCGACATCCAGGCCCGCTCCTGGCGCAGGGCTGCGGGCAGCTTCTACTCACTCTGCCCTGCAGTGCGGGGAGTGGGCGCTGGGCAGGGCTGGGCACGGGGAACTTGCAGCGACGGCACTGAGCCGTGTCCTGCGCTGCCTCTGTCATCAGTGCCCTCTGCTTCTCGGAAGCCTGGGGCTTCCTGAGCCGGGGACACGTGGGGGCACGTGGGGACACGCAGCTCCGGGCGGCGTCAGACTGCCAGCGGTGGCTGAGTGGTGGCAGAGCCAGGCTGGCAGATCCTGTTTGCAGAGCACAGGCCGGTTCTTCTCCCGCAGCCCCGTGCGCCCTGAGTCTGGTTCCTCCCGGCGGGCGCTCCTCAGACTTGGTGAGGGATGCTCTGCCCTGAGCTGTGCATGTTCTATGGCGGGTTCTGCACTCAGCTCCAGTTCACCTCTGTTCCCCAGCATTTTCGACCAGAAAAGTTATTTTTTAATGTCACCACTGCCTCTCTTCTTAGTGTTGCTGAAAACACACACAAACAAGTAAGGCATTAAGTGGCCGCTGGTGCTCCTGGCCCCTGAAACACCCCACCTCACTGTCTCTCATTCCAGACCCAACCCACGGCGCCCTGGAGCCCGGCCCGAGCCTCACCTCCCTCAGCTTGGCCAATGCAGGTACGGCCCAGGGCCTGGACAGGGTGGGGTGGGGAGGGTCCCTCAGGGCTCTCTCAGGGGAAGGGGAGAACCAGAGACGGGGGACACCTATAGGTGCCGGGGTGGGGCTAACGCTTCTCCTTTGTAGAAGCACATCTCAGCAGGGCCAATAGGAAAGATGGGCTTTGGTTTCTGCAGAGAGAGAAGGTCACACAGACCTCTGAGTGGCTCAGGAGAAAGAAGGCTTTGAGCCTGGGAACCTTCCAGGTTCCTCTTCTGACTGTTTCTGGCAACCGTGACTTTCCCACAGCGACTATGAAAACCAGGAACTGTGCAGGAGGGGCATGGGGGACCCACACTATGGGTGCCCCAGCCACACTGAGCTAGAACCTGTCCCACAATAACCCAGGAGAAATGTTAGCATCACCACGTGCCAGGTGCAGACACTGAGGGAGAGAGGGGGCTCTCTGCCCAGGCGCACAGGGAGTGAGCGACAGATGCTGGGGTCTGAGGAACTACACCTCTCTGCCCAAGTTAGGTTTCAGGCTCCCACAGCCCTCGCCCCGGCACAGGGCAGAGTCAGGAGCCCGTGGCCTGAGTCCCAGCTCCACCCCAGGCCATGGGGGCACACCGAGCCTCAATCCCTCCTGGGGAAAGGGAAGTGAGCCCCACAGGAGACGAGGTGCACACTGTGCCGGGATGGCCCTGTGTCCCTGGGAGCCACACTGCTGCTGCCTCAGGGATTTGGTTGGGTTTGGCCCTGTGGGTGGAGGTGTCTGTTCCTGCTCCACGCTTGCCCTGCTGGTGCCCCCGCCCACGCAGAGGCAGAGGTTCTCAGGGTGGGGTCCCTGGACCAGCAGCAGCAGCTCCTGAAAATCTGTGGGAAATGAAACATCTCTGGCTCCACATAGACTCTCGCATTAGAAACTCAGGGTCTGAGGCTCAGGAGGCTGTTTGAGCAGCCATCAGGGTGACTGTGCACAGCAGTGGGGGTCACTGCTCTGCAGGGAAGACACCAGCCCCTGGAACATGAGGCTGTACTGAGGCCTCTGGAAAGACATCGGAAGGATGGATTGGGTTCAGGAAAGATGCGAGAGAGGACATCACAGACCTGAGGGCCCAAGGCAGGCTGTGGCAGGAGGGAACAGAAGTAAGAGGACAGATTTAGGAAAGACAGGGTGTCCCAAAAACATATGCACACTTTAGCAGATGATAGTTCATTCTGAAAATGAAATCTATTTTAATAATCACTGCCTTCATTGTTAATCAAAGTGAGGGTGCATTTTTGGGGTTACCCTATATTTAAGAGTTAAACAGCATGAAGTTAGTGCTAGAAATGCAACTTACATAGCTTGTCTGGGTGTCACTCTGGACCAATTGAATCAGAATCTCAGGGTGTGAGGCTTATGCACACATGGTCTTAAAACATCACCCACCAGGTGGTCCAATGTGTAGCCAGGTGGTGCTCAGACCAGCAGCAGTGCCAGCCCTGGCGCTGATGGGAAGGCAGAGTTGCAGGTGAGGTTAATGTTTGAGAAGTTGGAAGGTTTAGCAGGGGTCCTCATACTTTTTAAACAGGGGGCCAGTTCACTGTCCCTCAGAGAGAAGGAGGGGAGTCGGAGAGTGCGGCGCACATTCCACACATGTGCACTGCGGGCCCAGGACAAGTCGGCTGCTAAGCACGACAGGCAGCGGCGGCAAAAACACCCGGCGGGCCGGATAAATGTCTTCGGCGGGCCACATGTGGCCCGTAGGCCGTAGTTTGAGGACCCCTGGTTTAGAGTTTATCTGCTTTCATGATTCTGAATCAACCTGCATAAGCCCCACGAACGCAGAATGACTGGGGGTGGGGGTTCGGAGGGGAGAAGGGCAGAAAGAAGCTCCTGGGGAGATTCTAGTGTAAGCCGGGCTGTGACCCCTGAACCTCATGTGACCCCCGGATCTCACATGACCCCTGGTCATTGCAGTTACTTAGGGTCTGGCCTGGGCCACCTACCCTGTCATAAGCACAGAGTGTCCATGACCCTTGGGGCACTAGGCTGGGGCCCAGGAGGACTGTGCCAGGCCAGACAGGTACCTGCACTCAGGACCTTCCAGTGCTGTAGGGAGACGAGTCAGGGACACCGGCCCTGTGCCACAGGTGTGCCTGCAGAGGACTGTGACTGCCCAGGGGGGAACCCTCCACGCAGAGGGGCTGAGGAGGGCTCCAAGGAGGAGGCGACAGAGAGCCAGTGTCACAGAAAGAGTCCCTGTTCCCAGGGTGAGAGGAGACAGACAGTCCTATTGATGGGAGGAGAGTGAGGCCTCCGAGTTCATCTCTGGGTGTCATTACCATCACAGATAGTTACACGATAGCATCACTTGGTGCAGTGGTTACTGTACTGCCCTGTCTGACATTTCACAGCCACCATCCATGAAGATAGATTATAGGTCCACTGTGGGCTCCTATCTCCACCCATCAAGTACATGAACCCTGCAGAGGGCGGGCCGCCTGCGCAGTCAGCGGCCAAGCGGGGAGGGTGTCTGCAGGCAGGGCTGGCCTGAAAGCTCTCTCAGGAGCCCTGCCCTGGCCATGGCTGCGGCTCGTCGTGCCCATTCAGGGAGGTTCTTGGAAGGCCAGGCTCAAGCCCTGTCTCTTTCTGAGGGCCTGCAAGGCCAGCTGGTGTCACGATGTGGCCTCCTGTGCTTCCTGTCTCCACCTCGTACCCTTTACTGCCCCTTCATGGCCTGGCCAGTGCCAAGATGGGTTTCCCCCAGGAACTGCTGGGTGCAGCAGAGGGGTTAAGAAGAATAACGATGAACATAATAATGATTAACAGCTCCCTGTCTGAGTTCTTTCCATACTCAGACACCTGGCTAAGTGTTCATTTGTGTAACATTTTAATCCTGTCAACACCCCTTCGAGGTAGGTGCTATTCTTACCCCATTTTACACAGAAGGACATGGAGGTTGGAGAGATTAAGTGACGTCTGCTATGTGCTGGAGCAGTAACTCACAGAGCTTGGAGTTGAACCCATGTGTTAAAATTGGGAACCCATGTGCTCACACATGTGCTGAATCGCTGGTCTGGAGCAAGGCAGAGAGCCTGGGGTGGGGAGGTCTTCAGAGGGCTGATCTCTGAGCCCACAGGCAGGAGGGGTCTGGGCTGGGACCCTTCCTGTGTCCTAAGAAGGATTGAGTTTTCCATTTTCAATGTGAAGTGTTGACATCTGGTTATATTCATCTAGATCCAAAAGTCAAGAACCAAGAACCACAGACATTTACCTTTTACGACCGGGACCATAAAGTATTGGTGCTGGTTTCTGAGACACTCATAGCAGTTCACAAAAAACCCTCCACACGCCCAGGTGACTCTGACTCTTCTTCTCTCTCTCTCTCTCTCTCTCTCTCTCTCTCTCTCTCTCTCTCTCTCTCTTTCTCTCTCTGCTGTTTTCTGTCCGCCAAGTCCTTCCAGCTGGGGCTCAACTCAGGCTGTAGGAGGACACCTCCACCTCCAGCAGGGGGCAGGCAGTGGGCAGAGGGGCCCCGGGGACTGCTAGGAATGCAGTGGTGGAGTGGAGGGTCTGTGAGGGTACAAGATCTGAGGGGGGTCTTTCTGGTCTGTGGGGGAGGAGGAGGCTTGCACCGAGTAAAAGAGCCTGCAGCCCCACAGACAGAAGGCTCATCCCTGATCTGAGCACGACCCTGCTTTTTGTGACTGTCTTTTCCCAGAGATTGTCTACGTCTTAGCCTCTCCCATGAGCTCAGCGGGTGACAAGGGAAACCCCGTTTTCCTGGCTGTGTCAAAAGGAGAGCTCTGTCTTTGCTGTGAGATGGACAAGAAGAAAGGCCGACCGGCCCTCCAGCTGAAGGTGAGCATTCCCACTCAGTGTCCTGTCCTCTCAGCCACCTCAAAGGGGAAGGCCAGGCTGGCAGTGCCCCTCGCTCCCCACTATGCTTCTCCCCTTGGCCAGTGCCACAGGAGCCCCTCTGGGGAAAGCCGGTGAGAGAGCTGCTGGCCCTCCTTGGCTCCGAGCTCCAAGATCCCATGGCTGAGGTTTCCCTGGTCAGAGGCTGTGCTGCTGACCACTCCCTTCTACCTCACAGAAGAAGAAGCTCGCTTGGCTGTCTAACTCAGCCACAGAAGATTTGAAGGGCTTCACCTTCTACAGGAGGAAAAGGGGCTGCCGGAACACACTGGAGTCTGCGGCCCACAAGGGCTGGTTCATCAGCACCGGCCATGAGAATGAACCTGTCAGAATGACAGACAAGCTTGGGAGAGAGGAGCTCACCGACTTTGCATTTATAGCAGTCAGCAAAGCTCCAACAAGCCCCAATGAGGTCAGCGAGTAGGACACGAATCTTGATAACTTTCTAATTTGCATTCAGCTGCTCAGAAAATAAAGAAGTAATACCAGAAAATTAAATGCTTCATTTTAAGGAGAGGGTAGGTCTTTACTGCTTCACATAGTCAGATCTTCATAATTTTTGTCATTTGCATTTAAAAGAACATTTCCCAGTAAGTTGCACTGAAAATCCACAAAAATTAAGCATGTGGTGAAAAAAAAGTACCAATATGTATGCATTTCCTGCTAAATACTTTCATGTAGTCAATAAAAATCTGAGTGTGTTACAAAATAAATGTGTTAGTCATATAAAAACAATTAAAAACTAATTTGCTGAAGGTACAAAGACCAAAAGTTTACTTTAATTAATCAAATAAATTTGATTTTGTCAAACTATTTTTTTGCATTTACTTCACTGTGAAATAGCTTTAGTCACTAGATTTTGGCAGGTTAATATTAAAAGTTGGTAATAAATATACATGCACATGTGCACTGAACTGCAAGGTAAAATGTATTTCAAAGAGTGCACTGTAGTGAAAAAGAAGTTTGAAAAGCACGATTTCCTGGTTATGAAAGCGGTCAGCCAGTGGGAACAGACAGAGCTTACTTAGTTTAACAGGTTGGCCCAGGTGTAGGCTCTGAGGCTGTCACTCACCGTCACTCAATGTCTCTCGTTGTCATGGTGCCCTCTGCTGGTCACAGAAGGCAGAGCTGATGGCTTCGCAGACCCAGGGATAGGTGGTAGTAAAGGTGAAGGTCTCTGGATGCCCTGGCAGCTGGGCCCTCTCTGCAGCAGGACCCATGAGGACGGTTCTTTAAGGGGTTTGCGATGAGCCAAACACTTTCATTTGTGAACCTAAGGTGAGCAAGGAGTGAGCAAGGAGGTGAGCAGCATCAGCTCATAACAGGTCTTGGGGTCTCACTACAGAGCTTTTGGGGTAGACAGTGTGGAGGGCTGTACTCAGGGGAGTGATGTGAAGGAGAGGAAGGTGAACAGCCTGGAGCAGGGCGGACAGTTAAGGGCTGGCAGGAATCCAGGTGATGTGTGCCCCTGAGCCTCAGGTGGGGTGCCCTGAATCCACCAGCCCTACACCTGTGAGACCGACCCTGTGGCCAGTTTCTAAGGTCTCTTGTCCTGTCTCCGGGTTGTGCTCAGGCCACAGGAGATCAGAGAAAGGGGAGAGTTAGGTTAGAGTAGTTCCCTTGCTAGCTCCAGCCCTCTCCTACCCTGTCACGGCCCACCCCTGCCCCTTCCCGTATGGAGGAGGTGATGGACTTCAGCGTGGCAGCTGGTCCTTCTCCATCTCCCAGGATTTCTCTGGACCGGCCTGCACTTTTGCACACACTCCCTCACACCCTGTGAGTGTGCCCTTGTCCCTAGCCAGGGCACACGCCTAAGAGCTTGCACTTTATTTATTTTATTATTTTATTATTTTTTTAAAAAATTTCTTTATTGATTAAGGTATCACATATTTGTCCTCGTCCCCCCATTTCCATCCCACCCCCCTCCCCACACATGCCCCCACCCCCCTGTTGTCCTTAACCGCTGGTTGGGCTCATATGTCTGCACACAAGTCCTTTGGTTGATCTCTCCCTTTATCCCCACCCTTCCCTACCCTCCCCCCGAGGCCCGACAGTCTGATCCATGCCTCCTTGTTTCTGGGTCTGTTCTTGTTCATCAGTCTATGTTGTTCATTATTTCCCCTAGATGAGTGAGATCATGTGCTATTAGAAATACACTTATAAGAACCAAAAATGAGACAAGCAATAATGGTTATGGTGACAGGCAAATGAATCTGTCTGTAGTGAGTTTCTTTCTGGGCCAACAGTTCTTTTAAGACCCAATTTCAATGTCCAACAGTTCCTTATGTGTACATGTCAGCACTGACATTTCAGTTCTGGATGGTGGACAAATGGTGGTAATGCAGGTCCGACTCTATCTGGTTTGGTCCTGGGCAATCTGCAGTGATGCACAGCTGCTAACTGCTAGTATGGGAAGGCCACATCAGCGTCTTCTGTCTCTGGACTGCTTCTCTTCTGTCTTCATGGCTGGAGTAGTCCTATTGATTCTTCTCTTGCTAGAATCCACATGGTCTCGGAGTTGTTTTCTGAAAATATACAAACATATTCTCGACCAAAAGTTAATAAAGGAATATTTTCTATAAATTTGACTGGGGATCCTTTTTCAATTTTTGCCCAAATGATTTTCCTCTGGCTTGTTTTATCACCTTGTGTGTTTTTCATGGGTGTCTTGCTTTTAGCCTTACAATTAATTTTCTAAAGTATTAATTTTCTAGATGTAATTTACTTACAGGATATTTTTCCTTACATGATATTCCTCTACTATCCCCTCCTTTTTTGATTTAAGTGTTAGGAGGCTTTTGAAAATTTTATAATGTAGTCTTGATGGCTTTTAAATTTTAATTTTTTGTACTATAATATTACTGTTTTAGGTTCATTACATGGTGCACAATTTTATCGTGAGATGAAGTATCAATAAAAATTTTAGTTGACACTTTAGGAACACCTTTTTGTCCAATACAATTATTTTTTCTAGAATATTCACTTGTTTCAACTGGCCAATTTAAATTTGCCTGAAAACTTGACTACTATTTTACTGTCAAATTTATTACTCTAACAATAATCTTGTTTTACCCTGTAAATATTGGTGGAAGGGATTATTTGCCTTCTTGAGTAGGTCCTGAGCATTCCTGGTGGTAGGCTGGATTTAGATATCATAAACCCACTTCCCCACAACATGGGTACAAGAAAACTCAAACAATTCTTGTTGGAGTGAGAGGGCAGCTGCTGTCGGCCAAGTCTCTGTCGGTCACCTGGGTCCTGATCTGAGCTGGGCATGGGAAGCACGAAGCAGCCATGGGGGCAGGAGACCTCCCTCAGAAGGGGCAAGGATTCAGGCCCCTGCAATGTTGGGGGGGTGAGGGTCTGTGCCCCACCTCTGTTGATCCCCAAATTCTCTCCTGATGGCCCCTCTGCGACTGTGCCTGTCTTAGGTTGTTCCTTCCTTGAGGAATCTTACCCGTCTCTGGCTAACCAGCCATCCTCCGGGGCCAAAGAGCTTGCACTTTATTGCTTCAGCAATAGGGACCATTGAAGGTTTTAGAGACCAGTGCAAGAGCAGATGTGCATTCTGGAAAACTCTGTCTGACTGAAGTGAGCAGGATGTCCTGAATCAGTGAGGGTTGGAGGCAAGCGTACCAATAATCGGCAGCAGGGGGAATCGAGGTGACACACAGTGGCCTGAGCCCCACAGCACCGGGTCTGGGGGTTAGAAATGTGGAGAAGCCGAGCCATCAGATGAGCAGGCCAGCTGCACATATTCCTTGGTAAGTAACTTTAAAAAGCTGGGAACTCAATGTTTTGTTTTTGGGGTTTCAAAAATCAGTGTGTTAAACGTGTCACACCGAAATGTGCTTTGCCCTGTCTCTCAGCCTCCACCCCATTCTCACAGGCTGGGAGGGCAGCTGGGAGGGTAGCTGGACCCTTCAGCACACACTGTTCCTGGGTCTTTCTGGCCCCACAGTTCACTCTTAGACTAGTGTCCAACGTAAGCATAACGTGAGGCGCAAATGTGAGCCATGTAGGGAATTCAAAATTTTCTGGTAGGCATATTAACCAAAGTACAAAGAAGGTATGAAACTTAAAATATACAAAGATCTCTTAAAACTCGTTCATATAAGAACAAACAACCCAAAACTGGGCCAAAAAAATTGAACAAGACACTTCACCAAAGGAGATATGCATATGAAAAGATGCTCCACATCCTATGTCATCAGGAAAACGCAAATTAAAAAGCAAGGGGATAGCACGATGTACCTATCAGCATGGCCCAAATCCAGAATACTGACAATACCAAATGCCGGTGAGGATGTGGGACAACAGGAACTCTTAACTATTGCTGGTGGGGGTGCAACACGTTCTAGCCACGTTGGAGACAGTCTGGCAGTTTGTTTTTAACAAAGCTAAACACAGTCTTGGCATATGATACAGCAATGGCACTCCACACAAACATTTGCAAACAAATCTTTATAGTAGCTTTATTAATCATGGCCCAAACCTGGAAGCCATCGAGCTGTCCTTCAGTAGGTGAATGAACATAAAGCTGATGCCCTTTGATATTTCGCTTGGAGTACGGAACACATCTCATAACCATGGAGGAAGAACCTGGACCTGAGATGTCCTTTTATATTTCGCTTGGAGGAGGGAACACAGCTCTGATCCATGGAGGAAGAACCTGAGGAGTAAAGGCTCAGACTCTGCTGGATGGTCTTCCAATCACCCTTCGAGATCCACAGGAAGGACCCTGGAGGGAGGGGGAAGTAAGTTGGGTTTTTTTTCCCTGGTGACTTTCCTGTGGGGTCACCCCAGGATGACTACTTTTCCTGATGAAGACCCTGTCTCCTATCTAGTGGTCCTCTCCACAGAGCTCTCTCTGATCTGGTAACCACCCTCCTCGTGTCCCCTCAGGCCTCCTGGTGCTAAGGGGAGTATCCTATTGTCACTAGCCCTGGGTTCCGCACTCTGTATTGGGGTTTCCCTATACTTTTGTAAATGACTCCCGTATTGCACTTACCTCGAATTGCCAGGTTTGAACGTCACGTTTCTTGCTAGAGCTCGACTGACACAACATGCCACCCAAATTGGCTCAGACAGGCATGGGAGGCTTTGATGTGGAAGAGACATCTCTTTCTTGCACAATGTAAATGAGCGAGCAGTTCTGACCACCACAGGTAACGCCTTACAGACGTGGAGAACCTGGTCTTAAGTGATGAGTGTCGGTTTAGAGAGTTAGAACAATGCTGATCCCTGCAGACATAGTATAATGATTAGATTAGCAACCCTGATCCTCTACCACTTCCAGACTTCCAATGATGTGGTCTAAATACTGTTTTTGTTTTATCCACGTTGAATTGAATTTTCCCAGCTTTTGAAGTGGAGAGTTACTTAACATGTAGGTTCTTTTTTTAAAAAAATATATTTTTATTGATTTCAGAGAGGAAGAGAGAGGGAGAGAGAGATAGAAACATCAATGATGAGAGAGAATCATTGATTGGCTGCCTCCTACATGGCCCCTATTGGGGATCAAGCCCACAACCTGGGCATGTGCCCTTGACCAGAATCAAACCTAGGACACTTCAGTCCTTGGGAGGACGCTCTATCTACTGAGCCAAACCGGGTAGGGACACTTTAGGTTTGTAATAGCTTTGTGAAACTGTTTCCTCATCCACACTATGACTGTTTTCTCACAACATTGCCTACAACCTTTTTAATTTGTGCCTCCTTATGGCCAGAAACGGAATCTCATTATTGCTTTGATTTGAATTTTGCTAATTACTAGTACAGATAACTGTAATCACTTCTATTTACTGGATATTTATATTTTCTTCTCAGTGGAATGCTTTTTGCATCTATTCCTCACTTTTCTATAGAATTACTTGCATTTTCCTTATTGGTGAGTTGAAGCAACTTTAAAACTTTGGCTAGTGATTGTTAGCTTGTTAGATGTATTGCAAATTTTTTCTACCAAGTACCTTAGTTTTTAATTTCATTTCATGATGAATTTTGTCCAACATTCTACAATGCTGATGGTGTTCAGTTTTTCACTTTCTCATTCATGGCATGTGTATTTTTAGTGATGTGGCTCATTGAGTGAGGGCCAAAAGTTGTCTGTCATTTGTTTGGCTCTTTGTCCAGGAATTTTAAACTTTAGACATTAAACCTACAACCCTTCCTTAAATTTTGTACCATGAGCTGAACAATTAAGGCTTTAGCTATTTTTTTTTTTTTTTTGGTTGCACATAAGTGTCCAATTTGGTCAAAAGCTGTTTTAAATTTAGGGAAATGTATCCTTATGGTGGTCCTGTAGAGCTGGGTTCTTTTGTCTTAATGCTTTTAAAGCTTCTGCCATTTTGGTGAGTAATTTATGGGTCATTTTTGTTAATTTGTCCTTCATTTTTACATGAGGGAGAGGAGGTTAAATGGCATGTTGGCTCACACCCTACAATCTGGGTTTCACGGAGAGACTGGCTTTAGGAAGATGTGATGGTATAGCCCACAGGGAAGTAAGGCATATGCGATTGGCTTGGGATGCCTGGGAGGGGACAGAGGTTTGATGCAGCTACACCCCCCTACCCCCACTGGTAATGGCTGCCCTGCACAGGCAGTTAGGATTTCCTTGGCATTTTCCCAAAACATCTAGAGTTCAAAGGGCCCATGCTCTTCTCTGTGGTTCACAGTACACACCACATTGACCCCTTGGTTGAACAGAGGTGGGTACCGGTTGCCATGCCCAGGCCAGACCCCCAGCCCTGCTTGCAGGTTGCCCAGGATAGGACTTGAGCTGCAGTAGCATTGGTCCTCTCAGAAGTCCCAGGGGAATTGGTGAGCTCCATGACAGGATTGGAGGTTGGGAGTTGTAGATTCTAAGCCCAGTTCTACTATAAATTTGATTCTGTGTAGTTGTTAACTGTGGGGGCCAGATAACTTCTACTACTTCACAATTCCTTCTACTTTATTAGTTGTGACTGTCAGCTTGGTTACACAGATAAGTTATTATAGAAGCTGAGCCTCCATGACAGATTCTGGAAATTCCAGTGGTGAATGGTCACCCTCTCTCACCTCACCTGGTTCCCACGGATGGTCCCTCAACTCAATGATATCATTGGCAGGTGAAGTGAGCAAGCATGTGACCAAGCAAGCATGTTTGATAATGTTGGAGAGCTTGAAAATTAGAATCTGGATTCAGTGATCTCTTAAAAATTATTCCCATGTCTAGGATCTCTTCTTAGTTGAGTACTTACTTGTAGTCAATTCAAGCCACACTTAATGATGTACACAATTTTCCTTGTTCCACATGACAATAAGGCATTAATAGAAAGAATCTAGCAAACTTGGTGATGTTTATGTAGCAGAACCATTGTTCCTTCCTTTTTATAAACAGCATAAACATTGAAAGCCTTCTCAAACACAGCTAGGGTATCCCTTCTACCCCAAGACCAAAGTTATGGTCCATTTCTTCAGTAGATAGGCTCTCTGCTCTTCAATTATCCATCCTAATGTTTCAGTTCTTCCCTCTAATCACCATCACCCCTGTTCCCTCTAATTCCTCTGGTACTTATTCACACTAACATTTAAACTGGGGACTTCGGAATGGATGCCAACTGCTGGGGAATCTGGGAAGACTGCATTCTCTGAATGTTGGGAAGCTAGGGCAAGGTCAGGATCAAGTGGGACAAGGGCTGAGGCAACGAGGATGCACAGCCCATAATGCACGGACTTCTGCAACCTTCACCTGAGCATAAAAAGTTTAAGCTACACCCAAAGGTTCTTGAATCAATGAAGATACAAGCTCTCTGGGCTGTGCCCCTTGGGCCCTCTGAGAGCCTCCTGGGCTTGCCCTTCCTCTCCGTCTCTGCACCTCATGCACCCAGCACAGTACACTCTATTTTCATTGTCCAAGCATCGGTGTGGCCAAGGGTCCCTCCTGCGATCTGGACATCAGTCCTACAAGGTCCCTCCTTTGAGCTCCTGGCTCTTTTGTTCCCTGTCTCCTTCCTGCAATTGTTACTATCTGGAATTCATCAACAACTCCTTAGCCTTCTCACAAATGTGCAACCAAAAGTCCTTGAGCTCAGTTCTCTTCGTTGGCAATTTCTCATGGGCTTCTGCTTTCCAGACTGGATCCCGATTGAAACAGAAACAAAAGGATTGTGGGGCCTTTGACATGCTGTCTTGTGGGAGCATCCCCAAAACAGGATACATTGACCGATACATACTAGAAAGGCTGGTCAGCTGGGCAGAGGGGACTCGAGTAAAGGGGACTTGAGCTTGGCTTTGAACAGAATGTGTCTGAAATCATTATCATACTCTCTCTTAGGGGAACAGAGAAGATGGAAGCCAAAAGTGATGGGATTGGAGACTCAACGGGAAGAGGCTATATACTGCCAAAATCAAAGAGGATATGGAGTGCAAAGTATGAGGGGGTGAGCAAGGAGGCTCTTTTAAGAGCTGGGAAGAGAGGTTCATGGAGGGGCTAACCTCAAAGCTCTTGTCTCATTCTCAGCACTCTTCTCCCCAGCTAGACAGGTGTGTGTGGAGTTGTAGGTACTTCTGGTTTGCCTCCTGACATTCACTTTAGTCAGGTTGACTTGGGCCTCAGGAAATTGCTATGCTTGACTTCAGCAGATGGGATAGTAGATGTTTGGTGGTGTAGGTGGTGGGGATTGTAACAAATATGATAGAAAAATAAACTTACCATTTATTGAGAATGAGCAGAGAGTGGGGGGTAAGTGAGAGCTGCTCAGTTTTTGGAGAAATCATTGCCGACCTCTTTTAGAACTTAGTCAGTTTTGGAGTCCACTGTATTCTGAGGGCACCAGGGGCCAGGCCTCCCTCGGTTAGGAATGTGGTTCTCAGTGCTCGTGGCTCCAAGGAGATGGTGTTTCATCTCTGAAGGGCTGAAAGAGTGAAGGTAGGGGGCTTTCAGCCTGACCCTCCATTCAGGGTGGCAGCGCTGGAGTGGATGGGTGGCCTGAAGCACTGAGCCAATTTTGTAATCACAGGAACCCCTTTGTGGGACTGTGGAAGGCCAGCTCCCAGGACCCCGGAGATGGACTCCTTCATCAGGGCCTGGCAATTCCAGTCCCAGTCCCAGAGGAACAGGCAGGACACTGCACCGGGGGAGGCTGCTCAAGCTTCCCTGTCTGAGAAACCCAGTGTCTGTCATCAACTCTACTTCCTCCTGGGGCTCAGCATGGGGCTCACTTCTCAGGGAGCTCAGGTGAGATTTCTTCATCGGAGCCTCACGGGACCTTCCCGCAGGAGGAACTGGCTTTCTTTCCCACCTATGTTCATCACACCCAAAGGAAGCTGGAGCCTCCTGGTGCCCATTGGGTACATGACTCAGGCTTCGTCAGAGCCGCCACTGCTCCTGGGGGCTGCTGAGCTGTGATTCAGCCACAAGATGTGTAGGAGAGGCACTTCCTTGCCAGGAGAGCTGGGAAGTCCTGACAGGGAGCCCTCCCTCTTTCCTGTGCTTTGGGGTCAGTGGGGGAGTTGGCCTGCCAGCCTGGCTCTGCATTGCATCCTGTGGTCCTGTGTGGGCCTGGCTACTTCTCAGGGCCCTCTGCTCCCAGGCAAAAGCAGATGGGATAGTAGATGTTTGGTGGTGGAGGTGGTGGGGATTGTAACAAACATTCACCTCCAATGGGTGGGGGATACTGTGAGGAGACACAGGCATCAGGGGGCTTTGGGTGATTTCGGTCAAAAGTCCTGCCTGCCCTTTGGACTTCTAGGGAAATGCTGTTATTGGCCTGCTCTCCCATCCCTGAGATTGCCTAGGAGTTGTTTTTTCCCCACAAGAAGCCATAACTTTATTAATGATAGCAATAGTACAAATTTCAAACCAAGCTGCAATAACGCTTTTGAAACACACAAAAAAAGTGTCCTCCTTTTTTAGATGGTTACATTGTTAATCCCATAATAGTATTTACAATATTATTAGAGGCCCAGTGCATGAATTTGTGCACAGGTGGGATCCTGGGTGGGGGGGCAGGACGTGATCGGCCCTCCAGGTGGGTGGTGGGACTGCCCTTGCTGGCCTGGAATCTGGATCCATCCTGTTGACATTCCTGCCAGTTGTCGGGAGTCACCTGGTGGCCGTTTTTATATTGTTTCTTCCTTGTGGAGCATCTAGGGAGGTGAAGTGGCCATGGTACCTGAGGTCGACTTCCAGAAGGCTGGAGGCACTGTTGGGATAGTGCCAGTGGCACTGGTCTGTGAGTGCCTGGCCAGTTCTCCAGAGATTGGATCTTTAGGACTACTGAGGGAGTGAGTGGCTGCCGCCAGGCTGGTGGGCTGCCTAGATGGGTCGGTCAGCTGAGTGGTGCTCCCATTGTAGGAGTGCACTGATCACCAGGGGGCAACTCCTGTGTTGAACGAATGACCCCTGGTGGTCAGTGCACATCGTAGCTACTGGTCAACCAGTCATTCTGGTCATTTGGTTGTAATGGTTTCTTAGGCTTTTATATATATACTAGAGGCTCAGTGCATGAAAATTTATGCACTCAGAGGGGGTCTCTCTGCCCAGCATGCACGCTCTCACAATCTGGGACCCCTCAGGTAGGGTCCAGTCCCGTCACAGCATGGCTCTGGTTCTCCAGGCCTGAGGGCAGGGGGGGAGGGACCAAGAGGCCAGTCTGATGGCAGCATGGCTCTGTTCCCACAGATCCCTCCTGCTGCTGCAGCATGGGTGGCTGGGGCCCACAGGTCCCTCCCACAGCCACGACATGGGTGGCTGGGACCCTAGCCTGGTGTTCAGTTGTCCATGCGGATGTTTAGGTCATGACGGACCCTGCCTCTTTATATATTAGTACATACTAGAGCAGTGATGGGCAACCTTTTGAGCTTGGTGTGTCAAACTTTGCCAAAAAACTGAGCATAACTCGGGTAGTGTGTCACTTTGAGGAAAAACATTATTTCGCAATGTTTCATCCTCAGCATGCGGCCGCCTCAGCGGCCGCGTGTCATCAGAAATGGCTACGTGTGTCAGTGCTGACACGCGTGTCATAGGTTCGCCATCACTGTACTAGAGGCTTAGTGCACAAAATTCATACACTGGTAGGATCCCTAGGCCTGGCTGGCAATCAGGACCAATCAGGTTCCCCACCTCCCCACCACCCTGCCTCCTTCTTCCTCACCATCTGTGCGCTGCCACTGCATGATTCCCTGCCTCCCTGCCTCCCCCGTCTTCCTTCTCTTGCTGCCCCTGTCTACCGCCATCCACTCCAGTTCTCCATCCCAGCCTGGGGCCCAGCCCTAATTGGGTGATTGGGACCTGCCAGTCAGGGGGAGGGGCCAACCACCACCGCAGCAGGTGAACAGCGGGCCAATTGAAGCCTGCCAGCTGGGGGCAGGGACCTGGGAGTTTGGCTGCCAGCCCCTAGGAGGGAGCCAGCCTTTTGCTCCCCTGGGAAAGGGGCCATGTCTGCTGCCACCCACCCCCAGTTCCCTGTCCCAGCTCAGGGACCCAGCCCCGATCAGGTGGTCGGGGCCTGTCAGCTGGGGGAAGGGACCAGGAGGTTGGCGGGCAGGCCCCATCAGTGATTGGGTCCTGCAGCCTGGGGGCAGCTCCTGTGTTGAGTGTCTGCCCCCTGGTGGTCAGTGCACGTCATAGTGACCGGCTGTTCGGGTTGTTCAGTTTTAACAGTCACTTAGGCTTTTATATATATAGATTACTGTTGTTCTTCAGGGCTTGGACTGCCTTTGCTCTTGACACATTTGCTTATGACATGACCAATTCTGTGTCCTTAACTTCCACACCTGTTTCATCAGCTTCTTCCTCTTCACTCTCCTCTTGTACAGTTGGAGTCTGTGTGTTTTCTTGAATGTTTGAGACAGTGTCACCTTGAACTTTGAATTTCTCAGCAGCTGCTAGCTGTGCTTGCTGAGATAAATCCTCGATCTTGGCTTCCCCCAAAACTATGTAGGTATCTGAGGCTGGGCTCTTGTTTTGTGGTGACAAAGAGGATATTCTAGATTTCCGTATAGTCACCCTTGTAGCCCCCTGTAACCTGTCGAAGACCCAGTTTGGACATAGCCTTGGGCGCCTTCTTTTCACTCGGGATCTGTTTTGCTTTGCTGACTGGTTCTGCATTGATTTCAGCTGCCACCGACAGCCGGGTTTGCGTGGTTGCCTGTGTGGAATCTTGTTCCTCGAGCTCTGGTACTGATTCATCACTGTCAGATTCGGTTCCAGACCCTGTCTCAGCCTGGACTGTGGCAACTCCTCCTCTGTAGCAGGGATGGTTTCTGTGGCTTCACCAGGCATTTTGCATTGGGAACGTGGAACCAAGATGATGGCAGAAACAGAGCAAGCCTGCCTGGAAGGTTTTTCCAGGATGCGGCTCAGGTGTCCTGTGTAGGGCCTCCTGTGGGGCCAGGCTTCCTGGTCCCCATCCAAGAGAAGGACCTGAGGAACCAGTGTCCCAAGAAGGTCTTGGGAATATCTTCTGAGGCTCATACTCTTATTGCTGCTCCCACAAGTGCTGAGACGACCCCACAATAATAGTCATCCGAAGAGCCCCTATCTTTGGGTTGTCCCTTAGTGCAGGTGAGGTTGGGGGGTTGGAACACCTGCACTCAGACCTGGTTCTTCTCGACACCCCAGCATCC
Source organism: Eptesicus fuscus (assembly GCF_027574615.1). Taxonomy (NCBI): domain Eukaryota; kingdom Metazoa; phylum Chordata; class Mammalia; order Chiroptera; family Vespertilionidae; genus Eptesicus; species Eptesicus fuscus. Next base: position 56,325,982 of record NC_072488.1, read on the forward strand.
TCTGCCCTCTCTGTGCACGGCCCTCAGCACCCAGTGCTGTCCACATCCCCCTGGGCCAGGGCTATTCACTGGGGCAGCTCCAGACCCAGACTGGAGCCAAACGTGGCTGTGGCTGGGCCTTGGCACATGTGTACCCTGGAATGGATGGTTTGGCCTCTTAGGCCACTTGCCCTCACCAGAACCCACAGCTTTACTGCAAAGAAACGCTGGGCTGCTAGGTCCCTAAGTGCTGCCGTTTGGGTGTGTAAATCCAAGACCTTTCTCCCTGGAGGGCCTGGGTTAAATGATCTTCTAGCATCTCATAATCATAATGTATTTTTATTCTTTGTCATTTAAACTGCAGTGAGGGAGGTCCCTGACTTGAGTCAGCCGATGTGGATTTTCCAGGGTCTGACACCGTGAAAGTCCCATGGAGTGACAGCGTGGCTCACAGAGTGACAGTGTGGTTCCTGTGGGTGGTCACACTGTGGCTGCTCCTTCACAGTGTGGCTTTATAAGGGGTAGGAGAATGTCATACCTGACTTGGAAGGGTCATCAGGGAGAAGCCTGTCTGGGACCAGGGTAACGAAAGCAGAAAGGGTGAAGCAGAAGGGCTACTGGTGAGGTCTGCCTGGCTTCAGGATGTCCCAACAGGACCAAACGGGTGGATGGCAGAGAAAAGCAGATTCCACATAACATTAGGCAAAACTCTCTCTCTCTCTAAAAAATCAATGAAAACATACCTTCAGGAGAGGATTGAAAAAGATACCTTCAGGAGAGGAAAAGAAAAAGAACCAATATTTGACTAAGGTTCTAGTGGGTTTGGTTCTGTGGTTAGAGTATCAGCGCTCAGATCAAAAGGTCATGGGTTTGATTACAGGTCAAGGGCACGTACCTCAGTTGCAGGCTAGATGCCCAGCTGGGTCAGGGTGCGTGTGGGAGGCAACCAATCAATGTGACTCTCCTATAGCAATCTCTCTCTCTCTCTCTCTCTCTCTCTCTCTCTCTCTCTCTTCCTCCTCCATCTCCTCCTCCTCCCTCCCTCCCTCCCTCCCTTCCACTCTCTAAAAATCAATGGAATAATATCCTTGAGTGAGGATTAAAAACATTTTGACTAAGGACCCTATGGAGCACTGATGGTTAACCACACTTGGGATGTACTCTTCTGGACTTCCCAGTGGAGTTTCATTTATAAAAACTCAGATTAATCATATTTTCAACAAGTTATGTGCTTCTACAGAAACAAAGAAATACATAAAAGTGTATATTTGTTACTGATTTGTTTGACATTTACTTTGCTAAGATTGTCCTCACTTGAGTGACTTAAAAGCAAATTGAACAAAATGACTTGAATAAAAACGTTCAAACTCTCAAATAAAATTCCTATATCTCTAAGATGGAAAGAACCCAAATTTCCATTAACCAGTGGTGGTATATTCATACAAAGAAATACTGCTCAGCAATAAAAGATCGACTACTGGTACACATTCAACTAGATGAATGTCAGCAACCTTAGGCCAGACACAAGGGGTTCATATTGTATGATCTTATTTGTAAGAACTTCAAGAATAGGCAAAACTAACGTATGATGATAGAAATCAGAACAGTGGCTGTTTTGGCAGAGGTGAGAGAAAATAGAAGATTCTAAAAGTTGTCATAAAGCTAAAACTGATCACATTCAAAGAATTAAAAACACACACACACTGACCACATTTAGGTGAAAGTTTCGTTTTTGGAAATGCAAAATCAGAGTGAAGAGGACTAGTGAAAAATTTTCTTTTTCTATATGAAAACTCAGGTTGTGTTCAGGGTCTCAAAAATAATGTTGTCTAGTACACCATCAGTGATCTAACCCTGACTATTTGAATTAAAATGATTTTCCTTTTTTCCCAATAGTAGTCTTGTCTTAAGCCAATTGTGAATTTGGGGTATAGACCAGGGGAGAGGTCCTTCCTCTGGAAGAGGTATTCCTTCCTGAGCTTGCTGAGATTGGGCTCAAGTCCACGGAGAGGGACTAAGCATCTTCCTTCTTCATGGATCCATGCCTTTGGATTGGAATATCTGGGTATTTATACTTCAGACTTTCATAAATATTTTTAAAATATTTTTTCTCTTTGTAAAACTTAGATGCAAAAATTTCTGGTGTTCTCATATGACTGAATTCATTTTTTCCTCTCTCTCTCTCTCTCTCTCTCTCTCTTTCTATTACTGATGTCTGATTTATTTCTACCTTTTAAATAGTTAACATTTTAGCTTGTTTTGTTTTACATATGGCTTTTAAAATAATTGTTACATTTCACTTTTAAAAGATTTTTTTAAACTAAGGAATAAAATTGTGGTAAACAATAAATTACAACTATTATTGTGTTATTATATTCAGAAAATACAGAAAATCTCTTTAGGACCCATTATCTATGTTTTAAAATAAATATTGAGTAGGTTTGAGGGAATATTAATAACAACTATATCCTAGATGTAAATAAATGGTACCCACGTGAACTCATCACCCAGCCAAAACTAGGACCTTTGGACCCCCTGTACATTCCTCTTCCATCTGGCTCCCCTCCCTCCCTCAGATGTAACTGTCACCCTAAATTTCATGGTTATCATTCCCTTGCATTTTGTTATACTTTCACCACATATGCATATCTCCCCCAAATAGTTTAGTGTTGCCAGCCTTTACATTTTATAGAATGAAACCATACTGTTTGTATTCTTGTACATCTTGCCTCATGTCCCTGAGTTCACTCTCAGTTACATCATGTTCCTTTGGATGCTCTGAAGACAAGATGCCTCAGTGAGATTAGACAGGCAGGGAATGTGTTAGGAGAAAAGTACAAGAAAGATGTAGGAGAGAGGGATCAGGAGCAGGCAGTCAGAGCCTTCAGGCCATAATGCAAGTGGGACACTAGCAATGGGGAAGAGAGGAGTGGGTAGGAAGAGCCTCGGGCTGCACTGCAGCTGTGACTACTTTGAGGAAGTCTTGACCTGACTGATGGGGAGCCCCAGGCAAAGCTTACCTGTAGAGGCTCCCGGTTCCAGAAAGGGCCTGTGCTGCTGTGCTCAGTCATGGCCTGGGAGCAGCCCAGGTTGTGGCATCCTGAGGCTGTCGGTCAGTCTCCTCCAGCAGCAGCTTCTCATAAAGGGAAATCTAAATCACTCCTGTTTTCCCAGCTTTGCTGAGATACAATTCACATACATCATTGTGTAACTTAAACGTAAAAAATGTGGTGATTTTAGACAGTTTTATTTTATTGTGTCCTGGAGAAGATAAACTGGGGTTGAAATTTCAGGGGCATTGATGAGCTTCATGAACTTGGATGTCCAACTCTCTCTTCAGGTTTGGGAAATGCTCAGCCATTATATTTTAAATAAGCTTTCTGCTCCTTTCTCCTCTCTTCAAATTCTAGGGCTTCAATAATGCATAAATTCTTTCTCTTAGTAGAATTCCATAATTCACATGGGTTTTTTTCACTCTTTTTTTTCTCTGACTGAATAATTTCAAATGACCTGTCTTCTAGTCCATTAATTCTTTCTTCTGCTTAATCCAGCCTGCTATGAAATTCTTCAGTTTATTCATTGCATTCTTCAACTGAAGGACTTCTGTTTGTTTTGTTCTTAATGGTTTCTATGTCTTTGTTCATGCATTGCTTTCCTAATTTTGTCTAGTTATCTGTTGCTAAATTTCTTTAAGAGGATTATTCTGAATTATTTTTTAGGCAATTCATTGATCTTCATTTCTTTAGAATCATTCTATGTAGCTTTATTAATTTCCTTTGGCGGTTTTATGTTTCCTTGATTATTCATGATTCTTGTGTCCTTCATTGGTGTCTGCACTTTTGAGGAAGAAGGCATCTCTTTCCATTTTTACAGTCTGGCTTCAGCAGGAAAAGCCCTTGACCAGTCATCCCATACAGATATTATGGGTGGACTGACTGTGGTATCTGTGGGAGGGCTTGCTGCTAGAGTCCTTGGATGGGCAGATATGGTTTCTGGGTCAGCATGTGGGCAGGCCTAGTGCTTGGGTCCACAGGGGCTGGCTGGTTTCTGGGTTCATTGGGGCAGGGCTGGTGCCCTAGTCTGCAGTGGTGGGCCTGGGACCTTCGTCTGTGTGAGCAGGCCTGGATTTTAGGTCTGTAGTGGCTAGTCGGGTGCTGAGGACTACTGGGGTGAGCTGGCATCTGGATCTACAAAGACTGTCCTGGTACTGGGGCAGGCTGGGAACCTGGGTTTGTGGGAGTTGGCCTGGAGTCCGGGGCCATGGGGGCCACCCTGACACTGGGGTGAGCCTAGAGTCTGGGGGCTTGGATGTTGGCCTGGAGCCTGGATCCATGAGGATCATGGGGGACCAGCCTGGAAGTTGGGTCCATAAAATCTGAGAGCCAAATTTTTTAAACTTAAACTATATAGGTAGGTACATTGTTATTAACTTAATTAGGGTACTCCTAAGCTGGCCTTCACTAAAAACTCAAGGGGTCAAAGAGCCGCATGTGGCTTGGGAGCCGCAGTTTGCCGACCGCTGACCTAGCCCGAAACCCCGGCATGTGCCCTTGACTGGAATCGAACTGGGGACTCTTAAGTCCGCAGGCTGATGCTCTCTCACTAAGCCAAACCGGCTAGGGCAAAAATAGGTATAATTTTGATTTATTCACATCGGGTGGCTATTGTTGTGTTGACTGTTGTCATTTTTTTATTTCATAATCTAAAGGAAAAGAGGTAAATAGGTATTGCATGTTATAAAATATATAGGTATTGCACGTTATAAATAGGTATTGCATGAGTAAATAGGTATTGCGTGTTATAAAAATTCTTATGGCTCACCGGATGAAAATCGCTGGACTGAGAAATAAAACCCCAAGGCAGATCTAGTTGGGCTACCTGAAGAAAGAGGGGAGACTTTATCCACAGACTTTATCCCTACGGAGTCCTTTTCTTGAAGTGAGAGAAATTTTCTTCTTCATATTTGACACAATGTCCCTTCTCAGGAGACTCTATCCCTTGACTATAAAAGATGTCACCTCCATACTAGGGAGAGGTAAATATAGACCTTGGGCTATTGGGTATCACCTCCAACAACTCTTTCCAACCCCATCACTCTGGATTAAGTGCCTGGCCACACAGAGCTCCGTGTGTTTACAGGATGAAATGAAGAATCTGAAAGGACCCTTATGTGGTATGAGTGAGTTTGCATTAATTTCAATGTGTCCTGGAGGCTTGCTTCTTAGTGCCCAATGGCAGAACACTGAACCCTTCCCCTCAGATATCCAACTGGGTCAGTCCTATTGAGGGAGCACAGCGGTGATGTCAGAGGCTCCTTCCTAGAGCATGGAAGTGAGCTCATGCTAATGGCCACATGGGGCAGCTCCTCTTCGTAGACCCAGCTGGATTTTGAACCCTAGTTCTGACTCAGGAATACCTGCTGCACATTTACCTGTGGGGGCTTTATGATTTTACACTCCTGAGGAGGAGACTGTGGGGCCACCCAGGACAAGAGTGTAATGGCCATTTATGCTCCCTTGCAGCCAGGATCCTGAGGAGGTTACCGGGTGTGAACAAGAGGGTGTCTTTATGTGGCCAAGTAGGCTGATGAAGTAGCTCAAAGGTGAAGACGAGGGTGATCCACTGGTGGTGACAGTCAAAAGGCTGGTAGAAGCAGTGTGGGGTCTGGTGACACATGTGGGGGCCTCACTAGGCCAGTTGCTCCAGTAGGCTGTCATGTTTAGGGGTCTGCATAGTCTCCTTTAGCCTGCACGGTCCAGCAAGGCACACTGCTGACCCAATCACAGATGTGAAAAAACTTTGCAAAGGACACAGGTCTGAAAGTTGCAAAGCCAAATTTTGAATACACATCATTTGAATATAAGTTTCTTGCTTTTGACACTAAACTGCTACCTTAGTGTGGATTGTCCCCAAGATAAACCAGGGAACTCATTTAGGAGAGGATCTCAAGAAAGCCAATGAAGGAACTCTAGTGCTGGTCAGGGCTGTGGGCAACTGGGGCAGGGAACCCTCTGAGAAACCCTGGCATGGTCTCACCAGAGGAGGGGAGGCTGGGACACTTACCCACCAGTCCCTCTCCCCTTGGTTCAGCAGCCCCGGAGCGGTGAGGCTGACAGGGGCTGGGCACACCGCAGGGGCAGTGAACTCTGACAGCATTGCTCCAGCTTCCTACTTGGAAGACACACTGCGCATCTGCTAGCTCAGATCCCTGGAGCATTGAGCCAGGCTCCCTTCACTGCCAATCTAGAGAAGTGATCGAGGGTCCACATGGGCAGGGTGCCTGGAGCTGGTCTTGCCAGGTGAGGCACCCTGAGTGGAGAAGCAGCTTGCACACCTCCCCTAAGGAGCTGGAGGACTGTACCCTGGGCTGTTTTTTTCCTGGTGTGAGGCTGGCAGATAATATACTGTTTCTGGACCAGGAGTGGCAGAAGCTGCACAGTCTCAGGAGGTCCACCCCTGCCTCACCTACTGAGGGCTTCACTCCTACGAATAACTTTGCTATGCGTCATTTTGCAGCATCAGCATCCAATCCTTGGCCCTGGGGCAGTCCTCTAAAGTTTCTTTCCTCAAATTCAATGCTGATGACTCACTTCCTGGTTTTGCTCTTGAAGGTGTGGGCGGCCCTCCTTGCTCAGGCCTGGTTTGTGATCCTCCTATCACCTTAAGCATTTTTTAAATAACAGAGACTTGCAATTATTGAAATGCTTATTATGAAGAATTAACTTTACACATGTGGGAAAGGAAGGAGGTTCTGCCTTGTGAGGGCTGCTCCGCACACTGGTGCCCGCGGGTACCTCCTGCCTGAGGCTCAGTGAGGCTTTCTGTGAGGAGAATGTCAGCTGCAGTGGCCATGACTTGTCATACACCCTGAGCAAGGATTGCTGGGAAGGTAGTATCTTCCCAAACACAGGTTTCTGCAGGCCTCACTACTTTACTGGGAGGGGTGGTACAAATAGAGTCTCATGATTAGAAATCACACTCCACACTTCAGTGCATGATGCTGGCACACAGCTCATTGAAAAGTAATCGCCCTGTCCTGGCAGGGCCTCTGACATCGCCATGGGCTTTCCAGGAACTCATAAGCCATAATTCCATGTGCCTCCCAGCCATCCAGAGCATATTGATTTTGAAGACTTATCTTGTCTAACTTTTGATGGATCATGGGTCCTGCCCACATATCAGTGAACTTTGTTCTCTCCAATGTGGTTCCTCAGACATTTAATCCATGTACTCTTTCCTTCACATTTCTACTTGTCCCCAAGATGTGAAGAAAGATGTTGGGCTACTATTTTTCCAAACACAGTACTGACTCCCAGGGCCCACAGGCATTGTCCCAACCTCCTCCCCCTCTGCTGAGATCTGCCTCCAGCCTCTGAGTGACCATGTTGGTGTCAGAGATTATATTTCTTCCAGGCGACAGCACGACATTCCCTGAGCTTTCGTATTTCAGGGTTCCTACAAAATTGTAGAATTGCATCTCTTCTGTCTTTCCATTGTCAGTAATTTCCCTAGAGTTGTGGACACGGAGGAGAGTGGAAGGGGCTCAATTAATAAGTACACCGGAGTGATGGGCACCGACGTGGGTGCTCTTGGACCAACTGAGGTATATGGCCTCCTGGGTACAAGGCTGGAACCATGTCAAATTCTTCCCAGAAGTCTCTCCTCACACCTGGCATTGGCCAAGGAGCCAAGGTGGGCCCAGAGTTCTCTCCAGTTGGTAACAAAGCAGCTAGTCTCCCCTACTTGTCTGAGAGGTTCTCCCAGGGCACTTTAGCCCTGACATGGGGTGGAAGAGCATCTCTAGTCTCCTACCACAACTCCCTTTTTCTCCTCCCAGTTTTCCTATTTTTCATGGGAACACTTCATTCAGTCCTTTGTATATTCAACAAATATTAATGAATTCTAATAATGGACCAGACACCATTACTGATACAAAGCACATAGTTAATAAGACAGACAAGTGCCCTAGTCTGATGGAGTTGGCATGTAGGTGATAAGATCATACCTCATACGTGCATTTTAATTTGCATCTCTCTGATGATTAGTGATGCTGAACATCTTTTCATGTGTCTATTGGCCATCTGTATGTTCTCTTTGGAGAAGTGTCTATTCAGATCCTTTGCCTGTTTTTTTTTTTTTTTTTTAAATTGTGTTATTTGTCTTCTCGATGTTAAGTTGTATAAGCTTTTATATATTTTGGAAATGAACCTATTATCAGATGTATCATATTCGCCCATGCAGTGGGATTAGTTTTTATTTTGTTGGTGGTTTCTTTTGCTGTACAAAAGTTTATATCACCTCATGCCTGTCAGAATGGTTATCAACAACAAATCAACATCAACAAGTGTGGTACGTGTGGAAGGCAACTGATAGATGTTTCTCACACTGATGTTTCTCTCTTAAAAAACAACAACACCATTTTGTTAATGGAACTATCTTTTGACTCAGTGATCCCACTTTTAGGGATATATCTGAAACACAAAACACTAATTCAAAGGAATATATGCACCACTATGTTCATTGCAGCATTATTTACAGTAGTCAAGATCTGGAAACAGCCCAAGTACCCATCAGTAGATGAGTAGGTAAAAAAGCTGTGATACATTTACATCTTAGAATACTACTCGGCCATAAAAATGAAGAAAGTCTTACCATTTGTGACAGCATGGATGCACCTGGAAATTATTACTCTAAGTGAAATAAGCCAGTAAAAAAAAAAAGACAAATACCATATGATCTCACTTATATGTACAATCTAATCAATAAAACAATTTAACAAAATAGAAACTAAAGCATAGATACACAGAACAGACTGACAGCTGTCAGAGGCGAGGGACTTGGTGAAAAAAGGTAAAGGGATTAAGCAAGAAATAAATATAGAGATATGACAGATAGATACAGACAATAGTATGATGATAGCGCAGCTGGAGCAGGGAGTCAAAGGGGCAGGGGCAGGGGGCAGGGGCGGGGCAGAGGCGGAGGTGGGCCATGCTGAGGGCTTCAGTTACTACTCTGGGTGTGATGAAGCCATTCGAGAGTTCTGACAGGGGAGTGATAGGACCACATTATACCTTTGACCCTGATCTTGGCGGGTGGACATTTTACTCTGTGGGTGAGAACAGAGGCAGGGAGACCAGGGAGGGGCTATGGCAGTACTCTGGGGGAGAGAGTTAACAGTGGATTTCAGAGAACAGAACCAAAGCCAGTGGTTGTGAGTTTACATGGAGGCAAATTTTGGCAGAGAACGAGTAGGATTTTTTAACATTTAGGGCTGACCGACAATATTGGGCTTCAAGGGTAATGATTCCCTTCTATGCCATTGCTGAGGCCGAGTCTGATCCCCAGTCAGAGCTGGGAAGCCACAGGCCTCCCAGGTCCCTCCGGCGCATGAATCCCCTGCATTGGACATAGTCCAGATTTCAGCACCCACAATGGGTCACAGGCTGGTGTCGCAGCTGCTGGAAACATCACGCAGTGGTTAAGAACAGAGACATCTGGCTTGTATCTTGGCCATGTGACTTTGGGTAAGTTTTGTTATCTCTCAGGGTCTCTGTTTTTTGCATCTATATTATAAAAGGCCAGTGGCCATAACGCCCTAACAACCAAACGACTGGTCACCAGGAGGTGCATTGATGGGTTTGAGGAGTGGCAGGTCTTGAAGTGCAGCAGGTTTCTGGGATTTCGCACACTGGGCCTCTAGTAAAAAATAAAGATTAATAGCCCCTCAAGTGTTGTTATGAGGATTAAATGATTAATCAGGTACTTCTCTTAGCTTATCAACATGGAATAAGCTCTGGATATTTGGTTGTATAAAACTCCTGAAAGTTGTGAATGAGATGTGACTCAGTCAGTGACATAAATCACACCTCTGTCCCCAAGGCAATCCCAAGAAATTTTCAATCACAAAGCACTGGCTTCATCCGTGTTTCTTTACCATTGTTTCCTGGCTTCTGATCTGCTTTGGTCTCTCTCGGACACCAGAATGACCACATCTGTGTTGCCTCCCAGTTACCCAGTGACACTCACAGGACCTCTGTGCCAGACCCTCCTTCTTGACAATGTGGGCACACCCAGACCAGGAAGTGACCCAGCCCTTAAATGCTCATTAGAAGGCCGGGAGTCCTGATCAGCTTTGTAGAGGAGCCCTTGAATGCGAAGGAGCCTAAGGTTGCATTAGCCCAGGCACAAGAGCATCTCTTTGAGCAAAGGTAAGCCACATTGTGGGCAGCTCTCTCATGGCCCTGTGCCTAGCCTTGAGGAGCTTCTGGGGCTGAGGGGCCTGGGATCCAAGGCTCAGGGCATCAGAAGAGCTGGGCTGCTTCCACGAGTGTGGGTGGCTGCCTACTCCCCCTCTAGGGATAACTGTAGAATCAGGCACTGAGGGTCCTGAGGCAGGGAGGGTGGTGAACAACTGCTCCTCACTGTGGGGAGTTCTTCCTGCTGCCCTGACCAGAAGCCCAGAGACAGGTGTCCTATGACCTGAAGCCTGTGGATGTCCACCGCAGGGTCCTTAGAGATGCCTGTTTGGATGGGGAACAGGGGAAGATGGGGGCAGAGAGACAGGCTTACTGCAGTTACTTAGGATTCTCAAACTTGAAGTCAGGAGAAGTGGTGACTTACCAGCTGTGAGGGCTAAACAGAGATGAACACACCCTCTCTAAATCCAGAAACTCATCCTAGAAGGTGCCTGGGGGTACTCTGGAACCTCCTAGCAACCCCATATGTGATGGGTGGAGAGTACCCCAAGGCCACCACTGTCTGGAGAGCCAGGACCATCTAGTCCCGACAGAAATGGGAGCTTCCACTTGGGGTTGTCTGGCCTGGGAACATGCTCTTCCCATCCTCAGTCTCACATGTGCAGCTGGGACAGGATCTCAAGGCAGCATCTTCCAAACAATTTTTACATACAGTCCCAGGGGGAGGGCAGGGCAATGAACAATGTGTTTTTCTTCCCTCCTTCCTTCACAAGGCCAGATGATGACAACCTCCTCGCCACCATCTGATCTGTCTTATCTTCTTGGAAAATCTAAAGGCAGCGTGGCCACCACAGGAAGTAAGTGGCAAATTACAAACCAGCATGGCAGTCTCCATCGGACCTCACCAGGGCCAATGGGGCACCATGTCCTTTCATTTGCTCAGCTACAGATGTATTTGCTGAAATACTCACATCATGAAAGCTGCACTTGAAAATCTCAGAGCATTTAGTTCTTGTCTTACTTGTGTTTAGAATTGTTTGCTTAGTTTGATAAAGAGGGCAAAGAAAAATACAAACAACATACTGATGACCAATTTTTATTTTTAATTTTTTATTTTATTTATTTATTTTTTTTAGTACTCAGAGACTGTCAATCAGAAAAGGACAAGTTACTAATAACCCTTGAAAATCTTTGGGGACCATGATTTCAGACACTTTGATCCACAAAACAGCCCCTCCCTTTCTCCTTATAGCCACTCTTTCTTAGAACAGTAAATCTACCCCAGAAATTCATAAGCCAGTACAGTCACCCACCCCCCCTCAGCTTCCAATCTGAGGGAGATATGTTTCGAGATCCTCAGCAGATGCCTGAACCCACAGATAAGTACCAAACCCCAAATATATTATGTTATTTCCTATATATCATATGCCTTTTCACTGAACGAAAGCACCTTACGGCTATTCTTTGACACATCTGAATTACCAGCATCACTACTCTTATGCTTTGAGGTCATTGTTAAGTAAAATAAGGGTGACTGGAACACAAGCACTGTGATACCACAAGAGTAGGTCTGATAACTCAGACGGTTATCGAGTGACTACTGGGTGGACACTATATACAGTGAGGACATGTTGGACAAAGGGACGATTCACATCCCAGGTGGGATGGAGTGGGTGATGTGAGGTCCCATCACAACTTTAGAATGATATGCATTTTAAAACTTATGAATTATTTATTTCTGCAGTTTTCCTTTTAATATTGTCAGACCACAGTTGAGTGTGGGTAACTAAAATCGAGGGAAGTAAAACAGTGAATAGGAAGGGGTGGGGGTGGGGAAACCACTGTATTACAGGATGCAGCCCAAGTCCTGAAAGTTGATAGTAACCTCACGTGTGCTTTGTACTTTCCCCCCATCACCTGGCAGAGTTAGGACATCCAGGAACCTATAGTATTCGTGATAGTCTACAGATGGTGTGGGTGCTGGAGGGAAAGTCTTTAATCGCAGTTCCTTCTGACGACAACAATGTCAAACCTGGTGAGTGACAATGTTTGCCTCTTAAAGGGATACCAGCTCCACTGGGGATGGGGCTGACCTTGTATGAGCTCGGCTGTGGCCTCTCCTACTTCTGGGAACCAGCACAGTGTCCACAGGAGGGCAAGAAAGAACAAGGTGGCTCCCTCCCGCAAAGGAAACCCTGTACCTAGAAATGAGGAGTGAGGGATGGGCAGTTCTCCTTACCCAAAGAAAATGTCTTCAACAAGACAGGGTTGTCCAGTCAGCAGCCAACCTTTTCCTTGGAGCTTCTCTCCTTTAAATTTCATCTATTGCTACCCATGTCCTCAGATTAAATTCCTTCACCTTCCACCACCAAACTGCACACTCTTCTCACTTGGTGCCCTCTCTTCTGGTAATAGGAGAATATTTCTTCCTCCTATCATGGGTCAATCATGCCTCAATGAAGCTGTGGGAAGAAGTCAGTGCAACTCAGCTCTTTCCCTCCCCCTGGGATTCAGTGTTTGATCCCGTCATCCCTCTGTTCCCTGCATATCCCACCTTTATCTATCTATCTATTTATTTGGTCTTTTCTGTCACTGACAAACATGCTCTGATATATTTCCAAGCTTAATACTAAAAAGCTCTTCTTGATGCCCACATTTCATTCCTACCATTGCTCTGTTTTCCTCTATACAATGCACCATGCTATATGCCAACCACAGCCAAATTCCATGGAAGAGTTGACTACACAACCTGTCTCCATTTCCCCTTCTGCTCATGCATACATCATGTGAAAGAAGCCTGAGCAGGCGGCTGAGGCCAATGTGATGAGCCCATGGTGCTTTATGAATCTCACGGTCATGCCAACCATCACCTAAGTGTAGGAAGACACAGGATATATAGAAGGAGCTCAGCCCTAGCCCATTTGGCTCAGAGGATAGAGAGTCAGTCCACTGACTGAAGGGTCCCAGGTTCAATTCAGGTCAAGGGCATGTACTTCAGTTGTAGGCTCGATCTCCGGCTTTGGTCAGGGCATGTGTGGGAGGCACCCAATCTATGTGTCTCTCTCACATTGATGTTTCTCTCTCTGTGTCTCTCCTCCCTCCTACCCTCTCTAAAAATCAATTGGAAGATACCCTCAGGTGAAGATTAACAAAAAAAGGTGCTCCTTCCAGCTGAGTGAGCTCCCCTTAAAGGACATTCTTGGAAATCCCACACTATACTTCCACTTAGAGCTCATGGGTCTGGTCAAAGTTAGCTGAAGTGTGGTGGAAATCCCACACTATACTTCCACTTAGAGCTTAAGGTCTGGTCAAAGTTAGCTGAAGTGTGGTGGGGAATTTTATTTTTATTTTGGGGAAACTGGGCTCTGGCAGGAAGGAAGGAAAAAGGAAATGGGTTTCTACCACCCATCTATGATGGAGCAGTTCTACCCCCTGGCTAATTGGGGGAGCCTTCTGGGAAGACCTGGCTGGTCAGCACTGGGCTGGGAAGAGCAACCGAGTGTTGGCAGGACCGCCTTTCTGCCTCCTGGAGCTGATGCCTGTTTCCATGTCCCTATTTCCAGCTACTATTTTCTCAGTGCCATGCACAGACCCTAACATCTCTAATGAAAAAGGCAGTCCAATATACCTGGGAGTCCAGGAAGATCTCTGTCTGTTCTGTGCAGAAATTAACGGCCAGCCTACTTTGCAGCTTAAGGTGAGTGGTTGTGCACCTAATGAGAGAAGTACTGTGACTTTTCATTTAATTTAATATATTACTGAGTAAAAATAACATTTTTTCAACCTTGGGTTATTCATTGTAAGGAAATCTGACTTAGTCCCCAAGCCAATACCTGCTCCCTTTGGAATGGGTGTAACACTTTAATGTCAGAGCATCCTATGAATGCCAGAAAGGACACCACAAAGGTATTTCAGGAAGGCCAGGATGGCAGCTTCTCCATTCCTCGTCCTCTTTAAATGCCTCCCAGAAACCCTCGGAGATGTCGGGGCTCTCCCATGTGAGCTCAGGCTACCGCACACAGAGGAGGGAAGGGCAGATTGTGAGTCTGGATTCTGCAGATTTCATGTCTGTGGTCCCTGCACTGAAAGCAGCATTTATGGTCATGAAGCTCGTTCTTCTTCTGTGATGGATGCTGCAATGTGCAGACCCACTGGAGACTGGGAATCTCATGAGACTGGTCTGAACCTGTAGATGGGTGTCTAGCAGGAGCATCTATGACACTCTGTTCTGGAAAAGATGGTGTTGTCTCAAAGAATCAGAAGTACCTGATGTTGTGGGATCTCAGAGAGAGCCAAGCTGTTGGGAACTGAAGCGTTGCCTGTGCTGATACCTGGCACCCTCCTCTCATCAGCCCATGCTCGTCCCTGAGGGGAAAGCAGTCACTACTGAGGCTGAGTTAGTTGAGCTCTCTCCTCCCGGTAATCCTCTCTGATCGGCCTCTTTCTGCTCCTAGGAGGAAAGCATAATGAAACTGTATGAGGAGAAGGAGGCAAAGAAGTCCTTTCTCTTTCTGCGCGGCATAGAGGGCTCCACCTCCACCTTCCAGTCCGTTGCCTATCTCGGCTGGTACATAGCCACTTCCTCTCAGGCAAGACAGCCTGTCACCCTCACCAAGGACAGGGGAAAAACTTACAACACCAACTTCTATTTCAGTTCTTTGCAGCCTAGGCTGTGAGTGGCTGATTCTGGGACAGAGAACCTCTAGGTCATGGTCCACCTCACACCTGTCAGAATGGCTGTCATTAACAAATCAACAAATGACATGTGCTGGTGAGGATGAGGAGAAAAAGGAACCCTCCTTCACTACTGGTGGGAATGCAGACTGGTGCAGCCAGTATGGAAAACAGTATGGCATTTCCTCAAAAAATTAAAAATGGAACTGCATTTGACCCAGTAATACCACTTCTAGGACTATATCCTAAGAAAACAGAAACGCCGATCAGCAAGGATATATGCACCCCTATGTTCATAGCAGCACAATTTACAATTATTAATATTTGGAAACAGCCTAAATACCCATCAGCAAATGAGTGGATTAGAAAACTGTGGTACATCTACACAATGGAATACTACGCTGCTATAAAAAAGAAGGAATTCTTACCATTTGCAACAGCATGAAAGGACCTGGAAAGCATTATGCTAAGTGAAATAAGCCAGTCAGTGAAAGAAAAATACCACATTGCCGAGACCGGTTTGGCTCAGTGGATAGAGCGTCAGCCTGCGGACTCAAGGGTCCCGGGTTCGATTCCGGTCAAGGGCATATGCCTTGGTTGCAGGCACATCCCAAGTAGGGGGTGTGTAGAAGGCAGCTGATCGATGTTTCTCTCTCACTGATGTTTCTAACTCTCTATCCCTCTCTCTTCCTATCTGTAAAAAATCAATAAAATATATTTAAAAAAAAAAAGAAAAATACCACATGATTTCACTCATTTATGGATAATAAAGAACATTATAAACTGATGAACAAAAATAGATACAGAGACAGAGAAGCATCGAACAGACTGTCAAACTATAGTGGAAAATCTGGGGAGGATGGAAGGGGTAACAAATCAACCAAAAGACTTGTATGCATGCATATAAGCATAACCAATGGACACAAGACACTGCAGGGGGCGGTGTGAGGGCATGTGCCAGGAGGTAGGGGAGGCCGGGGAAAGGTCAATGGGAAAAAAAAAAGAGATATATGTACTACTATTTGTAATACTTTAAACAATAAAATAAAAATTAAAAAATTTAAGAATAAATGCATTAAAAGTAAAAAAAAAAAAAAAGGAGAGACCACCGAGCACTAATGTCCATCCACAGCCCACCTCATGCTCAGCACCCAAAGCCACCTCCTCTAGACATGCACTGGCACACTACGCCTCCCAATGGAATGTTGTTCCAGTATCAAAGCCGAGAGTCACTTTTTAAAAAAATATATATTTTATTGATTTTTTACAGAGAGGAAGGGAGAGGGATAGAGAGTTATAAACATTGATGGGAGAGAAACATCAATCAGCTGCCTCCTGCACACTCCCTACTGGGGATGTGCCCGAAACCAAGGTACATGCCCTTGACCGGAATCGAACCTGGGTCCCTTCAGTCCGCAGCCGACGACTCTCCATCCACTGAGCCAAACCAGTTAAGGCCAAGAGTCACTTTTTATTCTTTCCTGATCTTGTCCTATAATCCACTTTGTTGTCAAGTCCAGTTGCTGGAAACCAAGATCAACAGTAATTAATATAAATGTGAGAAGTCCATTAGAAGGCTGACCTGGGGTCCTTTGATATTCACAGGGTGAATTTGCATTTTATTACCCACTGCTGACTCAATGGCCTAAAGCAAACTCCCCCCTAACCTGATAATCTTACTGTTTACTAAACAATCACCTTTGATATGTCTGTTTGCATTACTAAAAGGCAATTGTGTATTCTAGTAAATAAAAGCAGATGGGAACGGAGACTCAGTGGAACTTGACTACTACAGTTAAGTTTTCTCTGGCTTCCCCCCATAATTTCAAAATTATTTTTTGTCTTGTGTTTTAATTTGCGCGTCAGCTCTTTCTCCAAGCCTTTGAACCCGAAAGCCACGCTGGCCATGGCTTTTCACATCCAGTTAAATCAACATCCCAAATGCTCCTTGTACACAACCCTCTCCTGTTCCTCCCTCCAACCCATGGCCTAGAGATGTGAATTGCAAACATTTTTGTTCATACCACTCTTTCAATACAAATATTATTTATTAATTTTATACATGTTCATTATAAATATTGGAAATTTACTCCCAAAGAGAAATGTAAAGAATAAGATAAATATGAAATAAAAATTTTACATATTCATACTCATGATGAATTCTAAATACCATTAGTTAATAATGTGACACATAGTATATACTTTGGTTAAAGATGAATTGTTAACATATGAATGCAAATTAACAATATGAATGCAAATCAATTCATGTTTCAAAGAATCACTTATATCAGTTTGAATTATTTTTCAGGCAACTTCTCGAAACTCCTTGTTTTCACTTTCTAAAGTGGCTGGAAGTAGGTCAGCTATGACATTTTCTTGTTATTTTTTGGAATTTTAGTAGAAACTTCAATCAACAGTTTCTTTATTGGGATGTTTTTAAACCCATTGTCCATTTTGTGAGGGTGACTTTAGTTAAAGCCTGTAATGAAATCTACAAATTTACATCACCAATCACATATAAGCTGCAATTTACTATAATATCCTGGACATGAATGTGAGTGCAATGGGCTCTCCTCTCAGGAGACCCTGCCCTTCTTTGCACATGATAAGTGGGATCATCAGGTTTTGCAATGGGTACCGATTGCTAACTAAGTTTGCATTTCTCAGCCAGGCATAATCTGTTCCAAGACCTGTCCTTCTGGCATTACTTCCTGTTGCTTCACTGCCCAGGATTGTTGGTGATAACCTTTGAACCCCACCTTACACCCTGCCTTTTCTTCAGTCACTGCTGTGCTTTGAGAAGTCATCTCTGCTGCACCAGCCTGCTCTGGGACACCTGGGGGAGGACACTTGCAAGGGACCTTCTCGGTACTCATGCATGCACTCACCTGGAAGTTAGAGGGAGCTTCTCCAGAGGAAACCTTCACCACTGAGGGATGGGAGGGGGTGGGAATGCTACCTCTCCCATCACTTGGTGGACAATTCTGAGATGCATTATATCTACATGGTCCTCAGAGGGTCCCAGCAGGACTTGGTCATAGCCGCCCATGGCAGTGCTGAGCCCAAGAACACATCCTCGTGTTGGCTGCCCTAGCATTCCTGCTTCCCATTTTCCCAGCCCCTACTCCTGTTCGCTTCTCATCACCCTTCATGCAAGCCTTATCTCAGGCTCTGCTTTCTGGTGTAAACTGAAGCTGAGACAGATTCAGAGTGAGCTTCTTTCCTCTACTAGTTACTTCCAGCACATCGGCTTTCCTTCCTCAACACCTCCTCTCATGCAAACATCTCAGACACGTTCATTCCTGTGTATCTCACTGCCCATGTCTCTAACATCCTTCATGTCTGAAGTGTTGACCGACCTCTCCTGATCTCCCCAACCAAATGCAGTATCTGGTCTCCTTTAAGGTCCATAACATTTTGCCTTCTCATGTGACATTTCTTTTGCTAGACTTTGTGCTCAAATTTTTCTTCTTGTCTTGGCCCCTTTGCTCTCTTCTCTCAACCAAATTCTAGGTACATAGAGAACAGAGATTGTGTCTTTTATGCCTATTTACTCCCCTCAAGTGCCAACTATTGCCTCTTATATAACAGTTTCTCAAAAAAATATTATAAGTGCTTCTTTTATTTTCAACAGATACTGGCAATCTGCCTTTTGATGTGGCTTTTCCAACTTATACTCCCAACGATGTGTTTATCCTTCCTTCCCTGACCAAAACCTACTTTTAAATTAAAAACCATTGTTCATCCAGTGTATAAAGAATATCTTGTTATTACTGTAACTTGTATGCCTCTGAGTACTAGTATGCCATTGACTGCTCAGCACATTCTAGTCTTGGCTTCTAACTTCTCCACCAAAACATTTTTTGAACATCACCAATGACATCTCTGTTGCCAAATACCATGGACATTCTGCTGTCCTCATCTTAATCAGTGTTGGACACAGCTTGCTGCTCTGCCTCATTCTTACACTAACATCTAGGGGTGATGGCCACAGAGCATTCCCCAACCCCAGTGGTTTTTCCCTCTCATTCCTCTTCTCCAGTTCCTCCTCCTGTGACTTCAAAAGTTGAAGTTCCTCAGGCCTCATCTCTCCTCTATGCTTCTCCCTGGATGACATTACTGGTTCTCATGAATGGAAAACTGTCCTGATGGATGGGACAGTTTGATCTAGCCCAAGGCTCTTTTTGGAATACCAATTTATGTTGTCCCAGAGCATGCAAATTGAATATGTCCTAAGTAGTACCCTCAATAATTGTCCAACATGCCCACTCCCACACCCAGTTACTCAAGACAGAAACCTAAGACTCATCTTTGATTCCTCCTTTCCCTGAAGCCCTACATCCAACCCATCAAGTCTATCGTCTTTTCCCTAAAGAGGTTTATCTTCAAAATACACCTCAACTCCACCCATCTCTCTCCAATGTTCCTGCCACCCACCACTGCATATAGAGCAACTGCCATCACTCACCAGTCTGTAAATTAGAATCCTGGTTGGCTGTCTCCACCCACTCCTCCATCTATCTGTTAAATCTATTCTTCATGAATTAGCCAGGATTATCTCTGTAAGTGGAAATTTAACTGTATCATTCCAGTATTTAGACTCCTCCAATGCTTCCACTTGCACTGAGAAGGAAATGCAAATCCCTTATCTCTGCCTCCAACCCCTTTTGCAGCTTACTTTTTCCCTCTATTGCTATCTTCAGTCATGCTAATCCATCTCCATTCATTTTTGAACGTGCCAAGCTCCTTATAGCCCCAGGACCTTTGCATCTGCCATGCTCTTATATATCCTTGTTACCTATATTGGTTTCTTTTTATTATTTGCCTTTCTGGCTTCTTCAAGTTACTTCTTCATATGTCGCCCCCTCAAGAGGCCTTTTCTAACCACCATATCTGAAGTAAGCTGCTTCCTCTACCTCCTGAAATTTCTATCTCCAGTTTTTTATTGTTTCCTTCACATAACTTGTAATGACTTCATTTATTTGTCTTTATATTTCTTTACTTCCTCCTTTCATTATAAAGTTCCTGATTGCCAGGAAGTAGCAGTTGTCTTGTTCATCGTTATATCCCAGCCCCTAACACAGTGTCTGTGTTTAATAAATACATGTTGAATAAATAAATTATTCATTAATAAATTGGTCAGTGAGTGAATGAATGAGGATCTGACCTCCTCCCTAGGCAGCCAACCCTCCTTAGCAGGACTAGCCTCCTTAGGAATAAAACCTACCTTCCTGTTCCTAAGCCTTGATGTCACAGAGAAGGGAGTGCCAGTGTCCACAAAGTCCTTCAGCTTGTGAAGGCAGCTCTTTGGCCCTCTTTTTACCTTGTTGTTAATCCTCACCTGATGATATTTTTTCCATTGATTTTTTTTTTTTTAAGAGAGAGTGGAAGGAGTGGGCAAAGAAGAGGGGGTGAGAGAGAGAAACATTGACATGAGAGAGACATTTTGTTTGGTTGCCTCCAACATTCCTCAGACCAGGGGCAGGGATGCAACCCAGGGACATGTTCTTGATCGGGAATCAAACCTACCAGTCTTTGGTATGTGGGCCGATGCTCTAATCACTTAGCAACACTGGCCAGGGGTCTTGTGGCCCTCTTTAATGTCCGTTCTCCTCTGATGGAAACTGCCAGAGGGAGAAGAGTGCTTCCCCACTCTTGATGTCCCCTTCTGTTACACACCTGGCCTTCTTCTCTGCCCTCACCCATCTACCCAGTGCAAGGAAAACCACATGCCCTGGTGCACACCTATCATCCTCCTGCTCTCACAGGTGCCACACTCTGTGATACATTATGTGCTCATCCTAGTTATTAGAACCTGGGGTGGTGTGGCCCAGCCACTTCTTACCTGCCTTCTGCCGGGAGCCAAATGAATGGAAGAAAGTGTGCATTCTGCTCTGCTCCTCTTCGATCTAGGTTCTCAAGGCTCATCCTCACATGAGGAGGGCGCGACAGTCCTGCTGCCAGTCACTGGGTGTGAGTGAGTCTCATGGTCTTACTCTGTGCTTCATTGGTTTGCAGAAAGGAATCCACACTCTCCAATGTCAGCTTTATCAATGACAAACTTATCATTCACCAATACATATTAGACTTTATCTTTTAAAAAGTAATTTATCTTTATCATTGAAAGTATTGCAGATGTCCCCTTTTGATCCCCCTTACCCAAGAGTTTGTCTTAATCCTCAATTGGTTCATAACACAAGTGGGAAAGACAATGTATTTATTACTTCTCCTCTTAAACAACTAACCTGGCAAGAATAAAAAAACTATTCTCAACTTACTGCCAGGGTCCCACTCCAGAGAGACCTTGCATTGGGGACAGCCTGAAAGGACACCTGAAAGGACAATGGAGCACAGCAGCACAATAACACTGGTGAAGGGAGAGGCTGGACATAAGCCGGGCAGCCACACGAACACTGGCCACTCATCTGGAATATCACGACGTATGCTTGGATCTGCTGCCAGAGTCAACTGTTAAGGTCCCATGACTGATTCTCACCTGTCCCTGCCCCTCAGCCTAAACCACCAGGAATAGCTCTGCAGGTTGGCAGCATCAGGTTGCCATGAGGGGGACTGTCTCCCAGGAGCTGTGGCTGTCTCACCAGACAAAGGAAGAGAAAGTTATTGTCAGAACTGGGGCAATGGTAATGTTTAGGCACAATTTAAAGCAGTGTTTCAGTGGGCCCAAAGCAGAGGGGATGTGTGGGAAAGGGTTGTATCAGGTCAGAGTGTGAAAGGACCCAGGTCTGTGTTCTCTGAAGGCACAAAGCGAGGCAGACATAGAAGGCTGTGTCCAGACCGTTGCCTGGACCTGTGCTCAGGGTGGCATCGAGGCTGCTCTTACGTGTTCATGGGACTCACAATTCAAACTGATATAATTCAAACACCACATTTTGGAGAGTCGATGATTTTAAAGAACCAAGTCTCTTAGAAACTGAGAAAGCAGCAGTCACTCAAAGAAGGGAGATGTAATGGCACTTGTGGCCCGTCCTTGGGAGAAGCCTTGCTTCCTGTTCATGGGCTGCTGGCTGTGTCTGTGTCTTGCCATCTAGCCGGTGAATGGCTGGGAGGGTTTACTCTCTCACTGCCCACGATGTCTCTCAGTGGAGCTTCTCCTCTTATTCCAGAGTGGAACATGAAGCTCAGGAAGACCTATGAAGCCTGGGAGAGCACACACATGGAAAGCAGACCCACCAGCAGTCATGGGCTCTCTCAGCCTGTGAGACCACGGGAGGACCCCGAGGCCTTTCCAATCACCAGCTCCTCTGACTCAACCACAGGGCCGAAGGGATTATTCCGTGATGGGCTGGGAGGTGAGCATCACAGAATGTGAGTGGGTCCACTTGCTGAGAACTTGCCGTGTCCCTGCCCTGGATGAGCATGCCCTCCCTGTCATACTCAGGACAGCAAGAGACAAGTCAGGGGATGACATTGTCCTCTCTCAGAGCTCAGTGTCTCTGGGCCTGTCTCCTCCCAGAGGGCCCAAGGCCACTTCAGAGCCAAATTTCTTCGATGCCCGTCTTCTCTGTCTCCAGCCCTGCTGTGAGGAGCACATACAGTCCCAGCAACCTGCTGCCCAGTGAGAAGCATCCATCCCTTTGATGGTGGCACAGGTCAAAGGCACAGCAGAGCTTGGGCTCAGAGGCCCAGACCCTGGTGTGGATCAGCGTCTCCAGCTCCCGTGGACATGGCCCCCTGTACTCGGACCGTCTCAGGTTTGGCTTCTGAGCATTTAGCCACAAAAACACTTGGAAGCTCCTCTTTCTGGAAAGTGGCTTCCTGGTGGGGCTTTGGGTGGGCAGTGACAGTGCAGCACAGGTCAGACTCCTTAGAGCTACTCAAGGAAGAAACCCCCAACAGGAAGCACAAAGGTAGGAAATGACAGGGAGGTTTTGTTGGACTGTCCTGAGTCAGGTCCTGGGCCCTGTGCTGTCTGGTCCTGGCAGCTGCCTGGGGCCAGGGGAGGGGGGTAAGAAGGGGAGAGGGGGTGATCCGAGGGCTGTATGAAGGTGTCTGGTGAAGGTGTTCCACCTGCTGGTCCTGGCTTCTCGGGGCCCAGCACAGGCCACCGCTGCGGGCCTCCTGGCCCTTGAAGGAGGACTCAGAGCCCTAAGCTAGGAATCCAGAAGAGAGAGGCATGTTCTCCAGGGCGGAAGCCTGGCCTACAGCTTTCCTCATCGCCAGTGCCTGGAAAGTGTGGGGTGTCCTGGAGGTTTATGAAGATAGAGACTCCAGCATTCCCTCCACCAGCAGAGATTAAATGGAGTGTGGGTGCCATCCTGGGAAGCAGCAAATGGAGATTCCCACCCCACTCAGAGCTCTGATATGCTCAGGGTGGGTGGGAGAGAACCCCAGAGGTTCTGGTGACTCCACATGGAGAAGCCTGAGGTGGGAAGAAGGCTTGGACCATGGGGTTTTGTTCCAAGGGATCAGTGGGTCAAGTGATGAGACATTCAATCTGGAAAGAGTTTGGGCACAACGCAGGTCCCTCTGTGGTGCTTGGTGACAGGAGAGACAAGTAACACTGGTGGTCACATTCTCTCAACAGCTACACACCCACCTTCTAAAATCAGAGAGACCAGCATGCCCCAGAGAGTGCGGATCCTCACCCCAGCGCCTAAGTTTCTCCTCTCTCCTCGAGTTTTGTCCCCAACATCTGGCCTGGTATCAAGAAGGGGACACCTTCCTCAGAGCCAAAACAGCATCCCTCAACCCCCCACCCCACATTCTGAGAAAAATGACAACAAAGTTGTGCCACTTGGACTGGGACATTGTTCAGGAACCAGATAGATACCCAGTGGAAAAGGCGAGTATATGCAGCAGAAGCTCAAGTCGTGACTGCAGAAGAGGGGAAAAAATGTTTTGATATTTATACCTAGAAGATTTGATTGCTCTTCCCTTTCTTTGGGTTAGAAAGGCAAATAGCCAGGAAGAAGAAAAACCCAGGGCCACAGGAGAGGGACTTTGCTGGGAGGTGCCTGGGGTTCCTTTCCTCAACGGACCTGAGGATTGGGCTAAAGAAGGACAAGCATGGCCTCGGGGGCATGGGAACTCAGGGAAGGTGTGGCCGGGCTCTATTATTTGTAGTTTTGCATTTTTTAATTCTATCTGATTTTAAAACAACATGCAAATATCACTCTGATGAAAATGAACTAAAATAGTCTGATTCTGGGCCCTTGTTTTCTCATCTGCAACATGTTCCCCCACGCCTCCACCCCCCACCCCCCACACACACTGGGGAGGGAACCGAGTCCCCTTTAAGGAGATAAACATAGAAAATTGGGAAGGTTTATCCAAGTCACAAACCATGACATCTTTCCTCTTTCCTTTTACCAAACATCTGTGAATGCACTTGCAGGCTCCAAGCACGTTCTCCATGGCCAGGTTGGAAGTTCTGCCCCTATCCCTGGCCTTCCTGGTGACAAATGACGAGTGGTAGCTCAACAACATCTCCTGCCTCCAGAGGAGTACATTTCTATCGGTGCCCAGACAGGTCACTCTCAGTCCTGCAGAGGCCCTGAGCCAGAGAATGAGTAAGCTCCTGACTCTGCCCTGAGTGCCTCATCCTGACTTCTCAAAGCCGAGAACCCAGGAGCCATTCCTGCCCTGGTTTAGAGAGAGGTGGATGATGTGGGAGGCCCAGCTGTGGTGATTCAATCCCAGGAGGCTCCATCTGGGCCACAAAACCTAGGGCTGCGCCTGGGCTGATGGCCTGCCCTGCCTATCTTTCTGGGTACCAGACCCAGTGCCTTGTGAATTGTGAGGCTTTACAGTCTGCTTGGTGGGAACAGGTATTGCTCCATCTAATCCTCTAGAGGGTTTTTACCTGCAGCTTTGATTAGGTCCCTCACCTGCATGTACTGCTCAGGACTCTGGCGATTTTTGCAATGGGGACCCTCCGTAGACCTCCTGGGTTCTCTTCCATGAAGATGCTCCCTCTCTGCACTCTGTCTGTGATCCCTAACTACGTTTATCTGTTGACTCTCAGCTCCATCTCCTCTACTTGGAGAGAATGCTGGGATTTCTCCTCCAAAGCTGGGTAATTAATAGGAGCACTGTCCTTTCCTGGCTGATGCTCAGTGCTTTCAGACTATTGTTTCTCAGGTTTTATCTCCTCCTCCTCCTCCTCCTCCTTTTTCTTCTTTGAGTAGATTCAGGTGGGAAGTTAACTTTGATTCTTGTTACCCCATCTTTCTGGAAGTGGATACAGAAGCCAAGTTGCATGCATAGAAGGAGTCCCTGGTTAGCCTCTGTGTGACGCGGTACAGCCAGGCTCCCAGTGTGCCTGATGAACTGGTCTTCTCAGGATTTTACTGTGTAGCTGCAGAGATCATTCACATGCAGATGAAGTCATTACCAGAAATACCAGATCGAAGTTAGGATGCAGGTGATAATGCTAACTGACCTTCATACCCTTCTGGTCCAATTTATTTAAAGCACATAAAATTGGTCCCGAGTTATCACTTACAGACCTAACATGCTGTATAATAAACATAAACTTAAAAAATAAATTTGAATACATATATAAAAATTTAAGTAAACCATTAAATAATAAAAATAGAATGGTATGCCTCTGACACATTATCAGAAAATTAAGTGAAACAAAAAAAAAGAATAAATCAATTAAACAAAAAGTGTGAATATAACAAAACCAAAATTATGGGAGGCAGAAAACCTAAAATAAAATGATAGGATAAGCCCTAATATGTTAATACTCCCAATAAAAGAAAATGGATTAAATTTATTATTCAAAGTGGCACACTTTTCAAAGCACATGTGAAGACACACTCTTAGTTCTTATGCTGAGATAACAGGAGTAAGACTAAACTGTTCCCAGCAAACTGGGGCATATTGGTAGGGATTAGGGGTTGGGTGGATGCTAGATTTGGCTATAAAGGGGGCCTTGTATGATGGAATATTTCTGTATTAAGATTGCATGGAGGTTGTACAAAGCTACAGGATGGTAGCATTGCAAACAAATGTGTGTGTGTGTGTGTGTGTGTGTGTGTGTGTGTGTGTGTATGTGTGTGAACAGAGAGGTCAGTTTTCCAAAAAGACATAATAATCTCAAATGTGTGTGCACCTAATAGCAGGTTTTCAGAATGCAGCAAAAATTAATGGGATTGAAAGGAAAAAGAGACTTATCTCCAATGATAGTTGGAGAATTCAACACTCCTTTCTTCATAATTGCTAGAACAAGTAGACAGAAAATCACATATAAAAGACCTGAAAAACACTGTCAACCAACTTGACCTAATTGACATTTATAGAACAGTCTTCCCTCAAACAGCTGAATACACTTTGTTTTTCAGTGGACACAGAATATTCACCAAAGTAGGTCATATTCTGGGCGGTAAAACTAATCTCAATAAATCTCAACAGAATGGAGATTACAGAAAGTGTATGCTCAGGCCATAAGTGAATTAACTAGAAATCAATAACATTTCAAAGCTTACCACAAAATGTAGTAACCAAAATGCTGCCATACTGTCATATATAGACAGACATATAGACCAGTGGAATAGAATACAGAGCCCAGAAATAAATGCACACATATGGTCAAATGATTTTCACCAGAGTATCAAGGCCATTCAATAGGAAAAGGACAATCTTTTCAACAAATAGTATTGGGAAAGTTGGCTATCAACATGCAAAAGAATAAAGTTGGACCCTTACCTAACACCATTTACAAAAATTAACTCCACATGGATCAAAGACCAGAATGTAAGAGCTACCCAATAAGACTTTTAGAAAAAGACATAGGGGAAGAGCTTTGTGTCATGGGATTTGGCAATGATTTCTTGGCTATGACACCAAAGGACAATAAAAGAGAAAATAGATAGATGAGACTACATCAAAATAAAAAATTCTGTACATCAAAAGACACTATTAAATGTCCTTTAAATAAAAGAATGAAAAGATTTCCACTGATTGGGAGTCTTTTTTTATATCTGTTAAGAGGTTAATATCCAGAATATACAAAGAATTCCTATAACTTAACAATAAAACAACCATATTAAAAAACCGGCAAAGGACTTGAATAGTCCTTTGAATTTCAACAAAGAAGATATACAATGGCCAATAAAAACTTGAATCAGTGCTTAACACACTAGTCATTAGGGAAATGCAAATCGGAACCACAATGAGACACCATCTCAACTTGTCAGGATGGGTATTAAAAACCACAAAACAAAACAAAAAAATAAGCGTTGGTGAGAATGTGGAGAAAATGGGGCCCTTGTGCATGGTTGGTGGGATTGTAAAATACAGTCACTGTGGAAAGCAGTGTAATGGTTCTTAAAAATATTAAAAATAGAATTACTATATAATCTGGCAATCCCAATTCTGGGTATATATACCCCAAAATATTGAAAGCAGGGACTCAAACAGATATTAGAACACCCATGCTTACATCAGCATGACTCGCAACAACCAAAAGGTAGAGGCAACTAAAGTATCTATCAATAAATAAAAGGAAAATTAAAAAAAATAAAATAAAACAAAGAAAATAAATCAATAAAAAAGGGAAAAATAAGGTGTGGTCTATCCATACAATGGAATACTATTCAGCCTTAAAAAGGAAGGAAATTCCCATACATGCTACCACATGGGTGAGGATATTTTGTTAAGTGAAAAAAGCAAGTTACATGTACACCCAAGGCTGAATTATTCCCCTTATATGAGGTACTTAGAGTAGTCAAATCCAGAGACAGAGGTGGAATGGTGGGTGCCAGGGACTGGGGAAGGGTGATGAGGAGTTATTGTTTAATGGGCTCAGAGGTTCAGTTTCGCAAGATAAAAGCTTCTGGAGATGGATGGTGGTGATGGTTGCACAACAGTGTGAATGTACTTAATACTGCTGAACTCTACGGTTAAGACAGCAAATAATATGTTTATTTTACTACAAATATCCTACCAGTATACAATAAAAGCCCAGTGACCATAACGGCAGAACGACCAGAACAACTGCTTGATCAGTCACTATGAGGTGCACTGACCACCTCTTGGTTCCTTTCCCTGCCAGCAGGCTCCGATCGCAGATGGTGAATGGGGACACGGGATGGGTGGCGGGGGATGCCGGTGGCACCAGGCCAAGGCCTCCCCCCCACTGGTCGCCCCACACACAGAGGGCGACAGGTGGCTGGGATGGAGTTGGCGAGTGGGCAGGAACAGCCGACCTCTCGGTCCTCCCCCAGCCACCAGGCTCCCATCGCTGGATGGCCAATGGGGAACTGGGGTGGGTGGTGGCAGGGGGCGGGGCTGGCTGCCAGCAGCTGGGGAAGATGGCTCTGGTCACAGGCTAGGCCTAGGGACTGTACCCACACATGATTTCATGCACTGGGCCTCTAGTAATAATAATAAATTAGAAAAGACGTATGTAAAAACACCTATGTGATAATTGTTATCAAACACACACACACACACACACACACACACACACACACACACACAATATTAATTAAAAAAGAATGAACAGTCCCTGATCTGGAGGAGCTCATGAAAGAGGATGATCCCACCTCTCGGTGCCAGCATCGCCCACAGAGGAAGGAGGGCTGGGCCTCCCCTGGGGGAGCCTGTGCAGCTCTCCTTGCCTGTGTGGTGCTGCTGTCGGGGACTCACTGCTCCTTTGTGGAGAGAGACAGGAAACAGGAGGAAAGACCTGGTAGCTGTTTGGAAGACATGCATGCAGTGTGGCCTGTCCCATCGAGGCTGGCTGAGAGCGCCCTCTCTGGTGGGTCACAGCCATGTATGCAGAACCTGCACTCTGGTGGACAGGCAGGGATAGCGCAGTCTGACCAGCTTGCTGACCTTCCACGTTAGGCTTGTTTCCAACGTCATGCCCAGCTCCAGAACCTGCTCAAGTCCTCCCTTGAGGTCCAGCAATAGCCAAACCTCATAACTCTGAGAGGTGAGACCTTGGGCTCTGGAGGCCTATGAGGAGCAGCCGAGGGAACCCCTGGGCCTGCCCTGGAGGGTCTCTCACTGGGGTCTGAGGTGAAGAGGTGGTGGGTGGCTCTGGCCCTGCCCTCAATGACTCAGTTGGCAGCAACTGCCTGTGGGTGTGACACATGGAGCCTCACCCTGCCTTGTGGGTTACCCACAGATCTCCCCATCCCAGCTTATAGAGCAGCCCTTCCCAGCCCCCACCCAGGAAGATGCCATGGTACTAAGCAAACACATCTGGGCTCAGCCCTCAGCTGCAGCACCCTGACCTACAGCCTCCCTGTAATTTCACAAGGATCCCGTGTTTCTCAACTGTGCTGTGAGCGAAGTGGCACCTCTCCTCTGTCGCTCCCCACAGTGACCCTAGGCTGTGTCTGGGGCTAGGACTGGGGAGGGGGAAGTCCCTGTCCGCTGACTGCTCCCTGGAGGCCATGTGTCCTTGCATCACCGCCATCTCTCCCATGCCCACTAACAAAGTCTCCGAAAGGAGCAGATAATTCTCTGTGCCCTGAGGCGGCCACTCTGTCTTGGTGGAGACTGTGTCTCTGGTCCAACTCTGCTGGTTTCCATGGTCTTTCCTGAAGCCTGTCCTTCTCAGGGAGCCATTGGTCCTTCCTGCACACAGACGCCGGGCAGGGAGATCGGCCGGTCTGCCCTCACCCTCTGCTGCTTGAATCTCTAAGCTTGCCATGGTGTATTTGTTCGCCTTGGGGAGTAGGGTGAGTCAGTGTGGAATTTAACCACCAGGGCACCAACACCAGCTCCATCTGTTACTCATCCGTACCTTGGGTGACTTACCCTCTCCAAGTCTCATTTTGTCTCACCAGTGAAATGGGACGAGAATAGCGTGTACCTCGCACATTGTGGCACAGTGTCGGCACCACTTTTGAGCGAATGCCTGACAGCGAGTGTGTGCACACGTTAGCCTTCCCTGTGAGTAATCTGAAAGCCCCACCGCATATGCCGCAGTCGGGCAGCCAGCCGAGCCGGCCTCCTCCCCCTCTGGGGCAGGTGAGACGTGTTAGCAATTGTTTGGTCTTGAACCAGCCTCAGATTTAGGTCAATGTGAACCTGGTCTCTGCCACGTTCTCAGTGTCATCTTGACACACCTGGGAGGAGTGCAGGAGGAGGCGACACATGGGGTGCAGGGAGCAGGTGTCTGTGGGTTTGTGCTAAGTGCTGACCCTGCCTTTTACCGCCTCTGACTCATCCTGGCAGTGAGTGGGACAGTACTGTCCTCTTTAGGGAGAAACAAAAACAAGGCAAAAGAAATCATCAGATCAGAGAGATGAAGCAAGTTTCCCAAGGCCCCACAGCTGATGGTGACAACAATGATGATAAAGCTGACATTTAAACCCCTACTATGTGCCAGGCACTGTTCTAAACACTTCACATGACTCACTTAATCTTTTTTTTTGTTGTTAATCATCACCCGAGGATATTTTTTCCCTTGATTTTTTTTTTTTTTTTTTTTTTGAGAAAGTAGAAGGGAGGGGGAAAGTTAGAGCGAGAGAAAGATCGATGTGAGAGAGACACATCAACTGGTTGCCTCCCACACATGCCCCGACCAGGGCTGGAGATTGAGCCTGCAACCCAGGCATGTGCCCTTGACCAGAATTGACCCTTTAGTACTCGGGCCAAGGCTCCAACCACTGAGCCAAACCGGCCAGGGCAACTCACTTAATCTTAACAACAACCCCTGAGGAAGTACTATTTTGTCCCCATTTTACAGACAATTGCGAAACACAGAGAGGCTAAATAAGTTGACCAAAGACACATGCTAATAAGTGACAAATTTAGGACTTGAACCACGATAG
Source organism: Eptesicus fuscus (assembly GCF_027574615.1). Taxonomy (NCBI): domain Eukaryota; kingdom Metazoa; phylum Chordata; class Mammalia; order Chiroptera; family Vespertilionidae; genus Eptesicus; species Eptesicus fuscus. Next base: position 56,356,589 of record NC_072488.1, read on the forward strand.
TCTTGACCAGCATTCAGCAAACTTTTTCTTTAAAGGGCGGTGTACTTACTATCTTAGGCTTTGCCAATGATGCAGTTTCTGTCACAAACATCAACCCTGCTGTTGTCGCACCGATGCAGCCATAGACTATGTAAGCAAATGAGCTCAGCTGTGCTAGCTGTGTTCCAATGAAACTTCATTTATAAAACAGTGGGCCCGTCTTAGCCTACACGCCACAGTGTGTCCACCCACAGTCTTAATTCTACATTAAGAGGGTGAGGACCCAAAAGCATCAAAGCTGTCTGAGAAATAAAATCATAATTGTGAACAAGATGTTGACAGTTCTCTGGCCTTGTCAATGTGATAGTGTTCATTCAGTTCCATGCAACATTATTTATTGAAGACAGACTGCACACCAGGTATACCTTCCACGCTTGAACAAAACAGACTTAACCTTCACCCCCCCCACAAGCCCCCCATCCGTGAGCTTATCTTCCAGCACAGCCAGGCAGGGAGCTGGTGAATAATATTTATCACAAGTGCACACGATACACAGCTGAGTTATACAATATGCGAATAGTGAGGTCTAGAGAGAAGCGGATCACAGTGAGGGATGTGGGAACAGGAGGAGAGGCACGGGAAGGCGAGTCGGTCTCACTGAGAAGGTGACATTTCAGCCAGGACTTTAAGGAGGGAAAGAGGTGAGCCCCGTGTGTATCTTAGAGAAGAGCTCTCCAGGCAGAGGAAACAGCCAGTGCAACAACCTTGAGGTGGGAGCAAAAGGCCTTCGTGGTCTGGGGGTCCCGCACAGGTGGTGAGAGGATGAGGCCAAGAGCTAACAAGAGCCTGATTCTGTGATCCCAGAAAAGTAAGCAGGAGGCTGCCGTGCCTTTATGATCTGGGCTCTATCACATCATGCTCTTCAGAAGCAAGTCGCCAAGTTCCCTATGCTCAGGGGAAGGGACCCAAGCTCCACCTCTTGAAGGCAGAGTATCCCAGAATGCGTGGACACATTTTAAAGCCACCACACAGGGTGTGGGAATTTGAGGCAAAATAACATTGTCTTAGGTAGTGCCAGTTTAATTTTCTCAAAGTCTAAAACATGATGCCCATACAAGCACATAGCGAGCACGTGTCAAAGATTTATCATGATTAATAGATGAAGGGTGATAAAGCCGATTTAAAAGATAAGTCAGGCCTGGCCAGCGTGGCTCAGTGGTTGAGTGTTAACCTATGAACCTGGAGGTCATGGCTCGATTCCCAGCCAGGGCATGTGCCCAGGTTGCAGGCTTGATCCTCAGGGTGGGGTGTGTACGAGGCGGTCAATCAATGATTCTCTCTCATCATTGATGTTTCTCTCTCTCCTCTCCCTCTCCCTTTCTCTCTGAAATCAATAAAAAGCGTTGTTTGTTGTTGTTGTTGTTTTTAAAAGGTAAGTCAGGAACAGAGGGAGAGAATAGTTTGGCTAACTTGGGTTAAAAACACACACAACCTGCTTAAATTGCAAGGCAGTAAAACTGCACCCTTTGGGGCTATCTTTTCTATCAGACAACAATAATTTGCAAATGATCAATTTTCTTTTGGTTCAAATCTAATGTCACAGAATCTGGTCTCTAATCCAAAGTAGTAAGTCAAACAAAGGTGTGTGTTTCCTAGAGAACTGAGTCACTTCTGCTAGGGCTGCCTGACCACGCCCCAATACGACACCAAAGGCACGTGCAGCCATCATTTTGTCTTTTTTCCAGGTTTGGAGAACTTTTCTTAACAGGGGGTTTGTTTTATTTTCCTCACTTCCACCTTCTTAGCTCATCCATTCGTTGTATTTGTCTCAATGGAATCACGTTGCAGCATAGACAGCGTGGGCAGAGACCTGCAGAGCGCTTCCCCCTACCTTCCCCCCCCCCCCCCCCGCCCACCCCACAGGCCAGACAAGGCCAACACTGGCGTCATTCATTTCTAGGCAGAAGGAGGAAAGAGTGAAGCCATGGTGTGTCCTGGGCACACGGTGCAATTCACTGGGGCCAGGGGCTCAGAGCAGGCAGCCTGGGGAGATGGCATTTTACCTTTTTAGGTGAAATAATATCCACTTCTGTATAGTCACTTTGCAAACAAAAGCCCGTTTGCTTAAAGTCATTTTGCCTATAGACCAACGCCTTCGGCATTTCTTTCTGGTTTTATTACTTTTTGCACTATTTCAGTGTCATTTTTGTTTGGTCAGTTTAATAATTTTGTAATAAGGTAACCTCTACACCTTTTATTTTTCTGAAAGGGGTTTATCACATTAGGGGCATTATATGAATGATAGAAGATTATTTTCTAACTTTTGAACAACTTCATGTTTTATTTATCCTTGAACACTTTAAGGATCATTTAGCCCATAAGCCTGAACACAATTAAAAAAATTTATGCCTTAACAGTCAATGATTATCACTGGCACTCAAGACATAATTAGACTGTTTATTATTAGGCTTGGACCCTTACCTTTCATTCAGATCGATCACAGAGAGTATATGAATGAATGAACACTGCCTGAATCATTACACAGCCACATATTATTTTACCAGTTAGGGACTGAAGAAAGATCAATCACAGAGAGCATGAAATTGATTTTATTTCCTAAGGAAATCCTCAGACAAACGAGCCAAGAAGCTGATACAAATATGTTTGTCACAACTCGATTTCCAATAGCAAATGATAAGCACAATGCAAAGGACTAATGATGATTGATTACTATAAGTATGTGATGCTGCCTCTATACCAGTGGTCGGCAAACTGCGGCTCGCGAGCCACATGCGGCTCTTTGGCCCCTTGAGTTTTTAACAAAGGCCAGCTTAGGAGTACCCTAATTAAGTTAATAACAATGTACCTACCTATATAGTTTAAGTTTAAAAAATTTGGCTCTCAAAAGAAATTTCAATCGTTGTACTGTTGATATTTGGCTCTGTTGACTAATGAGGTTGCCGACCACTGCGCTATACAATGGAATACTAAACAGCTGTTGAATGCGAGGACATCATTATTTACGTTTGGTATGGCAAGATGCTCTGCGGTTTCGCTACATGAGCAGCAGGTTGAAGAGTGTAGGTCCTGCGATGCAGGTGTGTGAGGGCCGCAGGCAGCTCCCCGTGTGCAGAGGAAAAGCTGTGCGTATGGGGTTTCTGGCCGTGCTCTGGTAGCGAAGGCACACTTTTTTCTTCTTTGCTGACCTGGATTTTCAAGTTTTTCTACAATGAATATGCAGACTTACACATCTAAGCAGGAGAGCCCCACCTCCAGCACCTTCCACAGGCCTGGGGGATTGAGGGGAGGAGGGAAGGGAGGGAGAAAGGGAGGAGAGAGGGAGAGAGGGAGGGAGAAGCAGGGAAGGTAGGAGAGAGGGAGGAAGCGGGGTTGTGAGTCTGCTTTCCCTGAGTTGCTTCTGTGCTGACACTTTTGGGTCTGGAAGGGCCTGAGGTCCAGGAACCCAGTGTTCAGGGGGAGCTGGAAACCCTGGAAATGTTCAGAATTGCTGGGAGGAAGACTGTCTCCAGAACTTTCCTTCCCTGGGAGAGAGGGGGTGTGAAGCCGCATGGGGAACCCTGCTCATCCTGTCTGGGGCAGTTTCAGGCCCCTCCCTGGCATGTTATTAAAGGCCAGGCCTCCTGTGCTGCCCGGTCCCCGCAGGAGCAGGCAGACCCGGTGGCTCTGCTGGGAGAAGGGGGTGCTCTCAGGTGTCCCCTGGAGCTCGTTCCATCCTTCCAGCAGGACCGGGGTTCTCTCCTGACCCCAGACCAGGATCCCCTGATCTGTGGGGGCTGCTCACATGCTGGGGGTCGGAGGCCGCTGCCAGCTCAGCCTGTCTCCTCCTAATACCAGTTATTTCGCGACAGGACGGTCCTCACGCTGAAAGGCAGGATGGTTCTGAATGGGGCCCTGTGCTTCCGGTGAGTATGGGCCTCGGGGCTGGCCGTGTCCTGGGGGACCGCGCAGGTGCCTGCTGTCCAGCCTTTTCCAGGAGGGATGGGCCTGGCCCAGCGGAGCTGTAGCTCCCCAAGCTGGGTGGGCAGCAGGCCATTGCAAAATGCCCTCCCCCAAGCCCCTCTTTCCCCCTCCCTGCTGCCTAAGACACATTCTTCTAGCCCCTCCCGGGGCAGCCCCTCAGGGGCTCCTCTGTGGGCAGAGGGACAGGGGCCCCCTCTGTGGAGCTGCAGCCTCCTGCGTCCATATTGAGATCAAGTCAGGAGACCGCCTGAGCCCTGCTGTCATGCCCACGGCGCGACCAGGCATCCCCGGCCCCTGCCCCACTGGCCCTGCTGCCTTTGGGACAAAAGAACCACAGCAACAAAACGACTGTCAGGCAGTCTGCCCTCTGGGGTGCACGACAGGGCCTTAGGCCACGCTCTGGACATTGTAGCCATGAATGACACTCGTCCTCACTCTCACTGCACTCAGAGCCTCGACAGCTTTTCCCAAAGTGTGTTCCGTGGAGCCCAGTCCTGCGAGCTGCTGTACACAGGGGATTTCCTGACAGAGTGAGTGCGGGACATGTTTTTTATGGCTCCATGTGAGTGGCAGCGTCTGAGGAACTTTGAGGCAGAGATTTGTCCATATTAACCGACACCGAGCCAGGTGTACACAGTGCACTTTATTCCACGTGGCGTCTGGGGAACCCCCGCTGGACACACCTTCACCTCACAGGACGCCAGGGAATCAGCTGAGCTCACAGAAGAGAAGCCCATGTGAAAAGTAAAAGGAAAGCATTTTACATGAAAGATATTCGGACGGCGGCAGGGCGTCTGTGGCCGAGCAGAAGGAAAGCCCCTGATGTCTTCAGTGACGACTGAGGGTGGGATTTTCATCTGGGAGAGCCGGGCATGTCGAACTCACTGTCTTCGCGTGTGATGGGCAGACCGGACCCTGGGGTGAGCGGTTTGTCCACTGCAAGTCGGCAGCCGTGGTGCCGGAGCAGGACGGGGACCTGGGACTCCAACTTTCCAACATGACACACAGGGGCTGCTTGGTGTAGGAAAGACTGGATAGGGTGAAGGAGAGAACCCCAGGTTCTGTGGGAGGCTGAGGGGCCAGTGGGGCCGGAAGAAGGTCGCGCCATTCCTTTGGCATAGCGGGCAGAGAAGGACAATGTCTGGGACTGGGGAACTCCGGCGCGCGGCAAGCTGGACTCCCCCCTCCCCTCCCACTTCCCTGACTGAGTGTCATTGTCCTGCTGTTCCAGAATGAAGGATGCAGCATTGAAGGTGCTTTATCTGCAGGATAACCAGCTGCTGGCCGGTGGGGTGCATGCAGGGAAGGTCGTGAAAGGTGGGTGGCAACAGACCCTTCTTCCCTAGGGCTCTGCTCTGAGGGGAGGGGCTGGGAGGTGCTTAGAACAGCCTTGCAAGACCCAGGCCTGACACAGTAGCCAGGGCACCCTGAAGCCCGGCTCCTCGCAAGGACAAAAAGGGTGACACCTCCCTGCAACGCGAGACATGTGCCCAGTGCCACCTGGCGCCACTGTGCGGGGGGGGGGGGGGAGCGGGCTGTTTTTTAAGACAAATGCTTTGTCCTACCCTCACAGCTGGACTTAGGCCACACATCCTTTTCCTGGGACACATCCGGTGCTGGGAGGACCCGGCGGGCTCCCTGGGCCTTCATTCCCATGGGGGCGGGTTTCTGACCCTTTACCCTGGGTCCTCTCTGCTCTAGGGGACCCCTGGTCACTCAGAGTGGCAGGACCCTGAGAGCTGGTGGCACCCCTGGCCTGGTGCTTACTCATTCTGTGCCACACATGGCGAGCAGCAGGCCCTTCTCTCTGCAACAGCCCTCACCTGCCCGCCTGGGACAGGCTCGCCGGGCCTGGGGCCAGGCAGACCCTCTGCGAGGCTGTATGTGTGCACGCATATGTATGCATGTATCTGAGTGCCTGTGTGCACACATGTGTGCATGTGGGGGGAATGGCACAGAGGCTTGAGACCCTGTCCTGTTCTTAGGCATCTCCCAGGGGTAGAAAAATGTTCAAGTAACTCTGAGGAGAGGCTGAGTGTGGAGGGGTATTAAAGGCGGAGGTCAGGTGTCCTGTGAGGGCTGGTGAAGGCTTGAGGATTTGATCGTGGGCAAGAAGGTGGGTGAGGGGGTGGGAAGTGGTACAATGTGCTGTGTGCCTTGATGTCTTTGGGCCAGCTGGCAGGAGAGCACCTTTCCCCACATGACAGCTGCTGAGGTTCGGGGACAGCACGCCTCACAGAGACCTGCTCCCCCAAGTCCACGACGGGGGGTGGGAGTGGGGGAAGAGTGGGAGGGAAGGCAGGCAAGGCCCTGCATCTGGCTTCCTTCCTCTAGGCGAGGAGATCAGTGTTGTCCCCAATCGGTTTCTGGACGGCAGCCTCTCTCCAGTCATCCTAGGCGTCCAGGGAGGGAGCCAGTGCCTGTCGTGTGGGACCGGGCAGGAACCGACTCTGAAACTAGAGGTGAGTCCTGTGGGCTCCACTGAGCAGCCGATGCTGGACCCCTGGGGCCGGGCTCCCGAGGCCAAGGCCGAGCGCCTCTCCCACCAGCTTCTGTTATTGCCCTGTGTCCCAAGCCCTCGTCCCAGCCCTCCTGGCCGCTCCACTCACACCCTCACCTGCTGTGCCCTCTGCCTGCAGCCAGTGGATATTATGGAGCTCTACTGCAGCCCCGAGGGTTCCAGGGGCTTCACCTTCTACAGGCGGGACACGGGGCTCACCTCCAGGTTCGAGTCGGCTGCCTTCCCGGGCTGGTTCCTCTGCACTGTGCCCGAAGCGGACCAGCCTCTCAGGCTCACCCAGCTCCCGGGGGATGCCAGCTGGGACCACCCCATCATGGACTTCTACTTCCAGCAATGTGACTAGGGCAACCCATCTCCCAGGACTCGGGGACAGAGCCCACAAGGGTGAGTGGAGGAGGAGGAGGCCCAAGCGACCACCCTCCTGTTCTCGGGCCCCCACTTGACTGACTCAGCACATGGCCAGTCTCCCGTCTCCTGGTTCCCAGTTTGCGTAAATCCTTCTAGATTTGGCGATTAGTTCAGTTTCTTTCCTGCTGGGTGGTGCTCCTGGTATGGAACCTTGCAAAAATGACACGAGGTAAAAAAGGGGAGTGGTGGGAATCCTCATGCTTCATGGTACCTTGCCCAGTGCCCCTGAACCCACAGGCCAGCCCCACCCCAAGTTGAGCCTATTAGGGCCACCAGCTGCCCACATGGGGTCCCATCACTACCCCTGTGCAGAGTAAAGGGTTAGGGACCCAAGTCCCAGTCCCTTCCCCTTCTCTTAATAGAGCTGCCATCATATGTGCCTTCTCCACCCCCACCCTCACACTCTCGCCATGGGCACAGTAGGGTGGTGGTGCCCAAGGGCATGGCTCCAGCTCGGAAGACAGAGGATGGGCAGGCAGTCACTCCTTTTGAAACCCAAGGTACAATTAAAATCCAAGATGCTGGTGTCTATTCACATGGAGCTCATGACACATTAAGCAAGAAGAGCAAGTTACACAGTGGCTTATCTTATAATTCCATTTTAATTAAAATACATATTTAATTAAAAATATAGGAAAAAAGTCTTCAAGAGTTTACTTCAATTTTAGCAATGTCAGGCTGCTGGTATTAGGTGACTTTTTGTTGTTAGATAGGGCCTTTGCAGGTGCAATTGGTTGAGGCCATGCTATATTAGATGGGCCCCTCACCCATCCAATATGCCTGCTGTCCTGGTAAGAACAGGAGGCCCAGGGAAGAAGGCTGTGTGGAGACTGAGGCAGAGACTGGAGTTGAGCTACAATAAGGCAGGAACGCCGTGGCCCAGGCACCCACCAGGAGGCAGCATTGTTCTGCCAGTCTCCCCAGCTGAGAGAGAGAGCTTCCCTGGTGTTTTAAATCACCAAGTCTGTGGTAATTGGTCATGACAGCCCTAGAAAATGAACGTTCCAGTCTCCTGGGGTCCCTCCCACACTGTGTCCCCTCCCACATCACACCAGTCCTCTCTGTGACCAGTAGAATATGGCAGAAGGAATGTGGTGCCACTTCTGAAACTCCCACCGCATCTACATTGGTCTCTCTCATTTCTTGTTCCCTTGAGCTGGGGAAGCAGCTGCGTGTTGTAAGCAGCCGATAGAGACCCGAGTGGTGAAGAATGAAGCCTCTTGCCAAGGGCCACATGAATGAGCATGGAAACGGCCCCTCCAGCCCTGGTCAGGCAGCCATGATGCTTCTGAGTGCACCTGGGAGGACAGTGACACAGAACCACCCAGCCAAGCTGCTGTAGGCACCCCCTTCCCCCAAGACCATGTTAGAAGATAAATATCTGGTGCTTTAAGTGACTAAGTTTTGGGGGTCACTTGTTAGGCAGCAATAGATAACTAATACACAGGGAAGAGAAGTAAATACATTTATTTTATTGTGATTGCAATTTTTTCCAATATTTTCATTTTTCTTCTCAAAGTGAACATTGGCCCCTTTACTTCTTTAAAAGTTCTATTTAAAAGTTGATCATACTAAATTTGCTGAATATTCTCTGTTTCTGCAAGGTTTAGTTCTTCCTTGACTACCTTTGCACCTCCAGCCATGTGTGCCAGGACTGTGACCCCAGTGTTCCCACCTAAACCCTGGGGATGAGAGCAGAGGCCAGGGAGGGGCTCAAATCTGAGCCAGGTGTTGCACCTACTCCTCACCTGTCAGACCAGCATGGATTCCACTGAGGACTAGCAAGGGGTGACCAGGCCAGAGGGTCTGCCTCCTAGATCTTCAGCCACAGCCTCCCAGGCCTCAGTGCTGAGAACATGGCTCCAGGCATCAGGCTATTTTTGTCGATCCAGTTCACACTCTGTGCCCACCAGCCTAGCCATGTTCCCTGATTGTCACCTCTTCTGAGGAGCTTCTGCTGAATTGAGATCCCTGGTCATCTGTTCTGACACCGTCTTACGTGTACCTCTATGTGACCTTCCCCTCATTGTAATAAGTTGACTTGGGGTCTCTGGTCCCTAATTTTACCTCAAGGCTGTATCAGCTTGTTTCCAAGTACCTTGCATAGTCTTTGGCAATTGGAATTCAGTGAGTGGGATGTGGAAGCCATTTCTTACTCTGGAACATTCTCTTTCCTCCTCCATCTAAATTTCAGCTGCTCCACCCTTAGGGAGCAGCTGAAAATCCTTTATTCCTGAAGCTTCTCCAGCCTGAAGTGGCTCTTCATCACTTGTAGGATGATAAAACTCAAAAGGGATTTAACAGGGATGCACATGTAGCAGGGGAATTGTAACCACCCCACCATTCTTTTGACATTGTTTCTGTAAATGCTGACTCTGGTATGTTGCTTGTAGATAAACAGCATGTTTGTATAAGAATCCTAGGAACTAACTTTAGAAGATACAGACTCCAACCTTCAGTTGTCCCTGACCTTCAACTGTAAAACCAGGATGACGTGAAACCAGGATGATGCACACCAGACTGTCACTTGACCAAGATCCTTATTGGAAAGGACTGTACTAGTTTGCATGTAGAGTGACTTTTCAACACCATCTCCTTGAACTCTTTGTTCTGCTTTCCCTCTCCCTCCTTATATAAATGCTGCCTGCACTGAGATGTTGGGATGGGCTATGGACAAGAGTCCCCCATCTTCTTAGGTGACTAGCACTTAAATAAACCTCTTTCCTTTTTTCACCAGCACCTGTCTCACGAGTTTGGCTTTTGTGGCACCAAATAGCCAAACCTTGGTTTTGGTTACAAATTGACATGTTGATTGAAAAGGAAAGAATGTAAAATGCTGTGTATATGAACCAGAGGCCCTGGCATCATGACATTCAAATGAAACATGTCTCATTGTTTTAGATTTCTTCCATTTCAGCACAAGCCCCCAGCCTCAGCCAGTATTTACAGAGGTATATACCCATGACATATGTAGTCTGTGCCAGTTGTCATCACTAAGGACAATAGTGTGTCCTGAAGAGCAGAGAGGACATGTCTCACGGAAGAAGCAGAGGTGCTGAGGGCTCATATCCTGAAGAAGCTCTACAGGGAGAGCCCTCCTCAAGCACTCCAAGACCTCTCAGTAGGAGAACACACTCATTCTATGTGATTCCAGAACACACAAGCAGGACCAGTGAGTGGATAGAGCTGTTTTTCCTGTGTGACCTGAAAATTTTAACCATAATGACCACACACACTGTTAGGGTTTCTCCAAGAGGTTGTGAGGTCTCTGGCCCTGGAGGTATTGAAGTAGAGCCTGCTTAGTCTATTACTCAGGGATGCTGTAGCACCCATTATGTCATGTCTAAGACCCTTAAAATTATATAAATTTGGTTTCTCACTCAAGGAAATTGTTTATCTGTATTGTCTCCAACACAATATGCCCTTGGCCCACAGATTGGAGTCTGGTCTTCTTAATTGACTTTTCAAGTGTTTATGACTTAGCTCCGCAGATGGACTATAAAGTTACTTAGCAGGGATATGTAATGAATGTCTGTCATATAGCAGTGTGAATAAGCATTCACTGATTGCCTGGAATCATACCCCACGCTTTGGCCCTTTACACAGAGGGGCAAGAGATTGAGAGAGGGGGTCAAGAATGACTGCTGGCCTTAGAAAACAGAAATCTGGTCCTGTTCCTGCCCATCTTCTCTTATCTCTCATTCTGCAGGTATCTGGGTGTTAGACTGACCTCTTCCACTTCCTCCCTGAGCCCTGCGTGGAACTTTGCAAATGTCCTGAGAGGAAGAATTACAATAAGGCATTGGTCCCCAGAGAATACTACACATAAGTGTTCTGCCCCTTGTGAGTGGGTAGCTGGATGAATGGATGGACAGATATGTAGATGGATGGACTGAGATAAGTTCTGTCAGTTAGGGGCTGAGTGTTTACCCTGGTCCTGCTCACACCATGTCATGTGCTCTAGTCATCCAGGGCACATGGCACCTGGTCAGTTCAGGATGATCTAAGTTCAATGTCCTCTGAATGTGGATTTCCTCAGACGTTCTGTCTCGTCAAGTTGATTCAAGCTGTTGGATGTCCCTCCCATCATTCCAAACAGGGTCATACTCATATGCAGTCAGGCCCCACTTTCATGCTGCCTGGCTTCAGCCATCAGAGGTCGTTCTGCCCTTAGGCCCCTTGGACTCACTCCACTTGCCTCTGACACCTTTAAGCCTAGAATGGAGCCCATGGGTACCAAAAGGAAGGCAACATGAGGACATCTGATCCCAGCATTGTTTATCTAGTGGCCCAAACCACCAATAACAGTGTCAATGACAGTAGCTATGAGCAGGGGCCCAGTGCTGGGCTTCTGCAAACAAACATTCATTAATACCCCCACCTTCTCATTACCCATACTTGCTGTAGACATTGTGAAATCCCCAGGTTCTTCTTCCCCATCCTGGAGCCAATTTTAAAGATGCTGCAGGCCCAACCCACCAGATCAGACAGTATAAACCCAGGCAGGTGCCCTGGAGAAGTCAGTTGGCGGTTCCAGGCACCGAGGATCTGCAGGTCAGTAGTGGGCAGGCAGTGTTCTCTCTATTTTCTTCTCCTTTCTATCAATATCCCCAATATTCCCCTTTCCTTAACTCCTCCTGGCAACTCTCTAGATGACAAGATGTTCTATCCACAGAACACTATGGGATGCTGGGTAAGTCCCGGGGCACATAGAAGGAATTGGAGGAGAAAGTTGAATCAAGATAATGTTAATATTTAGAACTATAGACTTTAGAATGTAATGCCAGAGGAATTTTCTAGGCCAGTGGTGTTCAGTAGTGCTTGGAGAGGTTTGGGCTTTTTAGAGATACCCCAGTGCCTACTATAGTGCTCAAGGACAATGCTTGCCTGTTCTGCTGTCTCCATCACACCTTGACTCAGCAAAAGCAGGCCCCTTTTATCCATTTTACATTCAAGTTTCTGTGTAAAACTTAGTTTTTAAAAGTACTGCCTGGGCCAGCCACTCATTTCAATGATAAGTTGGAGGCCCAGGATAAAGGGGACTATCCAAGGTTGAATACAAACGAGTAGTAGCACTAGGTCTTGAGCCCACCTCGCCATTTAAATTCGCTGGGTGGTTCTGTGTCCTGCCCATGAGCACCACTTGTGTCAGAAGGAGGTTAGAGGGAGCTACAAGCCATGCTTTATGGCTGCAAGATCATGTTAATTTTTATAAGGGAAACAAATGTCTATAGATAGAACAATAAACAATACAGTGAAATTTAATAGGAGTGCAGAGCAGGGTGTGATAGTAAAGGAAAGATTTATTAAACTCTGAGTCACGGCATCATAGATAGTTTGATCTGATTCTTAATAACCACATACTCTAACTTCATGATTTTATAGATGCTGAAACTGAGGGTTGAGGTTAAGTGAACTTGTATGGCTTGTTACTCTGAGCTGGCAATTAATTTGGCAGAACTAGGCACTTAACCTATAGATAATGATTCCATGTTCAGTGACCCTAATGCCACAGGTCAGAGTGGACAGCAGTGAGGAGGAATGACTTTTGAGGCAGAGGAAGCAAAGACAGCCTTGAGTGTGGCCATTGGGAGGTAGGAAGAAGTCGTATGCCTGGAGGGGTGGCTCAGTGTCCATGGAGAAGTGAGACACGCTCATACAAGTAGATCTGGGCCAGAGGGTGGTGAAAGGCAGCCACTGTGGATTGTAGAGCTGGGCGGGGATTTGTGAGAGCAGTACTTAGAAGATGAGTCCATGTTGGTCTGGATTGAAGGTAGAAAAACCAGGAACACAGGCAAGGTCTAATGGCTGTTAAGAAAACAAAGTTACATTTTAAAGAATAATCTATCAGAACTTGTTAATAAATCAAACATAGAGTCAGGAGATGTGGGAAAAATGGTCAATGACCCTCAGGTTTTTGAATATCACTGGCTGGAGGAAGATTGTGTAGGTGGGAGAAATGAAACTGGGAGATTGGACTGGGGGTGGGTGGGCAGGAGGTGATCAATTTTATCTTAGAGATATTTGGTTAGGTGTGATGGCAAGATGTCCAGAAGGGGGTGTCCTGTAGCTGCTGGAGATAAACTGGGGTGTTCAGTCTGGACTTGGGGGTGTAGACTAACATGATCATTGCAGTTATGGAAATGGGTGAATTGAAACGCTCTGGGAAATGAAAGAGAAGTGCTTAGGACTTTGACTTGTGGCTTCCAGTGTTAAGGATGCTTCCAAAGGAAGGGCGAATCTACAACATCCAGGAGGAGGACATGGAGAGGTGTGAAGGGAGGCAGTCAACCAAGGGTTCCAAGGGGCAGAGGCCAACTATCAGAGGATTGAGAAAGAGTCTAGATTTGGTGCCACAGAAGCTAATGTGGGTCTTAGAGAACATATTCACGTGTAGGAGACAAAAAGAAGATAGGATAGGGATGGTGTGCAAATAACATGGAGGATGTCCAGGGCTATTTGGTGCTGGTATGTGACCCAAGACAGAACTGATGAGCTCTGTGACAGCCAGAGATGGTGTTTAAGGAGAGGTATGGGACAAAGTCCAGTGAAAGGCCACTTGGGGGCAAAAGAGAAGGAAAAGCTCTAGGGATGGAGTGTGTGGCACACTGGGAGGGACTGAGGCCCCTGGGCTCCCTAATGGACTAGACACGGACTTCTCCCTCCTCCTCACTCCATCACAGTGTGGCCAGGACCTAGGCAGGGGCTGATGTGGGAAACTGTAGGGGAGACACTAGAATTTGGGGCTATGCCAGGAATGGAGGCTTCTGGAGTTCCAGGGGATTCAGCTGCCCTGAATTTCTGCCGGTTCTTTGAGCTGATAGTGACTGGGAATCCTGCTGGTCCAGCTTCACATAGGGCCCTCTACTGGGTCTACCCCAGCCAGACCTTGGCACAGCTACTAGGATGCGCATACTTTTGCTGCCACAACCAAAGGACCCCCCGTAGTTTGGCTGAGAGAGAGAGAGCACAGCATCAGGTGGGCTTCGTCGAGGCCATGCTGCTGTGGGCCTCTCTAGGCTGGGGGATCATCCGGTACTTTGCTACTCAAAGTGTGGTCCCGGGACCAGCAGCATTGTCACTTGGTTGCGAGTTTGAAATGCAAAGTCTCAGGTCCCACCCCAGACTGAGGGAATCAGATCTGCTTTTAGCAATAGCTGCCAATGAATGACATGTTCACCAGAGAGAGAACTGAGCTAGCCTAGCGGTCCAAGCCTGGCTGATCACTAGGATCACGCCAAGCCCAGGAAAGACTCATCAAGAGCCCCCAGGTGACTCAATGGGCAGGCACTTTTGGGAGCCAGTGACTTTATCTGAACACCTCACTTAAAAAAATTAAAACTGCCTTAGCCGGTTTGGCTCAGTGGATAGAACGTTGGCCTGTGGACTGAAGGGTCCCAGGTTAGATTCTGGTCAAGGGCAAGTACCTGGGTTGCAGGATCAATCCCTGGATCCAGGTTGGGGTCCAACCAATCAATGTTTCTCTCTCTGTCTCTCCCCTTCCGTTCCACTCTCTCTCTCTCTCTCTCAAAAAAAAAAAAAAAAATCAATGGAAAAATATCCTAGGGTGAGGATTAAAAAGAAAATTAAAACTTACTTTACTTTATACTAAAACTGAAATTCATATTTATATAGAAAGAATGTTAACATCTTAAAAAAATAAAAACCATTCATGACCCTGCTACCACAGGTCAGTGCTGTAGCGATGTGGGCATCCTTTGCTTCTGTGTCTTCGAATGCTTGTGGATTTCAGTGGCATCATAACCTATGCATGATTTATATCCTGCACTTTTCACTTAATATATTTGGAACATTTTTATGTCATAAAATCTGCTTCTACAATATCATATTTAATGTACACATACTTTTCTTATTTACTGTACTAAATTTTCCATAATTTTTAAATCAATGGCCTATTATTGAACATTTAGATTATTTCTAACTTCTGGCTATTGTGAAATTAATGTAGTGAAGATCTTTGTGACTAAATGTTTGGGCAATCTCTTATATTTCATTAGAATGAGGGCAATGGATGAACTTACCAAGCAAGAAGGCTTCTTTAATACTTTGATCACATCACCAATATCTCCCAGAATTGCAGTCCTGCCCGGCGCCCTGTTATACTTTACTCCCACCAACCCTCACTCTGACCACAAAGCCCCGAGACAGGAAATGGGCTGAGACAGATCCAGCACTAAAGCTGTCTCAGTCTCACCTCCTTCTCACACCCAGGCCTTGGAGCTCGGTGCTGCTGCAGTGGCTGGAGCCCGCTATCAGCATCAACCTGTCCTCTCACCTGCCTCCATGCACCCTCGTTGCCTCCCTCTCCCTCTCTGAGCCCTGCTTCTTTCTACTGCTTTTTTTCTCCCACCCCCTCTATTTTCTACTCTCTTATCTTATTTCTTCACTTTCCCCTTCTTAGTGAGAATCTTACCTGCTCGGTAAACCTCAGCCCTAGCCATCCTTGCATTTTACTTTTCTGGGCTATTTTCCAACTCTTACCACACTCAGGCCATAATTTGCTCTGGTTCTTTTCAAACTAGATTCCAGACCAACCCTTTGGAAGGTGATTTTAGGGTAAAGCTCTGGGGCAGATTACCTGATCTGGAGTTTATATGGGGATACTGGCTTCAGTTTTGATAACTCATACTTCGAGCCTGTCCTGTTTCCACGTGGTGTAGTGGCAGGAGCTTGTCAGGGTTTGGATGGTCTCTCTTCCACAGTCTGGGCAAGGCGATCAGTCCCTCAGAACAAGCTGTCTCACTCTGCAGGGCAGGGTCCACACCTCCTGCTCAGAGGGGGCGGGTGGCTGTGGTGACTATGCCGCTGGGAAGTGGGGTGAGGTTCCAGTGAGCCCATCCTCAAGCTGTGAGGCTCCAGCCCACCCCCTAGGCTCAGCGTGGGAAGTGCTCCTGGAGAAACCATTTGGGGAATGTATTCTCTGATTTCGCAGAGCTGACACCAGGGCACATTCTCAAGCTCACACCCCTGCCAGCTCGACCTGTTCCCAGATGCCCAAATGAGAGGGACTAGCGCTGCCTGGAGTGTATGGGGTTAGAGAGACCCCCCCCCTTGGGGGGCCAGTTATGGAACAGCGGCCTGGTGGGACCTTCCACCCTGTGCCTGGGGATTTGGGGCACACGGGATGTCTGCCCCCAGCTCCACTGCCCTCCTCTCACAGCCCTTCTCTCTTTTCCCTCAAGGACCAGTCACCTGGGATTGGAGGAATGTGCTCCCTCCCCATGGCAAGATACTACATGTAAGTCCTCCTTTTCTTGGTCAGGAGCCTGGGGATGACTCGGGGGAGGGAAAGAGGCCGAGGCAGAAGGGCAAGCCTCCTTCTTACCCTAGAAACCTCGAATGCCCTGTAATTAAGCTTAATCACCACCCCAATAACAATAGTCTCTTTCCTGAGCATCTGCAAGGTGCCAGCCATTTACTCTCTTGTCTCCATCCTAAGAAATCCATGAAAGATTGTTATTAAGCCCATTTTACAGATCGACAAACAGGCTCAGAGGTTAAACAAATTCCCGAATGTCACCCAGAGCCAGGGCCCAGACTGCACATCCTCTGTGCTGCTCCATCCTCTCTCTGAAAGCTCAGGGACCATTCTGTGCTCAGTGACAACACCTCCATATGCTGGCCTCTGTGGCCTCACTCCTAATCCGGGTTTCTGTGTCTTACTTGCATTTTATCTTGTTCGACATTTGGGTGTTTACTTACAGTTTACTCTTTACTCTCCATGACTTTTTATGTAAATTACCCCAGCCCTTAGGGAAGGTGATGGGATGTAATGAAAATAAAATACACTGGCCACTGGGGTGCCTGTCCTCAGCTCCCGCACGGACATCCTGCCCCGACATGGGCCAGTCGGGGCTCCAGGAAGTTACAGCGTGGCTGGAAGTCAAGACACAAGCACAAAACACGCAAATGACAAGACAGATGCCTACCTTGGGGTATCTAGCTTGGGTTCAGGTCTCCAAATAGACTCTGGCCAGCAGATGCATTACACACTGTCTTGGAGGACCAGTTGGCAAGCCCAGGCTCCTCAGATGTTTATTTTTTATTGTGTAAGTGAACTTGCTTTAAACACATAGTCATTAGCTAAGGGTATTGTAATTAGCTGTTATTGAGAAAGGAAGTTCTCCTGGAGGCAGTGGCATTGGCCCTGAGCCTCTGCCCTGGAAAATAAGGCGGCTCCTCAGGCCTGAGAATGGCTGACAAATGTCTCTGAAACCAGCCAGGTGACTGAGCTAATAGCCCACACGGCTTTGAGGTTGCACACGCTCACTCAGCATGGTTTCTCAGCCCTAGGCACGCAGTCACCCTCCCAGGCCACCATTACCACCACGGCCAAGCCCAGCGGCTGTCATCAGGCTGCTCCAGCTTTCTGCCGATCTCCTTACTTGGCCTCCATAATATGGGTGTCCCAGAGCTCACCTGCTCAGTATAGGGAACCGTGAGGCTTATTTACCATCACATAGAAATTTTTTTTCCAATTTATGGATTTTCTTCTATTAAAAAGTGCTTAGATATCTGAAAAGCAAACCACACTTTAATATACACTCAATTGATTCTTTTAATAAGAGAATAAACATCTATGGATAACTGGGGCAGGCCCAGAAAACCCAGGAGAAGACTCACTGTATCCCAGAGACATCTCAGCCTCCTGAGGAGATTTCTCCAGAAGGCAGTGGAAAAGGGCTACATCATCCAGAAACTTCTCTACCCCGCCCCCCGCCCTCGCCCCCACCCCCCAGTGAGATGGCACCCGCTCCCCTCAATGCCCTGAAAGCCTGACAGAGCCCAAGCCTTGTAAAGGGAGGAGGGGCAGCCTCTGATGAGGTCCAGGAGGCCTTTCCTGCCTTAAGATGACCTGGTCCTTACCTGCCCCTTCTCACCTGTAGGAGGAGAACAACCCCAGATACTTAGTATGTTGAACAACTTTATAGGTTGAACAACCCTATACTTATGGTGTAGGGTTGGGGCTCAGTGGTGATATCAGCATTGCCATCTGTTCCAGAATTAAGGATGCCGATCAGAAGGCTCTGTACATAAGAGGCGACCAGATCCTGGTGGGAGACCCTGATGCGGACAACTGTTGTGCAGGTGAGCCCTGAGCCTCCGCCGCCGGGACCTGCCACATGCTCTCCCCTTCCCTCCTGCATCTGGGGACAGTGAGAAGAGACAGGGAACACCTGAGACCCCCTCCTAGTAAGAGAGCATGACCCTAAAGGCATCCTAGTTCATCCTGCTGTGCCCTGGCCCAGTTCCTGCCTAAACGCAGCTCATCCAGAGCTTGTGATATGGGTCCCCTCATGCCCTGGTGCTCTTCTCTCTTCCTTCCCAGAGAAGATCTGCATACTTCCCAACAGAGACCTGGACCGCACCCAACTTCCCATCTTCCTGGGGATCCAGGGAGGCAGGCGCTGCCTGGCCTGTGTGGAGACAGGAGAGGGGCCTGCCCTGAAGCTGGAGGTGAGACGTGTTCTGTTCTAGGGGACCCTGTAGAGCTGCCTGTCCTCCAGGGCACTCTGGCATCTCTGCTCCCACCTGTGGGTGCCCTGCCAGGTCCACACGTCCCTCTCCTGCAGGTTTCCGCCATCTCCCTCTGCACCCAGGGCCAAGACCCTTGTCCCCCACAGCCCTCAGGAGGCCGTTCCTGGTAAAGACCCTCCCTGCCCAGTCCCTCACTGGCTAAGCCCTGCGGCCTCCAGGGCTGACAGCCTCCTCCGCAGCCTCACCCTGCAGCCGGCCGCTTGCCCCCACAGGATGTGAGCATCGAGGACCTGTACAAGGGCGGCGAGCAGGCCACACGCTTCACCTTCTTCCAGAGAAGCGTGGGCTCCGCCTTCAGGCTCGAGGCTGCAGCCTGGCCCGGCTGGTTTCTCTGTGGCCCGGCTGAGCCCCAGCAGCCGGTTCGACTCGCCGAGGACACTGAACCCTCCGTCCGCACTGAGTTCTACTTTGAACAGAGTCGGTAGGGAGGCAGCAGGCAGAGTTCCAGCCTGGTGCCCCCAAAGCAGGCTCATGTGCTCGGTGCCAGTGGTAGGCAGAGCGATGTCCACATCCTGACCCCCAGCACCTGGGGATATGTCACCTTACAAGGCAAAGGGGACATTGAGTAAGTTAAAGGTCTTGAGATGGGGAGACCATCTTGGCTTATGGGGTAGAGGGGGAATGAACAATGTCTCATGGGGTCCTCATAAGAGGGAGGCAGGAGGGCAAGAGTCAGAGAGAGGTGGGAAGATGCTGTGCTGCTAACTTTAAAGGTGGAAAGGGGCTGTGGCATGAGTGCAGGTGGTCCAGAAGCTGGATGAGGCAAGGGAATGATTCTCCCCTAAAACCTCCAGGAGGAAACAGCGCTGTGACTACTTGGTTTTAATCCTATGATGCCGTTTCAGGCACCTGCCATCCAGAGCTGTCAAATATTAAATGTGTGTTGTTTTCAGCACTACACTTATGGGGTTTGTTACAGCAGCCACAGGGAACTGATATAGGGCCTCAGGCCCCGCGTGCTGTGTCCAATGCCAGGGAACCTTGAGGTCCCCAGAAGGCCGGCCACAGCTGCTCCTCTAGTCCATCTGCTCCAGAGCTTCCAGAACAGCCAAGACACTCCAGGAAGAACCCAGCTGTCCTCCTCTGTTCACGGGCAACGCCTTGGACAGCTAACCGTTTCAGCTTTAGTTCAAGTCTTACAACTTTTATATGAGATACTTCACAATGTGTCAGTCATTCAACTGATGATCTGTGCCTTTATCGTCTGCTGGTTCTGATGAGTCAGAAGCAAGGAGGGGCAGCGAGGGACGGGCAGGGGGTTTCTACAGGACGGGGTGAGTTTAAGGTTCCAGTGGAACCAATACGTTGAGGTGACTGTTAGAGCTGGAAAACAGGCTGGAGACTTTGTAGCCAAACTGACACTTATCCTCAGGGCTCAGTCTCTCTCCATTCACAGAGGATGTGTGGTAGGGCGTCAGCCAGAGCCCATGGCGCCGGGCTCTGAGGGGGTGGGCTGCTGGCTGGCACCATTCCTCTCGTAAAATCGCTCCACATCAGTGCGACAGGTGCCATGGGCCAAGGAGTTTCAGAGCACTATGATTTCACCTGGAGTGACCCACAGGGGAAGCTCCTGACCTCTTCGACAGGCGAGAAGCCTGTACCGAGAGGCATGAAATAATGTGCTGCACGTGGTGGAGCATCTGACGCCAATGGCAGTCCTCAGTATATTCCCCGTTTATTCCAGGGGCTGGGATAGAATGGGGAACAGAGCCAAGCTCCTTTGGAGCTGAGAATTGAGTGTGAGAAACACTAAACAAGCAAACAAACAAACAAGAAAACAAACACGGACAGTTGACCTGATAGAGGATGGTAACAGCGCGGTGGACAGGGAGGTGACTCTGACATTTTGAGGAGGTGACACATGAGCTGAGACTGAGGGACAGGAGGAGTGGGGCGAGGAGTGGCCCTGGGGAGGAGTAGCCAATACAGAGGCCCTGGGACACCGGAGGCGTGGTGTTCATTTAGCAGCAGAAGGCCTGGTGGGTGAAGCATGGAGAGCGATGCAGAAGGTCAGGAGGTGAGCAGACCACAGGGCTGATCAGAGGGCCTCGAAGGCAGAGTAAGAGCTTTGGTCCATTTTTAGATGCGAAGGGAAGCCAGAGAACAGTCATGCTGGGCTTCATAGCTCTGACCAGTCTAGCTTCTCCCCTTGCCTCTCCATGGCCTGGTGTTTATGTGTTGGGACTGCCCTGTGGCTCTTTAGGGCTTATTCTGTTTAAGTTTGGTTCACCAGGGCCCAGAGCAGCGGCTGGTACACTGGGAGGTGCTGAGCAAATACAAAATCTCCAACAACTTGGTGGGTGATCACTTGGTTCCTGTCAGGTCAGCCTGAGGAACTGGAGCAGCAGGGGGACGGCGCCACCGCAGCCGGAGCTGGAGCTGGAGCGAGCGGCGGGGCGGGCAGGCTTCGGGAGGGCAGGGCCTTTAACTTGGGCCTCTAAGAAAAAGGACTTTTCCAGACAGCAAGTGTGGGGAGGGACCCTGCCGGCAAAGAGGACGACTCAGGGAGGTGATGACGGAGCGCCCACCCCATGTGCGGTGTCACCCGTGGGCTGGGGCCCATGGCTTGTGGCTGAGGAGCTGCTGAAAACTTAGGTGAGAAGACAGGTGGGGGCCGACTGTGAGAGCATTGGAGGGAAGTTAGACTTCATCTAGGAGGCCTGGAGGAGTCATCCCAGGATTTCAAGTCAGACCTGGGCCTTAAGCCTGGGCCCTGGAGGTCCACACCAAACCCACCTGTGGCTGCCAGCGCTTCAGCTTGGCTCGGTTCCCTGCTCTCTCCTCCACACCCACAGGCCTTCTGCTGGGCATTGCCTTGGGTCAGTGTGGCACTCTGGCTTGACCCATCTCTGGCCACAGTCCCTCATCTCCTTCATTCCTGGTAACTCACCTGACCCATCCTGAGCATAGCCCACACGTGGCAGGGGACATAGGTCTGCCTGGTGGCTGTGAGCACAGCTCAGAAGAGAAGGGTCAGCCAAGTGAACTGGATCAAGTTCTCTACTCACGTAAAATACCATTTGCGCACCTAACGTCTGCTGGTTCTGTGTTCATGCTCTTGATAGTGAGAGGCTCTGTGAGACCAAGAAGACACAGTGCCACGGGAGCCTGCCAGGCTCTGGGGAAAGTGATGTGTGCTCTAGTCCTAGGGATTCTGGTCCTGGGGATTTCAGAGAGAGACCTGAAGTGCCTTCTGACAGGTGCAGATCAGAGATGCCACCTCCCGAGCTGTCCCTTAGACGCCTTCTCCTCCCTGGAGACCACACCAGAGGCTTCATCCCACCACCAGCCCCTCAGCACTATCCTCACATACATTCTGAGAGAGGCTCACTGTGTGTCTTACCCACAATTCACATCTCCGAGTGAACCAGAGAGTCAGAGCCAGAGACAGTAAGCTGGTGCTCAGAGCGCATGGTGACTGCTCCTGCGGGTCTGGGGGGCGTGGGCAGGGCAGGAGGTCCAGGCAGAGGAGATGGCCCAAAATGGGCCTGAAGGAGGTGCTGTGTGTGGCTGTGTGTGTGTGTTAGTGCATGCATGTTTGTGCACACATATGTGTATAGGGTGTGTGTGTATATATGCATAAACTTAACTGTGTGTATGTGTACTATGTGTATGCATGAGTGTCTGGGTGTGTGTATGTGCTGTGTGTGCGCATGAGTATCTGGGTGTGCGTATATGTGTTCATGAACTTGTGTCCACCTGTGTGCACATGGACTGTGTGTGTGTGCTTGAGTGTCTGGGTGTGCGTGCATGTTGTGTGTATGCATGAGTGTCTGGTGTGTGTGTGTGTGTATTGTGGGTTCCACACATGGGCAGTGGTTGATACATAAAAACCCATGTTTTTATTCCAGAAAGCTCTGGAGCAATGTCATACAAAGGGTGATGTGTTCAGGGTCTCCTGTAACTCGGGTGTCACTCCAACCAGAATGCAGTTACATTCCCTTTGAGCACATTTGTATCTTGTGATGCCCTACAAACAACTGCTCAAAACGTTGGCCACTAAGCCCCACTGTCTTCACAGCTCAGGGCAGTGCTAGGCAGGTCCAAACTCAGATTTAGGGAGGAAAAGTGAAAGTGAGAAAGAAAACTTAATGGGACACAACTTTTCCTGGGTACCGTTCTGTGAAAACATACAACCATTTCCGAAATGAACATGACAGAAATGAGCAAAATGACACCAACAGAGAAGTTTGTCCTGGTCAGAAGCACTGGTATTTGAGTTCACTTTCTGTTGGAGTTTACATTTGTGTAACTACTGGTAAATAAAGGGTTTGCTAGTATTTTACCAAAACAGAGTCTATTTACCCCCAAACAAATTCCAGTCTCTGCCCCTAAAAGACTATTCTGAAGCCAGGAACCTGCAGCTCAGCTTTCTGTCTGCAGGTGGCGACGAAGATCAACTTCTGTGGCAAGAGGGGGAGCAATTTAGATGAAGTCTGTGTCATGGAGTCAGCTCAGTACTCCACATTTCCACCTCACTTACAGTAGATGCATCTATTTCAGACGATGTGCAGATCTGAATCACATGACTACTCCTTCCTTCCCACAGCAGCAGATTCCTAGCAATCCCTCACAGGAGAAGCAGACCTCCGAGCCTGGGAGGAAAGAGAAATGTAAGCACACTCTCTTACGTTTGTGCCTGTATGTGGAGAAGCAAACATGCCTGACCCCCCCCTCCTTGACTGAGTCTGCAGTAAGTCCTCTGCTGTGAGTCCTCCCACCTTTGTCCCCTCTCACACGTTTGGGACACCAGTCCAGGGCCTGTGATAGCAGGTGAAGGCAAGGAGGCTACATCCTGGAGTCTTAGCCAGGCTCTGCCCTGGAACCCTCCCATGACGTTTTCTGGAGCTCCAGAGAGCAGTACTGGTTACATGACCCGTGTGCTTGGAGGACCGCAGACTCAGATTCTCCTAATCAAGTACTTCCCACACTGATGCCAGGGAACAGAGTTCCAGGGAATGCTCATGGTTTATGGAGAAAATGGGTCATTGTGGTGGTTAATTTTATGCAGCAACTTGATGGCTAAGTGATGCCCAGATGGCTGGCAGACACTGTCTCTGGGTGTGTCTGTCAGGACGTCTCCGGAAGAGCATACATTTGAATCAGTGACTGAGGGAAGCAGACATCTTCCCAGTGTGGGTGGGCACCATCCAGTCCACCGAGGGCCCCAACAAAACAAAAAGCCAGAGAAAGAGTGAGTTTGGTCTCTTCTTGAGCTGGGATGTCCATCTTTTTCCATCCTCATACTTCAAAGTCTCTGGTTCCAGGGCATTCAGACTCAGACTCTACCACTGCTTTCCCGGCCCCTCAGCCTTCAGGCAGCAGACCATGTAACTTCTGGCTTCCATAACCTCGTATCAGTGAGCACCCTCTTACACTCTATCTACCCATCATCTATCTATCCATATCTATCTATCTATCTATCTATCTATCTATCTATCTATCTATCTAGCATGTGCACGCGCGCGCGCGCGCGCACACACACACACACACACCTATTTCTGTTTCTTGGGGAACCCTCATACCTGTTTACTTTGCTTCAGCCACACCAGGCTCCTAACTGTTCCCCAGAGATTGCAGGCATGGTGCTACCCAGGGCCTTTACATCAGCCTTCTGTCTGGAAGTCTCACTTCCTCCATGAGGCCACTCCGATCACTTGACATTATCCCACACCCCCTTCTCCGCATGTCTGCGCCCCTGGGTGCCCGATGGCACGATCACATGCTAACACACTCTGAACCCAGTGTGGGCTGAACTCCACCTCTCCCAGGTCAGCTGACGGCAATGAGAGCCCAGTCAATGTATGTGACGTTGGGATGCGGGTTTCCATGACACAAAGGGAATCACTAAAATAGGAAGCTGACAATCAAAACATAACTCTCCTACAAAAAGCATGTGCTGCAAATGTGACCAACGTGTCAGCCCTGCTGGGCCTGTTAGTCACCGAAGATCATGGAACATCTCCCTCATTCACAGGCTGCTCGTCAGCAATACCTCCCGACACTCTGAGGTGGCGCAGCGGTCACTGCATGGAAATCCAGGGGTGCCAATTCTGGGAGGTCCCTGGAGCAGACTCCAGTGGGCAGGAGGGCTTCTCCGGGGCTGGCTGGTGGGCAGCGGGGACATGGCGTGGGTGACGTGACCTCTGTCCTGTTCTCGAGGTTGGGTGTCTCTTTATGGTGTTGTCCTTGTTGCGGTGGCACTTCCCGGGCTGGCCAGTCACTCAACCAAAGGGATGGGAGCTCCTGCTCTAAAGGGACCCTTAGGAGAGATCATGGGGTGGCAAAGCAGAGAAGGCGCTGGCCTTTCATCAGCGTCTCGTTCATGGCACTGACCTGCGCGCTATGAAGGGCAGACCGGCTGCTCACACGTGAGCACAGCGCTTCCAGGATCCACGTGTGAACGTGCAGGTCCCACTGCCTGGTTCTGGGGCTGCTCATGTCTTGATTCAGACCTGAATGTTTATTATGGCAATATGTAACAGACAGCGGGCAACAAAGGGTCCTGTGCTAAAAAAGCCAGTATGTCTAATGACGTTCTAGCCGATGAAAATAAAATTAGAAAAGGAAGCTTTTTGTGATTCCCTTCCAGGGGCCACAGGTGGCTGGAGCAAAGCAAAGAAGGAAAGGGGCTGAGGGAGAGACATGGCTCTGAGGAATATGAGGGCATGTTAGAGGCCTGGTCCTTAGCAGGAGGGCAATGTGGGGACCCCTGGGTGATTTCAAGCAGGGCAGTGACAGGTCCAACAAGCCTCCTACCAGCGGCGCCAGGTGCTGCCCAGAGAAGGTGTGTCAGCACGGCCGCTGGTAGCTCCCTGTCCTCCCCACTCCCCCTCCCCACTCCCGTCTGCTTGCCTCCAACGCAGATGAGAACCGAGTGTCTACCGGCCATTGTGGGGGAGCTGGGAGAGGTGAGTGGATGCGAGGCACAGTACGAAGGTAGGGTTTGGCAGATCTGGGTGATTATACGCAGAATGGGGTTGATGACCAGTGTTGTAGTTTTCAGCATTGAGCTTGTGGGGTGGATGAAATGGGGAGACTGAGTCGTTTGAAAGAGCAGATGGCCCAGGATGGAGAGGTATTTGAGAGTCGGGCAGAGGATGCCGGGCCTTCAGTGGAGGCTTAAAGGCTAGGGCTTCAAGTGAGTCAGTGAGCCAACACCACAGTGCCAGTCTGGCCAAGTTCAGAGTGTCCATGGAATCCAGGAGCTGAGAGGCCCTGGAACGCTTCCAGGAGCGCGGCTGGGCCAGATGAAGGGTGTTCAGGAGTGATTGGAAGGTGAGGACATGGAACAGTGAGCAGAGATAATTTTCCAATAAATTTGGTTGTGACGTGGGGGGAGAGACATGTGTGTAGCTAGAGGGAGACACAAGGCTAGGGAAGAAATTTTCAACACATAATAGGTTTAAACATGTGTAAGGTTGGGATAAAGGGGGGGATGCACTAGGGGTTCGAGGTTAAGTGTATGGACTGTGGAAAAAAGTTATCTGAGCTTAAATTTCCACTCTGCCATTTCTTATCTGAGTAAATAGAATGAAATAGACACACTCTAGTTACCTTTAGAATTCTAGCTGGTTTGCTCAGTGGATAGAGCGTCTGCCTGTGGACTGAAGGGTCTTGGGTTTGATTCCAGTCAAGGGCACATGCCTAGGTTGTGGGCTTGATACCCATTGTGGGGAGTGCAGGAGGCAACCAATCAATGGTTCCCTCTCATCATCATTGATGTTTCTCTCTCTTCCTCTCTGAAATCAATATATATTAAAGGCCCGGTGCATGAAATTTGTGCACGGTGTGTGTGTGTGTGTGTGTGTGTGTGTGTGTGTGTGTGCACGCGTGTGTGTGTCCCTCAGCCCAGCCTGCACCCTCTCCAATCTGAGAGCCCACTCACAATCCTGGACTGCTGGCTCCAACCACTCACCTGCCTGCTGGCCTGATTGCCCCTAACCGCTTCTGCCTGCCAGCCTGCCTGATTGCCCCTAACTGCTTCTGCCTGCCAGCCTGGTCACCCCCTATCGACTCCCTGCCAGCATGACCAATGCTTAACTGCTCCCCTGCTGGCCTGGTTGCCCCCAACTGCCCTCCCCTGCAGGCATGGTTCCCCCCAACTGCCCTCCCCTGCTGGCCTGGTTGCCCTTAACTGCCCTCCTCTGCCAGCCTGATCACCCACAACTGCCCTCCCCTGCTGGCCATCTTGTGGTGGCCATCTTGTGTCCACATGGGGGTGGCCATCTTTGACCACATGGGAGTGGCCATCTTGTGTGTTGGAGTAATGATCAGTTTGCATATTACATATCTTATCTAATAAAGGTAATATGCAAATTGACCATCACTCCAACACACAAGATGGCCGCCCCCATGTGGGCTCAAGATGGCCACCACAAGGTGGCCAGCAGGGGAGGGCAGTTAGGGGTGACCAGGATGGCAGGGGAGGGCAGTTGGGGGCAATCGGGCCAGCAGGGGAGCAGTTTGGCATTGATCAGGCTGGCAGGGGAGTGGTTAGGGGGTGATCAGGCTGGCAGGCAGAAGCGGTTAGGGGCAATCAGGCAGGCACGCAGGCGAGCGGTTGGGAGCCAGCAGTCCTGGATTGTGAGAGAGATGTCCCAGATTGGAGAGGGTGCAGGCTGGGCTGAGGGACAGACACACACACACACACACACACACACACACACACACACCTAGTGCAGGAATTTTGTGCACCGGGCCTCATATATATATATTCAGCCAGGGTGGCTGAGTGGCTGATGTTTCTCTCTCTCTCCCCCTTCCTCTTTGAAATCAATAATAATAATAATAATCCTACCTAATAAAAGAGTAATATACAAATTGGCCCTAACTCGGCTACACCCACAAGCCATGCCCACAAGCCACACCCACAAGCCAATCAGGAGCAGATATGCAAATAAACCCAACCAAGATGGCTACAGCTACAGAGAGCAAGATTTCCCAGGCAACGGAGGAAGCCAAGCTTTCTTCCTGCCCTTGCAGGCCTAAGCCTCCACTCAAGGCTACAAAGTTTCAATTATAGAAGGTAAACAAATCCAAACAGAAATGGCGGCAGCCACGGAGCTGGAGAGAGCAGGCCAGGGTTGCCCCCCACAATGGAGGAAGCCAAGCTTTCCACCTGCCCTGACTGGCCTAGGCCTCCACTCCAGGCTACAAAGTTTCAATTATAGAAGGTGAATTAACCCCAACAGAAATGGCTGCCGGCCACTGAGCAAGCAGGAGGCTTAGCTCCGCTCCAGGCTACAAAGTTTCAATTGTAGAAGGTAAATAAATTCCAGTTACCAGGGCCTCCACTTGGGTCACCAGGGGGTGTGGCTGGCCTGAAAACCACCACAGGCCCCTTGCTCAGGCCGCCCCATGCCCCAAGGGAACCCCATCCTAATCCGGGACACCCCTCAGGGCAAACCAGCTGGCCCCCACCCCTGCACCAGGCCTCTATCCTATCTAATAAAAGAGTAATATGCAGATTGACCATCACTCCAACACACAATATGGCTGCTCCCATGTGGTCAAAGATCCTGCCCCCATGTGGACACAAGATGGCCACCACAAGATCGCCAGCAGGGGAGGGCAGTTGGAGGCGATCAACCCTGCAGGGGAGGGCAGTTAGGGATGACCTGGCAGGCAGAGGAGGGAAGTTGGGGGCAAACAGACTGGCAGCAGAGCAGTTAGGCATCAATCAGGCTGGCAGTGGAGTGGTTAGGGGGTGATCAGGCTGGCAGGCAGAAGCAGTTAGGGGCAATCAGGAAGGCAGGCAGGCAAGCAGTTGGGAGCCAGCAGTCCTGGATTGTCGGACATCCCTTGAGGGGTCCCAGATTGGAGAGGGTACAGGCTGGACTGAAGGTCACCCCCCCTGTGCATGAATTTCATGCACCAGGCCTCTAGTAGTAGTAATAATAATAATAATAATAATAATAATAATAATAATAAAGAATTCTAGATGTAGCAGAGTCTTAAGTTTTTACCTTTTCATAATGCACCTGGGAAAAAAGAGCCAATGACCTTCTTTAGAATTAGTGCCAGTACCATTTAAGGATATGAAAATGCTGTCTCAGTATTATTTTCAAGGAAACTGTTTCATTCATCTATTATTGTGAAATAAACCATCCTGAAACCTTTTGGTTTTAAAAAGAAGACTATATTCTGTTTGTGAATCTGCAGTTGACCAGGGCTCGGTGGGGTCACCTTGTTTCTTAGCTACCCATGTCTCACAGATTTGCAGGTGACACTGCCTCTGCACTGGGACCTCACGGGGACTATTGGTCCCAATACCATCTCTCGTCCTCTCCAGGAAGCTAGGGCTTCCCCACAGCACAGGGCTGGGTTCCCAGAGTGCGCGTCTGCAGGGAGAGAGCCAGTAGGATTTTGAGGACCTGACTTGGGAAGTGATTCAGCATTGCCTTCTCCTGACTCTGTTCATTAGAAGTACGTCATTAATGTCAATCATCTTTAAAGGGGAAAAATCAGACTCCACCTCACAGTGAGAAAGCCTCAGAAAATGTGTGGGCTTGTTTTAAAACCACAATAGCAATATAGTGCCAATGTAGACAAAAAAAATTACAATGACAGACTTTCTCAGGCTGTTCTCCCGAAGCCGTCAGTGTTCTATGACTTTCTTGTTGAAGCAATACTTGCAAGGGCATATTTATTTTATCTAAGAGCAGAAAAGCTGGTGATAGAAATGAATAATCCATACAGATTTTCATAACAGAAAGGGGGAAAATAGTCTTGTGGTCATTCTGAATTTATTGCTCCTCAAAACAACTGTGTGAACGAGTGTCCGATCCAGTTTGTGAGGCAGGCCTGTATCTCGCCCACTGGAGCGGAGAGGGGAGGGAACGGTTCCTGCATCACTGAGGCTATCTGTCATTATAGATAGAAGACTAGCACTACAGGCAGTGACATTCCTATGATAAGCAAATGGCTGGCCTTTACACATAATGTTGCCCGCAGGAATGGGAAAAGGATGAAATCAAATTTTATCTCATGGGAGTGGATAAGGCACATAGAGTGTGTTTCTCCCACCAAGTGTAAACTTTCGCCAGTGGAGTGGGTGGGCTGACGGCTATCAGCACATCACAGCGTTATGGGGAGGACAGAGAAAGCCGAAGCTGGCAGAGCCCTGAGTGGGGCCCGGCCCAAAGGATGCTCACTAAGAACTGAGAATGGCCCATGATGTGCGAACCTCGAGGAGGCTGAACAAGATGGGACCTTGGATAAGAGTATGCTACTGCTTCTGCTGGGTGAGAGGGAAGAAGGAAAAGGTTTAGGAGGTTTCAGTGCACGTTGATGGGGACTTGAGGATGTGTCCTTCTACTAATTATATTATTTTTCTATAAGTGAGGAGAGAGGAGGGGGGGCAGGAGACTGAACAAAGTTGAGAACATTTGAAATATTTTCTATGAAGATGGGACAGCCAGCAAATCAAAGATACATGGAAGGGCCCAGCCGGTGTTGCTCAGTGGGTGAGCATCAACCTATGAACCAAGAGGTCATGGTTGGATTCCTGGTCAGGGCACATGCCCTGGTTTCAGACGCCATACCCAATGTGGAGTGTGCAGGAGGCATTGATGTTTCTATTTCTCTCTCCCTCTCCTTTCCTCCCTGAAATCAATAAAAATATATTTTTAAAAAAGATACATGAAAGGGTTGCTAAGCAATAGAAAGGCTGGTAGGACATTGGGAGAGTGGAGGGGCCAGGCAGTGGAATATTGACAAAAGGATGGACAAGTGAGGGGATGGAAGGAAGTGAGACAACAGGAGATGGTAGAGCAAAGTTGACAAAGTCAAAGGACTGGGTCCCTGGTGGTGAAGGACACAGCCACAATGGGGAAATGCAGAAAGAGTGAGTAACAGAGGGAGGGAAGAGAGAAGGAATCCAGGCCATAAAGATGGGCTGTTATGATCAGAGGGTAGGATTTTGAACTTCTAAAAATTTTTTTCTTTCAATTCTCACCCAAGGATTTATTTATTATTGAATTTTTTTTTGAGAGAGAGATACATCCATGTGAGAGAGAAACATGGGTCAGTTGCCTCCTGCACATGCTCCAACCTCCTGACCAGGGATAGAACCTGCAACCTGGGTATGTTCCCTGACCTGGAATCAAACCCACCACTTTTTGGTGTATGGGATGCTCCAATCAACTGAGCCACATGGACCAGGGCTAGGATTTTGAACTTTTTAGAGCAAAAGAAGTTCTGAGTGGTAACCAAGCACAGGATGTGGCTGTGGAGTGGACAGAAAAAGAGGATAGGAGTAGAAGTCACTGGAAGTGAGAAAGACAAGTGACTGAGAGGTCCTTCGGGGATTTGGACAAAGCAGAAGCTGTGGTTCCGGGTATCAAATATTAATTCATGGAGGGGGCGACAGGAAGCTGGGAGATGAAAGCTTCAAAGAGAGGTGTAAACTTCAAAGGGTTGGACTTCTGTTTGTTTTAACGGGCTGCTCATTTTTATGGAGGTCACAGTCTGATGCCAGTGGGCAGGTGACCCACTGTTGGTCCCAGCTTCCTGTCCTGAAATGTCTGGGCGGGAGGTCTTTGCCCCTGAGGAAGCTGTAGGGAAAACATGTCCCCAGAGGAGACCCAGGAGTCAGCCAGGGCAAGAACCCAAGAATCAGGGAAATATTTCGAAAAGAGAATGGAAAGATAGATTCATTCATTTATGAAATAACCATTGTGCACTGCTGCGTGTATGATATTGTTTTAGGCTTTGGGTATATTTGTAAATAAGAGTAAAGAAATTGATATTCTAGTGCAAGAGACAGAGCATAAACAACCAGGTAGCCCTAACAGGTTTGGCTCAGTGGATAGAGCGTCAGCCTATGGACTGAAAGGTCCCAGGTTCGATTCCAGTCAAGGGCATGTACCTTGGTCGTGGGCACATCCCCAACAGGAGGTGTGCAGGAGGCAGCTGATTAATGTTTCTCTCTCATCAATGTTTCTAACTCTCTATCCCTCTCCCTTATTCTCTGTAAAAAATCAATAAAATATATTTAAACAAACAAACAAAACAACCAGGTCAATACACACACAAGGTAATTTCTGATAGTGATACAGACTGGGAAGGAAAATAAATGGGGCTATCAGATGGAGAACGATGGGTGTGAGAAGGAAGTGAGGATTCGTTTGTCACAAATGATGTCCCAATAAGAATGGGGGCACAGTGGGACTTTTGTCCATGGTAAACCTAGATCAACTTCGTTGGATGAACATTTGCTGGAACAGACAGTTCTGCTTAAAGCAGACGGAAGATAGCATGTTGAGGTTGCGAACCATTGCTGTGGGACAAGTGATTTTGCAAAATAATGGCCAGGGTTTTTACAACAGCTCTTGCCCATCATGGTCTCCAGGGGAGCTGCCCATGTATGACCCTGTTTGACCTCAAGGGCAGTGACAGACGTTGGTCACCTCAGCCACCACTGTCCTGCACTGGAAAGCAGAGGAGATGCTGCTGCCTTGAGTGGGCAGCTTGCATGCAGTGCAGGAAGCAGTGGTTCTCGAAGTTGAGCAAAGGGAAGTAGCTAGCACTTCAGACATGACACTCTTTGAGGCTTAGAGGAAACCTTTTTAGGGCAAAAAAAAAAAAAAAAAGGAAGTTTTATTTACCAGAGGTTGGTAAGCATAGGAAATTTACTTTCTTAGTAGAACTCGAGCTAAGGTTAGTGGGAGACCAGCAACAATATTGGGGACAGAGCTATAACTGTCTGGTAATGAAAACTGGGGACTTTGGAGGGGTCCTCACTCTGGGTGACCCTGAGAACAGCAGCTTGGGCTCCTGTGATGCTGCCTGGCGCCGTGATGGCCAGGGCATTGGAGACACCACTAGGGTGGGACCCATGGCCCCAGCCCAATCCTCCTGCATCTTGCATCCTGCAGTCCCATTCCCTCATTCTCTCCTCATCTGGGCTACTCCCAGAGATCATGAGGAAGATACAGTTTTTTGGCTGCAGTGAAATCCCTTTCCTTTTAAAATGACTAAACTAATTCATTACTGATTGATTTACTCCAACTTTCTGAGCTCTTACCTTTATTCATGCTACTGTTGTACAAAATAAACTCAATGATTAAAATGTGACAGTACATAGTCCAGCGGGGAGAACTGATGGTTTTTATAAAGGACACTAGAAGCCCAGTGCACAAAATTCATGCCCTTGTGGAGGAGGTCTCAGCCCGTCCTGCGCTCTCTCACAGTCTAGAAGCCCTTGGGAGATGTCCAACTGACAGCGTAGGCCCGTCTTCCACCACCGCTGCATTCACCAGCTGTGAGCCTGTCTCAGAGCTTCTGGCTGAGTGGCGCTCCCCTTGTGGGAGTGCACTGACCACCAGGGGGCAGCTCCTGTGTTGCATATCTACCCCCTGGTCAGTGAGTGTCATAGTGACTAGTCATTCTGCAGCTTGGTCAATTTGCATATTAGCCTTCTATTATATAGGACTAGAGGCCCGGTGCACGAAATTCGTGCATGGAGGGGGGTTGTCCCTCAGCCCAGCCTGTACCCTCTCCAATATGGGACCGCTTGAGGGATGTCCGACTGCCCATTTAGGCCCGATCCCGGTGGGCAGTCAGACATCCCTCTCACAATCCAGGACTGCTGGCTCCCAACTGCTTGCCTGCCTGCCTTCCTGATTGCCCCTAACCACTTCTGCCTGCCAGCCTGATCACCCCCTAACCACTCTGCTGCCACCCTGTTTGCCCCCAACTTCCCTCCTCTGCCGGCCTGGTCACCCCTAACTGCCCTCTCCTGCAGGGTTGATCACCTCCAACTGCCCTCCCTTGCAGGCTTGGTCCCTCTCAACTGCCCTCCCTTGCAGGCAGGGTGCCTCCCAACTGCCCTCTCCTGCTGGCCATCTTGTGGTGGCCATCTTGTGTCCACATGGGGGCAGGATCTTTGACCACATGGGGGCAGCCATATTGTGTGTTGCAGTGATGATCAATCTGCATATTACTCTTTTATTAGATAGGATAGAGGCCTGGTACAGGGGTGGGGGCCAGCTGGTTTGCCCTGAAGGGCATCCCGGATCATGTGGGGGTTCCCTCTGGGTGTGGTGCGGCCTGAGCGAGGGGCCTGTGGTGGTTTGCCCCCTGACAACCCAAGTGGAGGCCCTGGTATCTGGAATTTAAACTTCTACAATTGAAACTTTGTAGCCTGGAGTGGAGCCAAGCCTGGGGCTCCCTCTGAGGCTGGCAGCCATTTGTGTTGGGGTTATAATTGAAACTTTGTTGCCTTAAGCAGGTGGGCCTGGCCAGGATGTGTGGAAAGCTTTGATTCCCCTGTTGCCGGCGGCAACCCTGGCCTGCTCTCTCAAGCTCCATTCTGCCGCCATTTGTTTGAATTTGTGTACCTTCTATAATTGAAACTTTGTAGCTTGAGTGGAGGCTTAGGCCTGGAAAGGGCTGGCGGAAAGCTTGGCTTCCTCTGTTACCTAGGAAACCTTGCTCTCTGTGGCTGTAGCCATCTTGGTTTGGGTTAATTTGCATACTCACTCTGATTGGATGGTGGGCATGGCTTGTGGGTGTGTCAGAGGTATGGTCAATTTGCATATTCGTCTATTATTAGATAGGATTACAAAAAAGCACAAACTAAAATGCCACCTGTGCTCTCTCTCCCTCAGGCCTCACCCGTCAGTCACGTACAGAGCTTTCATCTTCTGCACTGTGTTCTCTTCTAGATTCCAGGTGTGTAGGTTCAGCAGCCACCTGGACTGGGTGCCCCATCTGCACCTCAAATAACACGTGACTTGAATTGAATGAACTGTCTTCCTCCACTGCCCTCAGAACAACCTCGTCCTTCTCCTGTGTCTTCTTTCTGAATAAATGCTGCCATCCCTCATTTATCTAAGCCATAAACAAGAATACCCTTGATCTCCACCTTCAGTCCTCCCTAAGTCCTGTTGAATTTACCTCCTAAATACTTGTAGGGCCTTCTGTCCATCCTGATGGTCATCTCCATAGTTCAGACCTTTTCTTCTCATCTGTGGGTTACGTAGGCAACCCGCAACTGGCCTCCTTACCGCATTTGCCTTGTTCAAAACCTTGGTGCACTGCTATCAGGGTGGTCCTCTGCCTTTTCTTCTTCCATGGTTCCCACGTGCTTTTGGCAGGCAAGATCCCTCATATTCTGGACCCCGTGGCTTCCTGTACCCACAACATGTCACAGCCACTGCCAGTCTCCTCTGGGTGCTCCAGGACGCTGTGCTCTCACCCAAGCTCAGTGATGGCATGTGCTGCTCCTGGCGAGAAAACATTCTTCGGGGCTCAGCTCAGGACTCAGCCCCTCTGGGAAACAACATGTATCTGATTTTCATAGGAAAGTCACCCAGGTAAATGGCCAGGGGTTAGGAGATGTGCTCAAGCTTACTCAGCTAACAACAGACAGAAGCGAGGTTCACATCTCGTCCAATCTGATTTTAGACGGTGATTTTTTTTTTTTATCATTTCATGATGTCATTGTCCCACTGTAGTTCTGAGGAAGGAAGTCAAGGCAGTTCCTGACAGTCAATCAGTCCTGATTCTTCTCAGTAACACAGATGAGGTCCCCCTGACACAGTTAATGTCAGGGTTAAGGGGTCACTTTGAGAGTTAGAGGTGAGTAAAGCTCAGAGCAATGGCCGTAGGAGAGGAGACTAATGTTTGGCAATCCAGAGGAGATGCTTCTCAGATGGAAAGTTTCTTCATGTTATGAGGTCACAGGTTCCCAGACCAGTGGGTGTCAGAGTGATGATCGCAGTGACTCACCCACCATCTGCTGTTCCAGAAGAGGGAGGGAGTGAGAGGTTGGGCAGTGATTAGGGGACCTGACTTCTACCCCTGCAATGGTCTATTCCTGGACCTCCTCAACGTGGGCACAGGAGGAAGTGTGTGAAGGGGTTTCCCCAATGTCTGAGGGCTCCAAGGGGACAGGAAAAACAACTGCTAATTTCCAGACTCAAAGTTGGACACTTGTTGTCAGGGAGCTGGGGTGTTCTGTGCTTCATACGCCTCCCCCAACCCACTTGGTGTGGCACTGAGCTGGGAGCAAAGAACCTGGTCTTGGTCCCCTCCCCTGCCCCATAGCCTGCGTGCATAGCTAACATTTATTGGGCACTTAGCATATGCTAATAGCTTTCTGAAACAGGTTTCATTTGACCCTTCTTGAATTAATAAAGAAACAGAAGTTCAAGAAAGCTCAATAACTTGTCCAAGGTCACAAAGAGAGTCAGTGGTGTGGCCCAAATTTTAAAAAACAGGCTTATCCAACTTGAGATCTCAGAAAGAGAGGGAGGTCTCTGAGGTATCCGGTTCTATTTGATTCATTTTTCTATGGATTAAACAAGGCTCTGATTTCAAGAAACTTGAGGTAGCAATGAGGAAACAGATGAAGTCTCAAATGTGTCCTAGCGCATTCAGCCATGTAGAAAGAAGGGGAAGAGCATGGAAGCCCTGCGGAAACGCTAACACTGATGGGGAATGCATGGACCTAACTCTCAGAGGAGGTGGCCTCAGAGTTCAGGGTGAATGAGTTTTTGGCCTCTCAAGATCTTCTGAGTAAGGAGAAATGTGCAAAGGCATGAAGATAGCGGGCATGTTTGGGAAGAGTGAGTAGATTAGTGACCATCATGATGAGTCAAGAACTCATGACATCAGGGGACACTATTGGCATGATGATGACTGAAGATCCCATTAAAAGGAAATCCTTAACTCTTCCAGATGAGCCCTCCTCAGAACCAAGAAGGTGAACATTTGGGCATTCTGCTCTGTGATCATTATGTTGCTCATTCAGTATATGTCAGGGTAGCATTTTTGGTGGGATTTGTTTGCTCAGAACTGTAAAGTCTATGCATGTAGCCACAGGCTTCTTGGTTTGTTACTCATACAATGTGGTTGTCAATGATGAGGCACAAGCATCTGCTCAAAGTTTTTTAAGTGGAGGAAAGTTTGCATCCTCATTCCATCTCCTCTGAGAACCGTGCACCTCAGCAACCTCTCTCTCCTTCTGAGGGCCAGTGGATGACATGGCACAGTGCGTAATAAGCACTTCTCAAGTTGGCTACCCAGTCTTCAAAATTAAACATTTCAAATAGCTGCATAGTATTCTAATACAACATTATTAATTAATATTCCTTTTCTTGAATGCTGAGGTTTCTCTTGGTATTTTGTTGTTTTCATCTTTGCTGAAACAATGGTGTGGCTTTTATACGTTGTGTTACTTTTTGTTAAAAGGTTCCCTAAAGTGGGATGAATGGGTCAAAGATTCATTATATTTTTATGGGTTTGGATACAGGTCACATAATCACCTTCTGAAAAGCTGGAACTGTAGCCTGTGGCTGGCATCAACTTTCACTGCAGCCTCACCAATGTTGGGAAATGTGCTTTTCCTAATTTTTGCTAATTTATTAGGTGTAAATGCCTATTCTAACTGTGATTTCCTTGTTAATTACAGAAGTTAAGCATTTTCTATATTTGTTTTCCATTTGATTTAAACTTTTTGCAAATTTCCCTTTGCTCACTTACCTAATAGAATTTTAATATTTTTCTTTTCAAATTGTATGAGTTCAAAATCACATGTGGGGAAAATAGGCCAAAGGCTCTCATAGAAGCTATATAAAGATGGACCAGGAGCCAGAATAGCAAAGGGGTAGTAAAGAAATATACAAAGTAATAGCTTAGAGTTTATCTTCATTTTTGAAGTAGCTCCAGAGTAGTGATTCTTAACCTTTTATGAGTCTACACATCCTTTTGAGATATGGCTCCTTATCCCCAAAATGAACCTAACCTATAGAATTTAAGTGAGTTCATGGACCACCTGAGGCCTGTCCACAGATCCCTCTCAGTCAAGGTCCTTTGTTCTATAAAAACTGCTTTAACTAAAATGTTCATTTAATTATGCTTATTTAAAAATATTTTTATTGATTTTAGAGAGGAAGGGAGAGGGAGAGAGAGATAGAAACATCAACAATGAGAGAGAATCATTGATGGGCTGCCTCCTGCATGCTGCTGACTGGGGATTGAACCCACAATCCAGGCATGTGCCCTGACGGAATGAAACCATGACCTACTGGTTCATGAGTTGATGCTCAACTTCTGAGCAACACCAGCCAGGTTAATTATGCTTATTTTTTACCAGTCTGAACAAAGGGCTAAGTTGTTATGTTTTGTTTGAAGGTTAATGTTATAAATAATTCAATGTAGTCTTCATATCTTTATATATGTGTGTGTGTGTGTGTTTGTTGTTGTTGTTGTTGTTGTTGTTGTTTTTTAATTTTAGAGAGGAAGGGATAGAAAGAGACAAATAGAAACATCAGTGATGAGAGAGAATCATTGATTGGCTGCCTTCTGCAGTCCCCACACTGGAGGTTGAACCCAAAACCCAGGCATGTACCCTTCACTGAATTGAACCTGGAACCTTTTAGTCTACAGGCTGATGCTCTATCCACTGAACAAAACTGGCCAGGGCTAGTCTTTATTTCTTTTTCTTTTTCTTTCTTTATTTTTTTTTCCTGAGAGTTTTGAGGTTATTGCTGGGTAGACTTCAATTTCCCAGATAAAAACTTGGCCTCACGATTCAGACCTTCAACTCCAGATGTGACAAAATCTCAATGATGTGGAATCCAGGTCCCTCCAACTCTGATGGGGCAAGGGCTCAGTGATATGGGAAACTCTGAGTTTGAAACAAAAATAACATATTGAGGCTCCAAAGACCTAAGATTTACCAGATTCAAAATTTTAAATTACTATGTTTGAAAACTTAAAGTGAAAAAAAAAAAAAGAATCAAAAAGTAAGCAAGAGAAAAGTATAACAAATGATCTGGCAGTTTTGAGGAAGTATTTAAATTGAGCTTTTAGAAATAATAAATATGGCTTTTGAAATAAAAAACTCAGTGGTTGGGTTTCAACAGCAGAAGGAATGCATTGTTAAAAATGGAATTATTGCCCTGCAAGAGTCCAAAAACATTACTCAGCATGCAGAACAAAGAAACAGGGCAAGTCAGTGTGGGACAGACGTGTTCAGACACTGTGAGGACAGAGTGAGAAGGTCTAGCTTAATCTAGTCACAGCCTCCTAAGGTGGAAGCAGAGAGCAAAGAGAAAACAAAGTTCGAAGAGTTAACATCTTAGAATATTCCAGAACTGGTAAATAAATGAATCCATAGATCCATAGTTCATCCCCAGAAAGATAAAGATAAGCTTGTATGCAGATGGACTGCAATGAATCTGTAAATGAAGTTGAAGAGATTATTTTAGAAGTGCCTGATGGCTGACGTCACAATAGAAATGGAAGCCACCTTCTAAGTGCTGAGAGAATTAACCATTGTTACAGAATTGTGTACCTACCAAAACTAATCTGTTAAGAGAAGGGACATAATAAAGATGTTTCCAGATAAATAATAAATAACTTTACTATCAACAAGCCCTCCTTAAAAGAATGTCTAAAGGGTTTTATAAAAATAAGAGAATTTTCCTAGAATGAAAGTATATTCCTTTTTTATTAGCTTCTATAACACATTGTCACAAACTTAGTGGCTCAGAACAAGACAAAATTATCATCTTCCCTTTTCGCAGATCAGACTCTGACACAAGGCTCACAGGCTGGAATGGGGTGTCAACGGGGCTGCCGGAGGCTCTGGGGAGAAGCGCTTCCTGGCTTTTCTACCATTTGTCAGTTTCTTCCGTCATCGCTGGGCCTCCCTCCTCCTTCAGAGTTAGCAGCTGGGGTAGGTCCTCCTCCCAGAACATCACTCTGACTCCTCTCCTGTCCTCCTTCACTTTGAAGGGCCCTGTGATTCCACTGGGCCCATCTGGATGACGCAGAACAACACCCTTGTTTAAAGTCATCTCATTAGCAAAGTCATTCCATCTGTAACCTTAATTCTCCCTTTCCCATGTAACCTGACACATTCACAGGTCTGGGGATTAGGATGTAGATAGCTTTGGGGGTCATTCTTCGGCCTATCATACAAGATTGGGATGAAAGCAAGAATGGTGAGCCAAGAAACCAGTAAACACGTAGGAAAATCTAAACAAACCTTGTAAAAAAAAATCTAAATGTGGAATTAGAAAAAGGACAGACCTAAAATGCCATCAACAATGCCTTATAGGTTGAGCTGGAGATGACTGAGGTTAAAAATGCAAATAGAGCCATGAATTTTGGAGGAAAGAAGGTTAACTATTTATTACCTTTAGTAATATGAAAAGTAAAATATTCCTGGTAAAATTTCAATAGTAACCACTAAAAAAGCAGAAACAGATTATGTAACTTCTAAACCAGTAGGGGAAATAAAAAAATAATAACATCGGCCCCCCCCCCCCCCCCGCCGCCCAATAAGGCAAGAAAGGAGAAATAGAAACATTGAAAAGGGTTTAAAAAATGTGAGTAGTAAAGCAAGTCCAAATATAGTAAAGATTATAACAGGTGAACATGAACTAAGCTTCCTAGTTGGGGGACAGAGTATCAGGTTGGATTTTAAAATCCAGCTCAATGCTGTTAACAAGAGACATGCCCAAAATATTAAACAGGAAAGTTGAAAGTGTAAGAATGAAAGAACACAGTCAGGCACTAATTAGCAGGGTGCGTGGCCAGTCCATTCATTCAGAGCAGAATTTCTTTGAGAACAGGAAGGAGATGGCCACCCTATAGTGACCAAGTATTTAATTCACCACAAGTAGATGACACTGAACTTGTATGACTGAAAACAAAACAACACGTCCCAAAATTTCAACATATATAGACTTTGTAAGAGCCATAGCCACCAGGGGACACATGCTTACTATGTTCATGTGACTCTACTAAAAGCTTTGCAGGTTCATCAAAGTGCTAGCATTATTCCCTCTTTACAGATGGGAAGTCTTCCCCACAGAGGACGGGGTTGGACCTGGGCCATGGTTTCTTCTGGGCTCTGCTCCCTCCTCACTGGGCCCACACTTCCCTTGAAGAAATTAGCATCGTCCATAGGGCCACAGTCACCATTGAACAGGTTTAGACAGATCTGGGTGGACCTTCCCTAGTTGCAAATGAATAAAGTGGCCCCAGGGTACATCTACCCAGGTCAGTCATAGCTCGCACATGGGCAGACACAGCCCTCTCCAGGCCTGACGGTGGTCCTTCTCAGAATCTCTTTAAGGAGCCACTGCCATGCTGGGTCCGTAGGAAAGCCTCCTCTCTGTGCCCTTGCCCTCGCCCAGCGTTTTCTTCCTGAGCGGGGGGCTCGAGTCCTGACCTCAGCAGCCTGCTACTACTCACCCACATCAGGCTCCTGCATATTAACCCCAGAACAGGCCTCAGACCAATCCCCAAATTAAAGAACAGGTCTTCCTGTAAGAGCTGGAGGTTCTCCCTCTATCCCACAGCTTGAACTTCTATAGAAACAGTTCACATGCTGGCCAGCCCATGAAGCTCCCAACATCCCCTCAACTGCAACACTGAAGTTAGTGTCTCGTCTGGCAGGTGGCAGCCAGGGGTGTAGGAGAAGGCCAAGGTCCTGCCCCTTCCTGGCTCTGCGCTCTTAGTAAGTCACCTCCCACTTTCAAACTTCTGATTTGCTGGTCGACAAGTGCCTTTGGCTATTGAAGAGATGCAAACATTAGACACATAAAGCACGTGGCAGGGTGCCAAGCACAGGTAGGCATTAATAAATGCTGCCTCCTTCC
This sequence comes from Eptesicus fuscus, assembly GCF_027574615.1. Classification (NCBI taxonomy): domain Eukaryota; kingdom Metazoa; phylum Chordata; class Mammalia; order Chiroptera; family Vespertilionidae; genus Eptesicus; species Eptesicus fuscus. The sequence goes on from NC_072488.1 coordinate 56,397,662, forward strand.
CACGTTGCTCAGGAGGTCCGCATGCTCTTGGATGGACTAGCCCTTATTTCCGTAGTGGCTTCAGAGCCATACCAAAGCCATGTTGGACATGGAATCTGGAAACGGATTCTTAACCTAAGTTCTGTCCACAGATTTCCCTGTCACTTGCCTCTATTTCTCCATTTGCCAAATGGAAGCATTTGCAATTGGCCTCTGCCACTTGGCGTTTCCAAAAGGCTTAGGCCCAGGGTCATCCTCAGAGGCTTGCGGTGGGCTTATGCTGCCACGTCTTAGGTCATGTGTTGCCCTTCTTGTGGAATAAGAATTCCATCTTATACGTGTATTGGGTTAGCAGTTCACCAAGCACTCCCACCTCATGGCCCTGTGTTTATTGGTCTTGGCAATGATGCTGCAAGGGAGATAAAAGGCAGGTCAGGTGTTCTGATCCCCATTTCAGAGCTTGGGAGTTTGACTGTCAGAAAGGAATAAGGGATTGTCTGGGACACCGTCATTGGGTAACTGGAAAAGCTAGGTGTCCTGACTGCTAGTGCTTCCTTCTGAAGGAGGCATCATGATGGTGACAAGGGCTCTGAGTCAAACAGTCCCGTGCCTCAGTTTCCCCAACTGTAAAATAGAGATAATAAAAATACATCTGACGACTATTGTGAGAGTCATGGAGAGTGTGTGTGTGACAGCATGACGGCTGCTGTGGTCGTTGTTACTATGGATGCTGAGTGTGTTGCCCGGACCTCCTCCCTGCCCATGGGAACAGGCCACTGCTGAGAGGTCACAGCTCGTCTCCAAGGGAAGCCTGCATTCAATGACCAGTCAGTGTGGGGATGGAAAGGCCTGACTCCCTCACCAGGGACACCCTCCCTCCAGATGGGCGGAGGCCTATGTCTGGGCTGCATCACAGCTCAACCTCACTTTCTGCTCTGTCCTTCCTTCTTCACATCCCAAACTAGCTTCTGAGTATATGCCTCGTATGCTAATATCCACGGCATGGTAGGCTTGTGCACATATTGAAAGCATCCTCTGCCAGTCAGACATGAACCACAAAGTGGGTGACTTTGCATGGAACCATCACACAGAGTCCTGTCCCACGGAAAGCATCTATGTTCTTGCAACAGACCAAGATGGGAAGGCCCTCCCCCATCTAAGTCCATGACCTGGCACCGTGCTGGGACCCAGCAGCTGGGGCAGCCTCCTGGCCTGGGCAAGCCCGACCCTGGGCTGTTCTGTTCCTGACACAGCCTCCTATCCCCAGTGATGCAACCCTGCCACCCAGCACAGAGTGTTCCTGTCACCCAGCACAGAGAGGCTTGCAGTTAGCCGTCTGCCCAGGAGTCTGAAGCACCGCAAGACCCTGTGGTGGGAACGCTTCTACTTTCCCCTTGAAAGCCCCTGGCCTCAGAAAAGGAAGCATTCCCAGGTGACCGACATTTGGGGCAAGGCTTCCCACGCTCAAACCCCTGTGACACGAAACAACCAACAGAGACACCTGATGGCTCCAGCTGCTCCTTGGGGGATAAGACGCCATAATTATGACCAGCTCCCCAGGGAAGCGTACAATGTAAGAAGGAAAACGCAAACTAAAGAGTTACTAAACTTGTTTCCACACCTTTCCTGTGGGAAGTCCTGGTGCCCCTATTCTGCCCCAAGTCCAGGGTCTTTGAAGGGGTAACCGGATAAGGGTGTACAGGCCTGGCCCCTCACCCTGTGGGCTCCTCGAGTTGCCTTCCACCCTGACCACTGCACTTGGTGCTGAGCACTCAGGCCTGCCTGCACCCCAGCCATGCTCCCTCTCACTTCCTCTTGCCAGGCTGTCCCATCTCCCTCTGAGACCCCACCCCAAGCCCTGTGGGTTGGGTGTTCCTACTCTGTGCTCCCTGTATCTACGTCCATAGCACCCTGTGATGCAGTTTCTGGAGGTGTGGACACTGAGCCCCAGAGGACAAGGACACGCCCACCATGCTCACCTCTGTCCCCTCAGGGTCTCAGGTCGCACCTGGCAGGTGCGTGGGGACCAGCGCACATTCAGTTTTGTTGTGATTGCTGGCTATCCATGCAGCTGACAGCTCTGCCATTGGCTGCTGCGAAAGCAAGAGGCACCACAACTTTTCCTTCAGCCTCAGCTACCAGGACACTGGGAGAGTCGATTGCTCTGACCTAGCTCTGTCTTCTGTTCTGCACTGTCTGAGGATGGGGGGATGGGGAGGGGTGAGATGGTCTCCAGCACAAGGCAGGTGCTGGCAGACCGATGGGGTCCTGTGGGGAGCTGGGAGTGGCCTGTGCTCTCAGATGGGGGAGCTACTGTGCCCGCCTGGAACCCATCCTCTGCATTTTCATTTTCATTTGCCAGACTTCTCAGTCCCCCTTGCATCACTTGTTGGGTTTTACAGGATTATCTCATGCCTGGCTCTGGTTGCAGGAAACAGACTTGCTTGAGCTTCTACTGTAAAGGAGAGTCTATGAAACAGGACATGGTGACAGGAAACACAGCCGGATCTCAGGAGAGACTATAACTGGGAACAGGAAGCTCATGGGCCACAAAGCAGTCATGATGGTCTGCCCACCACCCCCTCTGTCTGTATCTGGGCTTCATTCTGAACCAGTCTGTGTGACCCTGAGGACATCTGTGAAACTGGGGTCAGGCAGTGCCCACCTCGTGGGGTGGCTTAGGATGGAGATGGCCAACGTAAGGTGCTTGGAAGACAGGAGACAATAAGTGTGAACCTCTGGGCACCAGAACCACCTCCTGGAGTGGCCCTCCAATGTGATAACAGATACAGACACCATGGTGTCTCGCTGGCAGGTGCCCTGGCTTCCCCAATGCCCAACTTTCCAGGTTTAAAAAATCTGGTTCCTGATTGGAACAGGCGTTTCTCTACAGAAGCTGCCTCAGAAGTCCCCCGCCTGGCTCAGAGTCCTTCGTGCTGCTGTGAGCCCAGCTGAAGAGCAGGAAGTAAAGGTGTGGGAAGTCCCTGCGGTCAGTCGGAGCACCCATGATGGGGTTTCACCCGCCCCCTGCACCTCCCAGCCAGACCTCAGGCCTGTGGGCTGAGTGAAGGGACTCTGAGCGCGAGTCCAGGCCCCAGAGACAGGGTTAGGGGACCGAGAAGGGCTCAGCAGACCCCTCCGGAAATGTTTAAGGATAAGGAGTGAGCGTGCCCATCCTTCCCCACGGGAGAAACAGGCTTGATGGCCGCCTTCGGAGGCAGCATTAGGCGTGCCTGCCTCTCCCTTCGCTTCCCTAAGCCCTAAGGCAGTGCCCACGCAAGGCCCTCTTTCTATGCACTCCGGATATGAAGCACTTTACAGTCTGTCCGTCATTCCTTGTTAGCCTGCCTCTAATCTAAGGTGGGGCGGGGAGTGCCGGCCGTTTTACAGCTATTGGACTGAGGCCTAGAGAGCAGAGGGGATGTGTCAAGAGTGCAGACCTGGGGACAGCAGCCAGGACTTTCATTCTCTCAAAAGAGCCCTTGCCTCTGTTTTCCCAGGTGTCAACCCAGATGGCTTTAAGGGTTCTGAGTTGTCTTCCCTTGATGGCAGGGTCCAGGGGCATGAAACCAGAGAGCAGGTTCTGGATGGCCATGAGGAGAAGATTCAGAACACAGGGTCTTCCAGCGGAGGCGGGGAGAGTATCTGGCCTTGAGGTCAACGTCACACAGGCACCGGGAATGTGGAGCCTGAGGTAACTGGAAAAGGCATGGACGCCCTTTGCTCCCTAAGCCATACCCCAACCATGTGATCCTCACACCACGAAGAACCGCACACACCCAGGAGCCTTCGCGATTGCTGTTCCCTCCACCTGGAACATGTTCCTTTTCTTCACCTCACTTCAGGTCTCAGCTCAACATCACCTTCTCTGAGAGGCCTCCCTGACCATTTTCCCTACAACTCGCACCCACCTGGATGTCCCTCAGAAACATCATGTTTTGATTTCCCTCGTAGCACTTAGCGTCATATAAAGTTGGTTTATTTATTTCTTTCCTGTCTGCCTTCCTCCATTAGAATATCAGTGAACTTGCCCAGCTAGCATGGATCAGTGGTTGAGCATCCACCTATGAACCAGGAGGTCATGGTTTGATTCCTGATCAGGACACATACTTGGGTTACGGACTCGATCCCCAGTAGGGGGTGTGCAGGAGGCAGCCGATTTGTTTCTATTTCTCCCTCCCTCTCCTTCTTCTCTCAAATCAATAAAAATATATTAAAATGTAAAAATTAAAAAAAAAAGAATATCAGAGACCTTGTCTGGTTGGAGGAGTGGCTGGCACACGGTCCATATTGTCTTCATGTATGGACCCATGCATGAACTGGTGGCAGTCGGGTGGGGTGGGCACACAGGTCCAGCCCCACTGGTCCAGCTCAGTTCCTCACGTGACCTCCAGTCTTACGCAGATAAGAACCAGTTTGGCTTCTGTTAGCCTGAGTCACTGTTCTGGCAGTAGGGCCTGGCCAGCCTGCGTGGGTGTGTGGAAGGCAGCTGCGCTCTCCTGCCTCTCCCCAGGTCTCAGGAAGAAGCAGCAGCTCACAGGAGTCAGTGGTGCACAGGTACCGCCTCGCGTCCTTTCTACACAGAAGCCCGGGCTGGAGTCAGCGGCTGGAAGACCTCAGAAGACCTCGTATTCTCTCAGGTCCAACCATGGCTTCAGGTAAGCTCCTTCCACTCTTGTATTTCTGGAAAATGTCCACCACTGGTGTTTGCCAAATGCTTTCAGGTTCTGAGAAGCAAGCTTCCAGGGAAATGGCAGGGGCGTGGAGCTCCAGGTCTGCCTGGGCAACCTGGCCACCGCGGAGGCCACAGCGCCACAGGGAGACCACGCGGTTGTGGTGCCACCAGCAGGTGAACAAGAAGCTGGCCTGATGGGAGGAACACCTTGGCACTCCTAGAGTCTATTGCTCATTTCCCCCTGTTGATAGAGATATAGGAATTGGGGAGGTATTTCTTTAAAATGAGAGGAAAGACAGTATAAGCTTAGAGGAACACTGAGAGAAGAGGGAATTGGCCACAAGATCTGAGGGGTAACAGGGAGGGTGTCAGCTGTCATGAGTTAATTCCAGCAGATGCTTGTCCCATGAGAATGCGGGCCCAGGTAGACAGAACTTCTTATTTTTCAAGAGTCAGAGATCATGATTTTGGTATGTGTAGTATTTTGATTAAACAAAGTGATCAAATAAAATAGTCTATGGGCTACCAGTTTGCAAGCTCTGGTTAAGATCTGTGTGGGAAAAGAAGTGCTGACTTCAAACTGAAGTATGGGTGATAGAAACAAAACCACTTACAATTTGTTTTATATTATAATAAATATTGATTAAATGATGGTTTCATTAAAGGCAAGTATTATAGGTTCCTGTATTTCATTTTATTTCTGTTTTTTTCTATGTCATGTTAGTCTTTTAAGCTATTTATTCTGTTAATAATAACTCATAAGCTAGAAGAACAATAATAAAACAGCTAAAATCCTAATATATAAAAACCCTGGGCTGTAATGACCCATAAGGACCGAGGCTTGACCAACTGGAAGTCAGTCCTGCAGTCAGTCCTGACTGCTTCTGCTGCAGGTGCAGTGCCCCAGCACTGATTGCTGAGCAGGCTGCACATCAGAGCCAGAGAGAGGCCTGAAGAGAGAAGCAGGGACTGATCCATTACCTCTGTGGCAGCTTTTGATTAAGCACTTCTCTCTCTCTTTCTCTTCCAGTCTGGCCAGCAGCAGGGCCTCCATTTCTCTCCAGGCCTCCACTGGGGCTGCTGATCAGCCCCATCTTTCTGATCAGGCTCTGTTGATAGGCCCAGAGATGCTGACTGGCATAGAAACTGCCCAATCAGAACCAAATCTGGGTGAAGTGTGAGAAACCAATGGCTGCCTAGGAGGCGGAGCTTTTGATGCTGACTGGCATAGAAAATGACAAATCAGAACCAAATTGGCTGGCTGAGGAGGGCAGTTGGGGGCAAGATCAGGCTGGCAGGGGAGGGCAGTTGGGGGCAACCAGGCCGGCAGGGGAGGGCCATTGGGGGCAACCAGGTCAGCAGGGGAGGGAAGTTGAGGGCAAGATCAGGCCAGCAGGGGAGGGCAGTTGGGGACGAGATCAGGCTGGCAGGCAGAGGGGTTAGGGGCAATCAGGCAGGCATGCAGGTGAGCAGTTAGGGGCCAGTGGTTCCAGATTGTGAGAGGGATGTCCGACTGCCAGACATCCCCCACGGGGTCCCTGATTGGAGAGGGTGCAGGCTGGGCTGAGGGAACCCCTCCTTCATCACAAATTTCATGTACTGGGCCGCTAGTATATATAAAGGTCTGTGTGGGGCACAGAAAATATCTTAGGATTGGTGTCTGAGGACACAGTTTCCAATTCTAAGTTGGCCTCTAATGGGTAAACTATTTTTCCTTCTGGGTCTCACTTGCCTCAATATCAAGAGGAGGTTGGCCAACCCCCAGGGTTTCATGAACCCAATGCAGGTATACCTCAGTTTATGGTGCTTCATTTTGTTTCACTTTGCAGATACTGCATTTTTGACAAATTGATCGTTTGTGGCAATTCTTCGTCCAGCCGGTCTGTCAGTGCCATTTTTCCAACAGCTTTGTTCGCCTTATGTATCCACGTCATGTTTGGCATTGTAATATTTCAGACTCTTTATTTTCATATGTGTTATGGTGATCTGTGACTGGCGATGTTTGATGTCACCATGGTCATTGCTTTTGGCACCACATATAAGACATCAAAATTGATAAATGTTGTGAGTGTTCCCACTGCTCCACCGACTGGCAGTTTCCCTGTCTCTCTCCCTCTCCTCGGGCCTTTCTAGTCCCTGAGACACATCAATATTGTAATCAGGCCAATTAATAACCTTACAATTGTCTACAAATTCAAGTGGAAGGAAGCATCGCACACCTCCCCCTGGTGACGATGCTGTGAAGATTATTGAAATGATACTAAAGGATTTAGAATATCACATATGCTCATTGGTAAATCAGCAGCAGGGTTTGAAGCACTAACTCCAATTCTGAAAGAAGCTCTACGTGGGTCACATGCTATCAGACAGCTCTGCATGCTACCGAAAAGCTTTTGTGAAAGGTGGAGTTGGTTGATGTGGTGAACCTCATTGTCTTATTTTAAGAAACTGGATAGCCACCCACCTTCAGTAAACACCACTGATCTGTCAGTGGCCATCAGCATCGAAGCAAGACTCTCCACCAGCAAAAAAACTTTGACTTGCTGAAGACTCAGATGGTGGTTAGCGTTTTTAGCAGTAAAGTATTTTTAATTGAGGTATGTACATTGTTTTTTAGACATAATGTTATTGTACCCTCAATAGACTAGAGTAGATACATAACGTTCATATGCACACAAAAAAGAGGAAAGTTTGTGTGCCTCACTTATTTGTGGCGTGTGCTTTATCGCCGTGGTCTGGGACCAAACCTGCAAGATCTCTGAGATGTGTCTGTTGTAGCAAAAGTGTCCATTGGGCTCACTGCAAACCAGGTGCTCTGCTGAGCTCTTCACATGGTTTATCTTATTTAATCCTCATAACAACCATGTGGGAAGGACTATCATTGTTCACATTCCATAAGAGGAAACTGGGGCATAGAGAAGTTAAAAGCAATTTGCTCAAGACCAGGCATTGCTGTAAGGGAAGGAGTCTGGCCTGACTGCAGACAGTCTGTCTCCCCACTGTGCTATGCTGCAGGGGCCTGAGACCGAAGGAGACCATGGAAGGAGAAGTGCTTGGTGAGCCACAAGGGACTATTCCAAGGGAAGCAAACCCCCACCTTCCTCCAGGGAGTGGAGCAGTCTCTAGAGTGATGTGTTACTATATTAGGCCATGGGCCTGTGCATTTTTCCAATGTGTAAAGAAGGATGCTGAGACCCTCCAGACTGTGAAAAAATTACTATACTGTGAAAACATCACTGCACCTAAAAATGATTCCTTACAAAATACTTTAAGACACATGGATGCTAACTAAATGCATTTGCACTTGAATTGAATTGAATTCAGGAGACAGTGCATGTAAGCCCAGTGAGGACTCCATTTCCTGGGAGGAGGAATCCCTTCTCCATCTCAGGCCAGGGGCTTGGGTGGCACCTTTGTGGCCATGCAGAGGACAGGGCTCTGAGGAGAGAGGGCATGGACAGTTGCTTGGTTTGACTAAAGATGCGGGAGAGCACGGACAAGGAGCAGATTGTAGATGGGCCACCCAGTGCACAACTTGGGCAAGTCACCTACCTTACTGGGCCTCCGGGCCTCCCTGTACCACTGACTCAGGATAAGTCCTTTTTAGGACCCAAGTTTGAAAACAATTTTAAGCTGCTAGATATTGACTATATAGTGATTACATAGTTGGAGGCAATTAAATATGAATTGATTAATTTAAAATTAATTGTTCACTACTGTATCTACTATGGTCTCTTTTCTTGAGTGGAAAACTCAAATTTGGGGGGCACTCTTGTGTGCTTTATCTATATATCTATTTATCTAATAAAATGGACCACATCTCTGCTGCTCAAAACAAGTTGAACAGCCCTAGACGGTGTGGCTTAGTTGGTTGGAATGTTGTTCAGTGCCCCAAAGAGTTGCAGGTTCAATTTCTGATCAGGGCACATACCCAGGCTGGGGGTTTGATCCCTAGTCAGGTGCATAAGGGAGGCAACTAATCTATGTTTCTCTCTCACATCAATGTTTCTCTCTCTCTTTTTCTCCCTTCCCCTCTCTATAAAAAATAAATAAAAACATATCATCTGGTGAGGATTAAAACAAAAACAAAACAAAACAAAAAACTCACTCTGAACAGGCGAGATACAATGCTTGTGAATTGTACCTGCAATTTGGGGCATCAGCCACCAGATGGCGATAGCACTTTTTAAGGGCTCATGTAGTATGGTGACCATATCAGTTTTCCAAGGACTGAGGAGTTCCCAAGATGTGGGACTTTCAGTACCAATAGTGGGGAAGTCCTGGAAAGACCAGGGCAAGTGGCCACCCTAGTCTGTAAGCAGGGAAAGAGCTTTCTCCTTAGCACATGTAAGGTTTTAGAACCATCCTTTCCTTATACCAACACAAAACAAAACAAAACATTAACATTTCAAAGCAATTATGGAGTAAGCTGTTGGTCTGTAAAATATGAGTTGAAACTGAAATGAACACCGTAAGAACAAATGTAATTCTTGCTTCTGTGAACTGTGAAATGAAGCAGAGAAGAAAAGCCAGCTGCCGCACTGGCAGGGCAGCAGTGTGGGGAGGAGTATAGGAACTGGTTCAAATCCTGCCTCAGCCAGAATCTGGGCAAGTGATTTAATCGTTCTGAGCATTGATTTCTTATTCTACAGAGTGAGTATATGTATTTGCCACTCTCAAAGGTGTATGTAAACGTGCCAGCCCCGCACAGCTTGTTATTGTCATGTTTTGAGGACCACGTGAGATCTGTTTGAGAAAGGAGAACACAGAGCCTAAGCATAGCAGGCAGAGACGGCTCTCCCAGCTCCAAGAGCCCATCCCTCTCTTTCTGCCTGGGAGAAGCTGCCTTATAAAGCTTATCATCAGAGCCAAGACGGCAAGAGCAAACATGTCCCTCTGGAAACCCGAGATAACTAGAATTAAAAAAGAGTGGTGTTCAGTGCAGATCCACATCAAACCCAGAAGCTGCTGGACCAAACCCATCTTGGAAGAAGCTGAGCAAGGACTCACTGTCGGTTGACCACTTAGACCTGGAAGGAGAGAGGGTTCAATAGCAGCGATTGTAACAGTCGGCTTTACACACACACACACACACACACACACACACACACACACACACACTCCCGATTGCCCTTCACCGGCTGGACAGCAGATATGGTCACCCTGATGCTGCAGCTTGGTGGGCAGAGATGCCCAGGAGAATCTGACCAGCTACTGTAGGGAGCTTCTAATAAACTGCTGATTTGGTGAAAATGGACTTGGCTACACGGCAGGACTGGGGAGTTGACTGATGCAGGAATACCTCTCCCACCTGGCAACTGTCAAAATGTTCTCTGTATCTATTAAGTCTGTTTCTGCTTGTTCGTTTATTTTTATTTTTCAGATTCAATTGTTGATAGATATGCATTTATTGCCATTTTATTGTTCATCTTTTTAAATCTTTTTTTCTTCTTCTTCTTAAAAAAGACACTTTAATATTTCATGTAATATTGGTTTGGTGACGATGAACTAACTACTTTAGTTATTTCCTGTCTGGGAAGCTCTTTATCTGTCCTTAGATTCTAAATGATAGCTTTGCTGTGTGGAGTAATCTTGGTTGTAGATCTATGCTTTTCATCATTTTGAATAATTTCTTGCCAATCCCTCTGGTCTGCAAAATTTCTCTGATAGTTTTATGAGAGCTCTTTTGTAGATCAGTGGTTGCCAACATTTTGGACTTCACTGAACACCAATGGTCCCCGGACCAACGGTTGGGGACCTCTGTCGTAGATAACTGTTTTTCTCTTGCAGCTTTTAAGATTTTCTCTTTGGCATCAGCCCTCACACTGAAGGGTCTCAGGTTAGATTCCCAGTTAAGGGCACATACCTAGGTTGCAGGTTTGATCCCTGACCCTTGTTGGGGTGTGTGCAGGAAGCAACCAATTGATGTGTCTCTCTCACATTGATTTTTTTTTCTCTCCCTTTCTCTCTCTCTCTCTCTCCCCATCCTTCCCTCTCTTCTACTCTCTCTGAAAATCAATGAAAAAATATCCTTGGGTGAAGATTAACAACAACAACAAAAAAATTCTCTTTTTGTCTTTAACTTTTTGCACTTTAATTATGATGTGTCTTGGTGTGGACCTCTTTGGGTTTGTCTTTTTTAGGACTTTCTGTGCTTCCTGGACTTGTGTGTCTTTTTCCTTCATCAGGTTAGGGGTGTTTTCTGTCATTATTTTTTTCAAATAGGCTTTCAATTTCTTGCTCTCTCTTTTTTCCTTCTGGTACCCCCATAATGCAAATGTTGGTACACTTGAAGTTGTCCTAGATGCTCTTTACACTATCTTCATTTTTTTAGTATTCTTTTCTCTTTTTGCTGTTCTGATTGGGTATTTTTTGCTTTTTTATATTTCAAGTAGTTGATTTGATCTTGACTTCATATACTCTACTGTTGATTCCCTGTAAATTAGTCCTCATTTCAGTTAGTGTATCCTTAATTTCTGACTGGATCTCTTTTATAGTCTCTATGCCCTTTTCATACGATTAAAATTCTCACTAAGTTTCTTAAAGTTCTCACTAAGTTCCTTGAGCATCCTTATAGCCATTGTTTTGAACTCTGTATCTGGTGGCTTGTTTGCCTCCATTTCATTTAGTTCTTTTTCTAGAGATTTCTCCTGTTCTTTCATTTGGGAACTGTTTCTTTGTCTCTGCATTTTGTCTACTTCCCTATGCTTGTTTCTATGCATTAGGTAGAGCCGCTGTGTCTCCCAGATTTGGTAGAGTGGCCTTGTAAGGTAGATTCCCTGTAAGGCCCAGTGGCATAGCCTTCCCAGTCACCTGAGCTGGGTGCTCCAGGTGTGTCCCTGTGTGAGCGGTGTGCACTGTCCTGTAATAGTTGAGCCTTGATTACTGTTTGAGACACTTGGAGGGATTGATCCCCAGGCCAACTGTCTGCAAGAATTAGCTGTGATGATAGCAGAGTTGCTCCTGTGCAAGAGTTGACTCTATGAAACAGGACTTGCTTCAGTGAGGCTTTGGTGTCCACCAAGTATACTCCTTGATGAGTCACTCATAGAGGTGAAAGGGTTATAATCCAGTGTGGTTAGAAGTTGTCCACTAGATGCTCTGGCTTTGGGGCTTCCTGGGAGGTGCAAGGTTAGCCAGCACTTGTGCACTACCCAGGCCACCCAGCACGAGCTACAGAGCAATCTGTAAATGGCTACCATTTGTGCTGGGCTTGGAGGTACCCAGACAGGTCAAGTTACAAATCAAGGCTACTACCGCTAGTGCCAGGCCTGGGGCCACTTAGCAAGAGGTACGGGGCATGCCAAGGCCAGAAGCTGCTTATTAGAAAGATGTTAGGAGAGTCCGAAGCATGAGGCAGGAGCAGCCATTTGTACGAAAAAGCCACTGGAAACAGCTTCAGTGGGCCCACAGTTTAGGTGGAGCAAACAGTCTGAGTCAGGTAGGTGAAACTCAGATATTGTGCCTGCCTGTTGACTCTGTCTGGGGTGGTGGTGGGATCCAAAAAAAGAGAAATGGCCTCCTCTAGCACTTTTGTCTGGCAGAAAACTGACCCGCGCCCCCTCCCTCCCCTCCACCCCCAACTTTCACCCTGATGCCAGACAATTGAGTTTCTCCTGTATGTCCCTGGTTTCATTCAAATTGCTCCTCCAGTGCTGGAGCTCAGAGGGAGTGGGTCCAAGTAAATCCATATATGGGCCCTTTGAGAGGAATTGCCTGGGACTCCAGCAACCTCCATCTCAGCCACAATCCCCACTGGTTTTTACAGCCAGAAGTTATGGGGACTTCTCTTCCTGGCCCTGGAACCCTGGGTTGGTAGGCCTGGTGTGAGGTTGGGACCCCTTACTTCTCAGGAGGGACCTTCGCAGCCAAGACATTGCTTCCTATTTTATTTTATTTTTCTCTTTTATTTTTTAAAAAATATTTTTATTGATTTCAGAGAAGAAGGAAGAGAGAGAGAGAGAGAGAGAGAGAGAGAGAGAGAGAGAGAGAGAAGCATCAATGATGAGAGAGAATCATTGATCGGCTGCCTCCTGCATGCCCCACACTGGGTATCGAGCACACAACTTGGGCATGTGCCCTGATCAGGAATTGTACTGTGACCTCCTGGTTCATAGTTTGATATTCGACCAAAGAATCATACCAGCCAGGCTGTGGCTTCTTTAAATCCCTAGTTGTATGACATCTATTCAGCTAGATTTCAGGCGATTCTGAATGATGGTTGTTCTGTAGTTCAGTGACAATTTTGATGTGGATGTGGGAGGATTGGAGGACTGCATCTACCTAAACCACCATCTTGACAAGAAATGTTCTGGCCAAGGCTTTGAGGAACTGCAAAGGCCCAGCGTGTTGGAGCTCAGCATTGGGGCCTTTACCCCATTTGCTGCGCTGAACACATTTGCTGGTTTCAAAAGCTGTGGCTGGTCTTTGAACAGACTTGTGGGGCTTGGGGATGAGGAAGATAACATTTGCCTTTATCTCCCACTGAGGAGGAGGGGCCTGGATAAACGCTGCAGGTTTGGGCTGGGACCCTGGAGAATGAGTAGTGGACAGAAGTGGAGCAGTCTACACAGTGACTGCATCATCTCCAGCCCTGCCTGGGGGAAGGGCACCTGGGCTGCAGCGCCCTGGCCTCACTGCCCAGTGGAAGCCAAAGTGAATCATCTCTGAATAAAGACAACTTCATCCAGAGCCTCGTGTGATCCCAACAGTGTTTGCTATACGGTGTCCAGCAGTCAGCAACCTGTTGTCAGGCACAGACAAGGCAACCTGCACAGGAACAAAACAGACAATAGGAGGAGGCCCAGCGGAGCTCCAACGAGGAAGTTATCAGGAGCAGCCTTTACATGAACCACAAATAAAATGTTGAAAATGTCAAAGACAAGATGGAAACTTTTGGCAGACAACTAGAAACTACAAGAAAGGAACCAAATGTAAACTGCAGAATGGAAAGACACAATGAACTGAAACAGAGAGCGTGATGGCGTTCATGTGAATGTCGCTGTGCTGAACGCTGTATGGGCATTCCCTGCAGGGGTCCCCCTGGAGACCTGCCTACTGCCCCTCCTGGGACGTGGACAGTCTGGTGTTCCTGTCTCTCTGTAAGTGGGACTTGGTCGTTCCTGCTGTCACAAGTGTCCTGTCAGGGAGGGCTCAGCATGGAAGGCACTTGACATACCTGTGATGCCTGCAGCTCAGAGGGAGGGACAAGAGGCAGCTGGGAGGGCCAAGCCCACTGTGTAATGTAGTCATTGGACTTAATTCAGGAAGCAACGTGAGGGACTGAGCTCTAGAACTGAGAATAAGTTTAGTCAGAGGTTTCCTGTGGGCAGAAATTGTAGGGACATCAACTGTCTTAAGACGGAACCAAGAGTGGAACTGTGGCCAGAAGCGTGAGTAGAGGAGGGAGCTGCCCCTCCTTCTGCTTCCTCCCACACCAGGGAGTGAGGGCTGGAGTGAAGGGCAGTGTAGATGGTCAGGGCATTGTGATTGCCCTCACCCACTTTACCTGGGATGAAAAGCACACTCAATAACAATCCATTGTTTGAGTATTTCCTCCGTGACCAGGTCAGGGCTAAGTACACCATGTGCAGCACCTCAGTCCTCATAGCGACCCATTGCAAGGCATCTGTTAATAGCCCAGCTAATGGATAATGAAACTTGGACCAGGAGAGCTTGGGCACATACATGTCCCGATGATCCAGTTGAGGAATGATGAAGGAGGACGAAGCCTAGGTTGCCTGACTTCAAGCCAGGCCCGAGGAATGCCCACCCAGACCCAGAAAGGCCTGTGGGCCACTTCTCAGGTGCAGTGGGCAAAGGGCACACAGGTGGGAAAGTTGGGAACCCAGGCTTTGGCTCTCCAGGAAATATCTGTCTCTGAACTTGGGTTGGGGGCCAAGGAACATACCCGGGAGCCAAACTGTGGGCAGGCCCTTGACTGTGGGTTCATACACATCACCTCCCTAAAACTAACAAAAAACAAATCGCCCCCTGGCCCTCAAAGGCAGATACCATTTCTCAAACATGCTTCAGAGAGTCAATGACTCCCACCAACTCAAAGGCTGTGGCAACAGAGCAGGGCAACTAGGAGCCATCTGCCGCTCCAAGCAAATGCTCAGGGAGGTGATACGGTTATTGCAGAAATATTCCATTTGTTCTCATGAGGAGCTCTTTAAAGATTTGGGAAATTCTTTTGTAGCCTTCCTCTTTATTTTTTTATTGATGTGTATTGACATATATTGATTTCGGGTGTAAGACACAATGATTTGCCTGTCACCACACATGGTTATATAATTTTTTTCTTGTGATAAGAACTTTTAAGATCTACTCTCTTAGCAACTTTCAGAGTGACCTCCCCTTGGAAGGGTTTACCCTCATTTGGACATAGACTCTGATTTGTTGATTAAAAATAAAGTCAGACTCATCACATCGACGGCTTCAGGAGGCTGGCCCTGGCTGGGAGTCCTATCTGTGCCATTAATGAGCTATGTGACTTAGGCAGGTCCCTTTCTTTCCTGGGCCTTCTGGGTCTTCTTCCAAACAGTGACCGGGTAATGGGGGGACTGCCGAGCTCTCCCCAATCCTGAGACGCTGAAACCTGTTTTTACACTGACATCTACTCCCATCACTCAGGCCATGGAGAACCCTTCCTGCCTTTGTTCTTTCCATAAATACCAGTGTGCTTACCTTAGAGTTCCCCTAAGTCTCTAGGATGCAGTAAGGAAGGACATTTATGTTTATTACTGCCCACTCTGGACCGGAACTCTCCCTTCCCTTTCCCTCTCCTCCCCTCCCCTCCCCTCCCCTTTCCTTCCTTTCCCTTCTTTTCCTTCCTTCCCCTCCCCTCCTCTCCCCTTCCTTTCCCTTCCTTCCTCTTCCATTCCTTCCTTCCCTCCCTCTTCACACTGTGGGGAAGACATGATAGGCCTCATTCTGCATGTGAGGAGGCAGAGCTGAAATCAGTGAAGTGACTTGTTCAAGGCCACACAGGTGGCTATGGGCGAGGGGCAGAGGGGGATTTGGACCCACTTCTGACCTGGTGCTGAGTTCACCCAGGGTCCCAGAACCATAACCTCAGAGACGTGAGGGCAGGAGCAGAGCTGGTGTCAAAGCCCCTCCCAGGCAGCTGGCTCTGGAGCAGGAGTGGCAACCTTCAGCAAAACCGCCACATGTTTCTGTAAATAAAGTCACACGGAACTCACCCAGCTTATTCAGTGACCGACTGTTGACTGCCTTTGAACTACAACTCTGAGTTGAGAAATCACAAGACTGTGTGGCCCACAAATTCTAAAGTGTTTACTATTTGGTCCTTTTTACAGGATGTTCACAGCCCTGGTCCAGAGTCCAGCTAGGTCGTCCCTCCTTCTGTGGACACCACGTGACAGGAGATGGTCCCTGTGCTCGGCCCTGGCACTCAGCATTAGGAAAGGGGACATTTTTACTTGGATTCATGGTTTTTTTAAAATTGAATTGATTGGGGGGACATTGGTTTGCAAAACTATACAGGTTTCAAGTGTACAACTCAACAAAACCTCCTCTGTACACTGTATCGTGCACACATCCCCCCAGGGCAAAGTTTCTTTCCCTCCCCATCCCACCTCCTTTGCCCATCTCCTCCCACCTCCACACCCCCCTTCCCTCCTCCTCCCAGCCTCCACACCCATTTTGCCCACCTCCTCCCAGCCTCTACACCCCCCTTCCCTCTGTCCATCAACACTGTTGTGTGTGTGTGTCCTTGGGCTACGTATATATGCTCTTTGGCTAATCCCCATCATCCAGTCCCGCCTCCTCTCCCCTCTGACAGCTGTCCGTAGGTCTGTTCCATGTATCCATGCCTCAGGTTCTTCACATTTGTTTTAGTTTAGCCAATAGTCCCTGGTCACCTGTCAGGCAGATCACAGTGTTTGGTTATGGTTGTGCTTTTCTTTTCTTTTTCTTTTTTTAATATAATTTATTGATTTTTTTTTACAGAGAGGAAGGGAGAGACATAGAGAGCTAGAAACATCAATGAGAGAGAAATATCGACCAGCTGCCTCCTGCACACCCCCTACCGGTGATGTGCCCGCAACCAAGGTACATGCCCTTGACCGGAATCGAACCTGGGACCTTTCAGTCTGCAGATTGACGCTCTATCCACTGAGCCAAACTGGTTTCGGCATGGTTGTGCTTTTCTTCCCAGGAACTCAGTGAAGGGAAATGGAGATCTCCATTTTGGGGAAATTACACCGGGGAAAAGGGGAGGGTTGGTTACAACACTGTGTTGCGACACCCAGCAGGCCTGACCGTGACAACAGCAAGTGTTTCTCTTTTTGGAATTGTGAAGGCATTTCCGTTTCTCCTGGTTTGGTGAGTGGCTACCTTCTTTATAAGCAGCTCCTCTGGCCCAGAATGGCAGTCCTTGTTGCACGAGGCACCCCAGGATGGAAATCTGCAGGTGCCCCCTCAGTCACCTAATCTCTCTCCTCCTCTTCCTGTTCCCTTCAGAGACAGCCTGCCGCCCCTCAGGCAGGAGGCCCGGCAAGATGCAAGCCTTCAGGTAAGGCCAACGGAGGAGGTGGGGGACGTGCCACAGCCCCTGCCCCCCATCTCTGTTGGGTGGGAAAGGGAAGTCCATTATTGCAAAAAGGGGCGGCCATGTGCGGAGCCTGCAGGGCTTGTGTTTGAAAATGTCCCAGATGTGCAAGCGTGGCTGGCTTTGAGGCCTGCCTGACTTTTCCAGAGACTCTGGCAACTCAGCAGGTGACAGACACGTGCCCAAGAGCCTGGCTAGGGTTTGGGCTGAGTGTGCTGGGCAGAGAAGCAGAGAGGGTGCCAGGGGCAGGGTGGCCCGGGTTCTAGATGATGGTTAGCAGTGTCTGTGCTCATGGTGGAAGATCCTGCCCCCTGGAGCCTCAGTTTCCCCACCTGTGACAGGGGGTTTCCAATGACTCCCTGCCTGCCTAACAGAGAGGCTGTGAAGGTCACAGTGTGACTGTGCTCTGTGAACTATAAAGTGCCCCAAAGGGTTGTGATTTTCAGCGATTGGGTCAGGAGCTTTGTGAGACGTCACTGACCATCACTGCTATGAAGATGACAGGCTGCGACATGTCTGCACACCCCCCCTGCCCTGCTACCCAGGATTGAGCTGGTCTGGGTGACTTCACCCCCAGCACTGGGTGTCTCTGGCTGTGGCTGCAGGACAGACTGTGTGCGTGTGTATCCAGAGGTGGGAGGTTTGCTCTGCCTTCTCCTGTGGGCGGGGAGCTCCAGGAGATGCTCCAGGAGGCTCCAGTCAGGGCTGTTCGTCCCTTCAGATGGACACTCCTCTGGAACTAGAATAATTACAAAAGGTCAGTTGCGTCCACATGCAAAGAACTTTAGTTTGCCTGACCACCCACCCAGCTCGTGGGCTCCTCAAAGCCCCCTGGAGAGGCGGGGCTGTCAGCCGCCCTTCATAGGACAGGAGACGAGGCACAGGCCAGGGTCGGGCTGGTGGGCAGCAGGGAGTGGACGGGCCCTTCACCAAGAAGAATGGACCAGGAGCCAGAAACAGGCTCCTGGGAGAGCTGGACGGGAAGCTGACCGCTTCCAGGGATGCTGCCCCTGCCAGACCCAGCACAGGCCCTGGTGGTAGAGGACAGGCTCTGGGACAGACCCCCGGGTCACTACCAGGTCCTCTGTGCCTTGAAACACAGCGTTCTGCAGTGGCCACTGGTGTCAGATGACTCTAAGTGTACATTTAAATTAATAGCTAATAAACTTAAATTAATAAAAGTAAAATAAAATTTAAAAATGCAGATCCTCAGGCGACCACCTTCCAGGAGCTCAGTAGCCATGGTGGCCGGTGGCCCATGTGGGGCAGTGGACAGACTCTGTGTCCCCGGCAGTTCTACTGAAGGTCCAGGCCCTGGTCCCGGGAACTTGCGGAGGGGAGCAGGGCCAGGAGTGGGCCTGTCTCCTGACGGGGGCCACCACAGTTGCCTCCTCATGCTGTGGGTGGGAGAAACACCCCTCCCCGGCAGAAAGTTGGGTGCAGACTCAGTGAGCTCAGTGAACTCTGGTGAGCTCTCTCCACCAGCACCTCCTCTTATCTACAAACTGACCTTGCCTTCAGTGCGTTGGGTGCAGACTCAGTGAGCTCAGGGCCGGGCACAACCTTGTCCAGTACAGCGGCCCCTTTCGCTTTTCAGAATCTGGGATGTTAACCAGAAGACCTTCTACCTGAGGAACAACCAACTAGTTGCTGGATACTTGCAAGGACCAAATACGAAACTAGAAGGTGAGTGGCTGCCAGGAACACTGATGTGTCGCAGCCTGGGTCTGCAGCACTGTGGCTCCTGATCCGCTGGGGAGGCCGGGCCACTGGAGGGCACAATTGAGGGCAGGGAGGGGGAGATATAGCTGGGGAGCCTCCACCTGCAGGCACCATGGTCGCAGGGCCACAGCTCTGGGGGTAGGGGTGCGGGGGCGGGGGTAGAAGGCTAGGTCGAGCCTTGCCTTCCTCCTGCGCCCAGTCAGCCCCCACGTACCTGTGGTTTAAACTCTCACTTACTTCCACAGTGAACACAGCACACACAGCTGGGCTGGGTCCCTTCCTCGTGCACACAATCAGCAAGTTCAGGGCCAGGTCCCAAATAAGCCAGATGGACTCGGGCAGCCGCCCCAGTCTATGCCTCAGTTTCCCTTTAATACCATGAGGGCGGGCAGATGACATGGTGGGAGAGGGTCAGCACTGGCCTTCTGGGATGCTTCCACATGCTGTTGGCGGGCTTGGCATCCCCTCCATCTCCTCCTGCTGCCTCTCCTGCTCTCCACGCTCCCCGCCCCCCGCATTGCCTCGAGGGCAAGACCCGCCTTTCCAGTTCTGGTATTGCTCCTAATAAACACGCTGAAGTGAGGCCCAGAGACACTGAGGGGAGAGGTGGGTTCAGAGCTGCCAAGCCCTGGGGTCCCTCTCAGGACCTCATGTGCACTTTTCCCTGCCCATGAGCAGCACACCTTGACCTGGCGTGCAGGTCTCTGGGGATCGAGGGAAGATAGACATCAGGTGGAGCAGAACCTAAGTCACTTGGTCCGGAAGAGCAGCTAGGTGGTTGCTCTTGGTTGGATCTTCTGCTTGGATGCAGACCAGAAAGATGGGCCCCACAGTCCTTAAGACCTTGGGTTTAGTTAGGAGGACAGAGGAGCCCTGGGAAGCATCCAGGCTCTCTCCACCAGGACCTCCTCTTATCTACAAACTGACCTTGCCCTCTGCTCTTCCTCAGAGAAGATAGATGTGGTGCCTGTCGAGCCCCACGCTGTGCTCCTGGGCATCCATGGCGGGAAGCTGTGCCTGGCCTGCGTCAAGGCTGGTGATGAGATCCGGCTCCAGCTGGAGGCAAGTACCTGCCTGGTAACAGCCACCCCAACCAGGGCCTGCAAGCGACGGCATGTGCTCTTTCTGTGGGCTGTCTGGGGTCCGCCGGGCTGTTCTGTTTCACATGGGGTGGCTGGGCTGGTCCTGCAGGTGCATCTGGCAGGGAGCTCGGTTGCTGGCTTCTAACAGGGATTATTCCCAAATCACACACTTATTAAATGTCTGCTTGCATCACACTGCTCATGTGCCCTTGGCCAAAGCCTGTCACGTGGCTGAGTCTGCCTCAGTGGGGGAGGGAGCTCACAGGGGTGGGCACTGGGAGGAGGCTCATTTGGGGACCTTGATCTCTGGGTGCTGTTGCCTTGTCCAAGGGCCTCCAATCCACGAAGACTAGGCCTCTTTCAGTAAAGCCCCATGCAGACCTCTCTCTCCCAGTCCTTGTCTACTCAGACCCATGGGCTGGCATGCCATCCGGGCCTTATACTCCTTAGTTCCATGCAGTGTTCACAGGCTGCCCTCAGAACAGACGGCTCTGTCTTGGGAGAGTGCTGGAACACATCTTAACCCAAATGTAACCTTAGCCCAATGGCCATACTGTGGCACTGTCCCATTGCTCCACTCGTGGCAGGGCAACTGCCTGCTGTGTGGAGTCGGGATGGCAACGTCGGTTGGGCTACGATGCTCTGCCCACCTTCTGTACTGCCTCCTCCTTGGCACAGATCCAACAGAGCTCAGCCTCCACAGGCCTGGGCCTCTGCTGACGGGGCCGTGTGTTCATTAAACTTTCTGAGCCCTGGCCAGAGTGGCCAGATTTTCCCAAGCCAAGGTGTGTCCGTGGGCCGTGTGGTCTCCCGCAGGCATGCCAGTCAGCATCCCCCTGGCATGTCCTGGGCGGCCTGAGGCCCCTGTGGTGGGTAGAGGGGCAGGCGGCACAGGAGCGCTCACCTGTTCACCTCTTGGCTTCCAGGAGGTCAACATCACTGACCTGAGCAAGACCACAGAGCAGAACAAGCGCTACACCTTCATCCGCTCGGACAGTGGCCCCACCACCACCTTTGAGTCGGTCGCCTGCCCTGGCTGGTTCCTCTGCACGGCCCTGGAGGCCGACCAGCCCGTCAGCCTCACCAACGCGCCCCGGGAGGCCGTCAGGGTCACCAAGTTCTACTTCCAGCAGGACTAGCAGTGCTGTCACCCCGCCCTCAGCCAGCACATCCGGGCTCCTGACGCCCCTCCGCCCTGCCTGGGGTCCCGACTTGGTGGGGTCCGGGGAGCAGCTGTGGCAGGTGGGCCCCCCGAAGGAATTGAGGAGCCTGGTGTCCAACTCTGTCTGCAGCCCCTCAGCTGCCACAACCTTCATGCCACCCTGAGTGGTCTCTCTAAAGAGCAACTGGAACACCAGTGCGGCTCCACGCCCTTCCTGTAGTGTCACCTGTGCCTCCGACAGCACCGGGCCACCTGCCAGCCTGGACACCCTCTGCTCCCCCTCCCAGCTCCCCGCCTGCCCACTGTCCATGCCCAGGTCCCAGAAGCCACCCACTCACTTCCCACCAAGTGGCTCCCAAACCTTGTTTGCAAACCTTGGGATAGCAGCGCTTTTAGGGTCTGTGGCCAAATGAAAAATAAGGATTTCATGGTGTCTTCAAAGCCCACTGTATCCAATTTTAAGAGGACTTTCTTTGGGGATTGTGCCCTTCCTGGAAGGGGGTGGGAGAGCAAAACATCTGTATGTTTGTGAAAAATTTTGATGAAAACAAGTCTCCTTTTTGTGTTTCTTTCTTATTGTTGTAAGGCCCTAACCGGTAAAATGAGAAGTTAATGTACCAGGGTCCCTAATTTTTTCTTTCTGAAACGTTCCTGTAAGTCTGGACCCCACTGCCTGGGCCCGAGCACCATCTGCACTCCAGGCCTCCCCCAGCGGCTGGCAGTGCTCCCAGCACAACTGGCCCTGGTCCTCCTC
This sequence comes from Eptesicus fuscus, assembly GCF_027574615.1. Taxonomy (NCBI): domain Eukaryota; kingdom Metazoa; phylum Chordata; class Mammalia; order Chiroptera; family Vespertilionidae; genus Eptesicus; species Eptesicus fuscus. The sequence goes on from NC_072488.1 coordinate 56,419,610, forward strand.
CCTCCCGAGGCAAGAGCATTTCCACAGGGAGGCTGGTCGGAGATGCCTGGCGTCTGGGTGCTGCCAGGCTGGAGCAGGGACGGGGACTTGAGAGTGTGTCTCAGGTACTTGCAGGGCTGAGTGTGTGCCGGCCCTTAAGTGCTGCCTGTGTCCAGTGGGAAGTTCCCTGTTCCCCGTCACTTAAGCTCTGTTTTACAATAAAACCTTAAAAACGCATCGACTTTGCTGGCTGTTTCCATGGCCCCTGACTTGGAGCAGAGAGTGCTGGGAAACAGGATCTCCAAGGGGAACATTGCATTTGGCTCATGAGGTGGGTGCACTAGACCCTAGGAATGACTGCTCACCAGATGTTCCTCAGCTAATAGTCAGACGAGCAGGGAGTGCATCCCACTCCTGCCCAGGGTCCTGGACTTAGGCCCCAGCTGGCCTGGCTGTTTACTTGGTCCAGGAGAGTGGTGGCTTAGATCCGGTTCCAAAGACGGCTCCTTGGGTCCCTCTCCCAGGTGCCTGGGAAGGAGCCCCACCTCACCCTGCTCATAAACTCAACTTCCCGCCCAGCTTTATTTGAGGAGGAACTCTCGTTGCTAAGAACAAACTACATTCAGCAGGTTAAAAGGCAACCGATTGGAGAAAATCGTCACGATATTGTCTAGGTCTCAGATCCTGTGTGTGACGACAATGAGGCCAAGGAGGTTGGCCATCTCAGTTTCTCTTCCTTGTGTGAGAAGAGGACTCTACAAGGATGAACCGAGATGATGCGGGTGAAATGCTGTGTGTGATAAAAGGGCGTGGGGGGTTGATATGTCTTCAGTCCTGGTGAAAGGGGGAAGTTCAAGACAGAAACCTTTAAGACTGAACGGTCACAGCAGCAGCGAACACGTGACTCTGCAGCCATCCTGCCTTTCCGAGGCTTATGCGATAAGGTTAGTTCAAGGCGAGACAGGGAGCAGCCACGCACGCGTGCCCTGAGACCCTGGAGCCAATTGCTATCTGCATGTGTGCCCCTGGATGAGATAAGGTCTTGGAGCCTCAGTCTCCTCATTGCCAAATGCAGATAACCTATAGCGAATGCAAAGGGCTGCATGACCTCATTTAACCACCTTCTGTGGTAGGCACTAACACGATTTTGCAATCACCTTCTGTGGTAGGCGCTAACACGATTTTTACTAGTATTGATGCTGGAAGAGTCAGCTCGCAAAGCAATCCACTTTAAAGCCTTGTTGCTCAAAGTGTGGTCTTCAGACCAGTAGCAGCAGCATTTGGAGAGTTAAAATGCAGCACCCCAGACCTCATACCAGACTCACTGACAGGATCTAATCCTAACAAGTTTCCAGGTGATTCTACATGGGTTAAAGTGTGAGAAGCTCAGCTCTAAAGCGCAGCACCTCCCACTAGCTCACTGCCGACACCAAGACCTCCCACTTAGCACCTCCTAGCCCAGATGCAGTGTTCTTCGGGGCAAGCTGTGAGCTGTTGTCATCCTCAGACATCGGTCCACACAGGCAGGCGTTTCCATGTTTTCTTCTGTGATGCACCTCAGGTACCCAGATGAGTGTGCGGTATGGCCTGGGTGCTCAGTAAATATTTGGTGAATAAATAAATTGGCCACTGATAAGTCCATAGAAATGAATGTACTACTTGGGTCAGAAAATTTGAGAAGACAGGGGACTTGGGCTAGCAGAGTTTTGCAGGAAAACTGGCAAAGGGGAAAAGCCCAGATGTAGGAGGTTCCCAGGACTTGGGGCTGTCAAGGAATGAAGTGTGAGCATAAGGGGGCAGTGGCACACTGAAGCTTGCTGGGTGATGCTTTCACAGGCTACTTTGCGGGGGGGAGGGCTCACAGTAGGAATCTGGCCACTCCACTCGGTGGTGGTTGCTGCTTAGAGGAGAGGAGAGCACAGGGCTGGGGAGGGGAAAGGGGGCCCGTGTGTCTGGGTGATGTACTTAGCAGCACAGTGGGAATCTCAGGGACATGGGGTGCCAAAGGACGGCAGAGCTTGGGGGCTTTGTGGCCTGGGTTATCCTTGACTGGCAGATGTTGGGTACAATTTCGTGGGGAATGTAAAGCAGGCAGGCTCTAAATGGCTAAAAATCTGCTTGTTTGGGTGATGTTTAAAACAATTGGATGTGGATAGATTTGAGTTTGGCATCAGGTAGACTACTGAGCCTGAATTAACCACCCAGGGTTGGTACGCAGGGCCATCTATTTGCTCATTGGCGTGACTCAGGGCCTGGGACATGGCCAGGATCCCAGGCCTGGGCAGCATGCTATAGCGGGGTTTCTGTATAATTAGGAGGGGGTGTGCAAGGGTGACAGGAGGTGGGGGTCTCAGGTGAGAGAGAAAGCACAGAGAGGTAAGGTGGACAAGCATTTCAGAGGAAGGTGGCCTTCCTGTCACTTCAAGGCCTGACCACACAATAAGGCCACAGAATCAGAGAACAGCCCAAACAACAGTTCGAAACTGGATATACAGCACTTCAGTCTTCAAGGCGTTCCAGCCCAGTCAGGGTTTCCCCACTAACCAGCGAGGTGACCTTGGTCAGGCACCTTGGTCTAGACCTCTACTGTCCCACTCAAAAAGTAGGGGATTCGACTAGATCTGTGTTCTCATTAAGCTCACCTGCAAGTTTTAAAAAAATGATGCCAGTGCCCAAGCCCCCACCCCAGGACTGGCTTGTGGGTGTCTGGGGGATAAAGACAGGATATCAGCATGCCAGGGCCCATACCCTGAGACCAGGTGGCTCCAGACTCAAGGACCCTCAGGTCAAGTCCTCCCAGCTGTTCCGTCAGGCCTCCGCCTGGAGCTTCTGCAAATGCAAAGGAGGGAGACAGTCCTTTATTATATAGAAAGGTTCCTACAAGTCACGGTGTATTCTGACTACCCTTTAATTTGGGCTGAAGGCAGAAGAAGATTTTCCACTTTCTCAGTTACAAGGCTGGTTAAGATGCACTTTGAGCTTCACTTTTTTTTTTTTTTTTTGCATAAATCGTGCTATAATAACAGGTATTTAAGTTGTGGTTAAAATCTTGCAAATCTTGGGAAAACCAAATAATTTTGTGTTTTCTCTTCACATAACAATGAAATTTCTAAGTCCTGGTGGCAAATCGCAGCATGCTTGATAATAAGCCCAGTGCTCAGAAAAGATTGAAGAGATAGTGAAAGACATGTGGGGGGTTTTTAGCCTCAAACTAAAAAAGCTTGACTAGAAGGATGGTCAACTTCCAGAGGAATGTGTGGCCTCTGGGTCTTCTGCAGCATCAAGTGTGGGGGTAAAAGGCAGTTCAAGAATTGGCCAGAGTGGGCCAGATGGCAGCAGAGCAGGTGAAGTTACACTAGCTTCCTCTCAGGGCCAATCAACTTGAGTAACCATCTGAAGACTAGCTGAACAGAGGCCTTATAAGTAAGGATTTACAGAGGAACCTGCGTGGAGACTGGCCCTGCACCCATAGGCGGCAGGTAAGAGTCCAGAGGGCTATCTCAGCTGAAGAGGATTCTGCTGAAAGAGCAAAGGGCCTCGGCCTCATGCCAGGGTCCCTAATCGAGAGCACTAGAGCTGGGGAGAGGCGCCCACACAATATCTGGCTGTGAAAATCAGAGGCGAGTCCACCAGTCCTGGTGAGAAAGGGGTGGATCTCTTGAAGGGCCAGTGCACAGAATCTTAGTTGAGACACTCACCCTGGGTTCTAGCAGGTGATGGCCACTCAGAGTGAACTCATGTCATAAAGAGAGAAGTTGAGGCCTTGGTGGGGCACAGTGGTTAGAGCGTCAGCCTGTGTACCAAAGGGTGTCAGGTTCGATTCCTAGTCAAGGGCACATGCCTAGGTTGCAGGTTCAATTCCCAGCCCCTGGTCGAGGCACCTGTGGGAGGCAACTAGACAATGTGTCTCTCTTACATCGGTCTCTCTCTCTCTCTCTCTCTCTCTCTCTCTCTCTCTCTCTCTCTCTCTCTCTCTTCCACTGTTTCTAAAAAAAGAAAAAAAAAGGAATTGGATGAGGATTAACCAAAGAACAAAAACAAACAAAAAGGGAGAAAGTGAGTGGTGTGGCTGTGGGGAGAAGGCTGGTGTGAGAGCAGCAAGTGTCCCTGTGCTGGGTCTCTCTCCCACACCACTCACAGATGTCATCTTTCCTGGGTCAAGCATTCCCTCCTTACAGCATCAGCCTGGGGAGTGGCAATAGCCCTTCCGTGCTGACTCCTGGCGGACTTACCCTGCAGGAATCACTCCCAGTGGAAAGTTCTTTGGAGGACTCCAGCATGAGCCTGCATGCAGATCTTGCTGAGGAACTCTCAAGGAGGATTGGACAGGCTTGAACAGTGTCAGAATCACATGAAAAGAGATTGAAGGTGGGTGAGGGCCATTTTTTTTTTTTCACTGTGCCTGAGCGTGCCTCCATTCCTGTAAGAAGCTCTTGTCTAATTTAGCCTATTGAACTCTGTTGGCCTCATCCTGATGACTCCCAGAGACCCTGCCCCATCACAAAGGTCTGCAGGTCCCTTTGATGGGGTCTGGCTTTGGTGTACACTGAGTCTTTTGCTGAGTGGCCTCAGACCCAGCACTGGCACTGGGTTTGAATCTTTATCAACCTGGTGAACACAACTCACCCACACCTGATGACTCACTGAGATCCTATCTCATGCAACTCACACACCATCAGAGGCTCTTCCAGTGACAGGCAGCAGACAGGCAAAGGTGGATCTCTGTGTGCCTTCAGCCTTTTGCTGGCCTGCTCTTGAGCTTGGAGCTGGTGGAAACCAATATTGGTATGCAGATTGGTCCTCCCATGTGCATCCAGCTCCAGCAGAGACAGCCACAAAGTGTGGATTGTTTGATAGCCCAAGGCAGGTTACAGGCAGTATCTGTCATTGACCTGCACTGGAGTCCCTTTCAAGAGGCCCCTAAACCAACATACATGGTGGTGAACTTCAGACCACACCAGACCCAATTAGGTCCACAAGTGGCATAGCCAAAGGGAAACTGGGGCAAGTTCTGCCTCATAGAATCAGCCCCACACAGCAGCTCATACACTATGGTTGGAATCAATTTTCATAGTCAACCAGACTGAGGGTCAACACCATCCATAGACAGGGCAACAGTAATCAAGACTCATCTATAACAGTAGGGCTCACATAACCCACACAAGAGACTTTCCTGGATCACCTAGCTCAGGTGATCAGGGAGATTGCACCAACAAGTCATAGCAATATAGGCCTACCTCAAGAAATTAAAAAAAGTCAAATTAACAATCTATCTTAAAGGAACTAGAAAAACAAACAAACAAACAAAACAAACAAAGCCCAAAGTGAATTGAAGGAAGGAAATAAGATCAGAGCAGAAAGAAAAGAAATTGAGTATAATAAAACAAAACAAAACAAAACAAAATAAAACAAAGCAAAAGACTGATAAACTTTTAATCAGACTAATCAAAAAAAGAGAGGACCAAATAAAATTAGAAATGAAAGAGAAATAACTGACACCAAAGAAATACAAAGAATTATAAGAAAATTCAAGATGTCCAAGGAAGAGGTAAAACTGTCATTATTTGCTAATGACATGATCCTACATATAGGGAATCCTGAAGATTCCACCAAAAAACCACAACTAGAACTGGCATCTGAATTCAGTAAAGTAGCAGGATACAAGATAAATATTCAGAAATCAGTTGGATTTTTATACACCAATAATGAACTATTGGAAAGAGAAACTAAGAAAACAATCCCATTTTCAATTACATAAAAAAAACCTAGAAATAAATTTAATCAAGGAGGTAAAAGACCTATACTCAAAATATTACAACACATTGAAGAAAGAAATCAAAGAAGATACTAGTAATTGGAAGCATTACTGTGCTCATAGATAGAAAGCATGAGCAAATGTCCATACTACCCAAAGCAATCTATAGATTTAACACAATTCCTATCAAAATACCAATAGAATTTTACATAGAACTAGACAAATAGTCCAAAAATTTATATGGAAACACAAAAGACCCAATAGCGACAGCAATCTTTAAAAAGAAGAAAGCAGGAGGTATCACACTACATGATAATAAACTATACTATAAGGCTACAGTAATCAAAACTGGTACTGGCATAAAAACAGACACATAGATCAATAGAACAGAATAGAAAGCCCAGCCTTAGCAGGTTTTGCTCAGTGGATAGAGCATTGGCCTGTGGACTGAAGGGTCCTGGGTTTAATTCCAGTCAAGGGCATATGTCTGGGGTTGCAGACTCGATCCCCAGTAGGGGGCATGTAGGAGACAACCGATTAATGATTCTCTCTCATCATTGTTTTTATCTCTCTCTCTCCTTTTCCCTTCCTATTTAATATCAATACAAATATATTTTTTTAAAAAAGAATAGAAAGCTCAGAAGTAAACACACACCTATATGGTCAATTAAGTTATGACAAAGGAGGCAAGAACATACAATGGGGTTAAGATAGTCTATTCAAGAAATGGTGTCGGGAAAATTGGACAGATACATGCAAAGAAATGAAACTAGACCACCTTCTTACACCTTCTGCAAGAATAAACTCAAAATGGATTAAAGACTTAAATGTAAGAACCAAAACCATAAAACTTCTAGAAGAAAATATAGTCAGTAAAATCTCAGACATTTCTCATAGCAATATTTTTTTCTAACATATCTCCTCAGTCAAGGAAAACAAAAGAAAAAATAAACTAATGGACTACATCAAACGAAAAAGTTTTTGCACAGCAAGGAAAACCATCAACAAAAGGAAAAGACAGCGTACTAAATGGGAAAACATATTCACCTATGATATATTGGATAGGGGATTAATATCTAAAATTGATAAAGAAATCTGAAAACTCGGCACCAGAGAAACAAACAACCTAATTAAAAAGTGGGCAGAAGACCTGAATTGACACTTCTTCAAAGAGGACATACAGCTTGCCAGTGGACATATGAAAAGATTCTCACTAAGAGAAATGCTCACTAATCATAAGGGAAATGCTAATCAAAGTCACAATGAGATACCACCTCACACCTGTCAGAAAAACTATCACTAATAAATCAACACACAACAAGTATTGGTGAGGATGTGGAGAAAAGGGAATCCTGGTGCATTGTTGGTGGGAATGGTGACTGGTGTGGCCACTATGGAATAGTGTGGAGGTTCCTTAAAAAATTAAAAATAGAACTACCATAGAAATTTCTACTTCTGGGTATATATCTGAAAAAAACCTAAAACAGTAATTCAAAAGTATATATATATATATATATATATATATATATATATATATATATCCCTCGTGTTCATTTTAACCTTATTTACAATAGCCAAGATGTGGAGAGAGGAAGGGGGAGAGAAACATCAATAAGAGAGCAAAATATCAATTGGTTGCTCCAGCATGCCTCGACAGGGAATCAAGCCTACAACTCAGGCATGTGCCCCGAATGGGAATCGAACCAGCAACCTTTTGATGACCCAACCAACTGAGCCAAGATATGGAAGCAACCCAAGTGCCCATCAGTAGAGGAGTGGATAAAGAAGATGTGGTACATATATACAATGGAATATTATTCATCATTAAAAAAAGAATGAAATCTTACCATTTGCAGCAGCATGAATGGCAAGTGAAATAAGCCAGAAAAAGACAAATACAATATTATTTCACTTATATGTGGAATACCAAGAACAAAATAAATGGACAAACAAAATAGAAACAGACTTATAGATATAGAGAATAAACTGATAGGGCCAGAGGGGAGGCGCTTGGGGAAACAGGATAAAAAAAACCAAAACAGTGATAAGATTAAGAAGTACTAATTGGAATTGTAAATTAAAGCATAGGGAATACAGTTAACAATATTATAATAGCTATGTATGGTGCCAGTTGGGAACTTCAATTATCTGAGGAAACACTTTGTAACCTACACAATTGTTTAACTGCTGTATTGTACACCTCAAACTAATTCAAAAAAGTGTTGAGTGCAAACCATAATCCAAACATAAAATTAAAAAATAATGTCCACCAGGGGTCAGCATTTTCTTTATGATAATCCACTTGCAGGCTTTTCCTCTCCTCTCCATGGAACCTCCTGCCTGGATGATTGAAATGTGGAATTACCACACACACACACACACACACACCTGGGAGAATACATGCCCACCTCTCCCGAACTCAGCACAGGAACCCTGGGACCTCGCCTGCACAGGAAACACGCACCTTGTCCTGCTGGCTGTTGGTGGATGGAGCTCACAAAAGACAAACAGGTTCATTGGTTGATCTCTTCACACCCACCCTCCCCTGCCTTCCCTCTGAGGTTCAACAGTCTGTTCCACGCTTCTATGTCTCTTGATCTATTTTGTTCGTCAGTTTATTTTGTTCATTAGATTCCACATATGAGTTAGATCATGTGATACTTGTCTTTCTCTGACTGGTTATATGCATAACCCATGGACGCAGACAATGGGATGGAGAGGTCCTGGGGGCGGGCTGGAAGAAGTCAAAGAGGGGGAGGGGGATTTATGTAATACTTTCAACAGTAAAGATTAAAAAAAAAAAAAGTCAAATAAAAAGGCCAAGACACTCAACGCAGTGAGGACTGGATCTAAGGGAACAGCCATGCCCGGCCTTTCCCGTGGAGTCGGAGCAGAGGACGGACCTGGATGGCAGTGACCTCAAGCTGCAGTCCCTTGTTGTTTCACCTCCCCTCTGAGGGTCTCCCTGTCAGGGGACGGGACTATCCATGTCCAATGTCAGGCACCCCTTCCTGACCTGTGAGGGGGGTCACTCTGGCGCCTTCTCTTTCTGCTTGGCAGTGTTCCTGGTTAGTCGTGAACATTTCTGTTCCTCCTGGCCTGTGGCTGGAGCACAGGAACAGGTCGAAATCAGCAGGAGCAAACCTGCTGGGCCCGGGGTGATGGTCGGGGTTATAGTCTGTGCATGGAGTGTGGACAGGCCTCCGACACTGAAGCTTGAACCATCACTGCCCCCGCCTCACTGCGGAGTGCATGCTCTCCTCGGCACCACCTTTCCCTACTCAACCTTCAAACTCAGGCTCTTGGGAAACGCTCCCCCTTGGAGACTCTGAGACGGTCCCATCCCAGCCCTTAGCGACCCCACCTGGAAACCTCCACCAGTACCGTAGCCCAGGCCCTGGTTTGCATGACACAGTGAGGCCTTACCAGGGCTTCATATTTGAACCCTTAAGGTAGGAACTAAGCCTTTTGCATTTTGCAACCTCCAGAGCAGCTGGCCACTTACATGAACCTGATTAAAACTCATTCCTGCACATTCTGAAGTATGTTGACTCCGTGAACATTTCCCATTCTCTTCCCTCTGCTTAGAATTCTCCCAACTCTGGAGACCCAGGGGACTCACTTCCTCCCCTTCACGGAGTTGCTGCACATAAGGGGCCTCATCAGGGACGCATTTTTTGACCACATCATCTAAGATAGCATCTACCCCCAAAGCCACCCGCACCTCCTTTACTTGCTGTCTCTTTATCTTGCTTTATTTTTATCCCTCGCAATACTACCTCTGATATGTTATGTATTTGCTTGTTTGCTTATTGACGTCTATTAGGGCAGGAACGCTCCCCCACATCAGCGCCCATCACTAATTCAGCTGCCTTCCTCATGGAGCACCGGCCCTGTGTCAGGTCCAGCAGTGGAGTCAATACACAGAGAGCCCCTGAGCAGCTTAGCCAGGAGTGGAACCGGTTCAAATTCACAGCGTACTTTCTGTTTGTTTGTTTTTGGTCTTCTTTTTTGTATGTTGTGGGTTGAATTGGGAAAACGATGATTTCTTCTCCAGGGGTGAACATGGGGGCCCAAGGGAAATAATGGAGTGTTTCTGTCTCCTTGTCCTGAAAGCCACATACATCTCGTAGAGGAGGTGTGGAGGACTGAGTGAAAAGGAAAGGAAAGGAAAGGTTGGTCATGGCAAAAACACCACGAGCTCCAATTAGAACGGAGTAGGAGGCTCCACTGCCCTAAACATTGGCGGCCTTGCCACCCACAGGGCTGAGTCCCAAGGCCTGGCCTAGTTCCTCCTTCTCAGCCCCTGTTTCCCTGAAGACCAGCCGCTGCTCTTCAGCTGCCAGCCCCCAAAGCCCACATTTCTGTTGTGTCTCCAGGAAGGAGCTCCCCTCTCCGACTTTCCCCACCGGGCAGGTCCAGGCCCACCTCTGCAAATGCAAAGGGACAAGGGCCTGTGAGCTTCTGGAGGGAGGAGTTCTCAAGTTCACGGTCGTCCTTAACATCACATTCTTGGGCTCTCCCTGCAAACCAGACCAAACCCCCTGGAAAAAGTACATTTTTACACCCATCAGAGGTGTGTGCTGCCCGAAGCAGGGATGACAGGAGTCAGCAGCAGAGACAGCTGCTATCCAGATGGGCCAGCTTCAGGTAGAGGGGATAGCATAAAAAAAAACAAGTCTCTGGCCTGACCAGTGTTGTACAGTGGTTAGAGCATTGGCCCACCCACCAAAGGGTCTCGGTTTGACTCCCAGCCAAAGGCAGGTACCTGGATTGCAGGTTCAATCCCTGTCCCCAGTTGGGGCACATGCGGGTCTCTCTCACAGTGATGTTTCTCTCTCTCTCTCTCTCTCTCTCTCTCTCTCTCTCTCTCTCTCTCTTTCTCTCTCTCTTGCTTGTTCCCACCCTCCCTTCCACTTTCTCTAAAATCAATGGGAAAAATATCCTCGGATGAGGACTAACAACAACAAAAAAACCAAGTCTCTGATTTGAAATCAGAAAGGCCAGAAATAAGGGCCAGCTCCACCATTAGTAGTTGGATAATTTTGAATGAGATGCTCAAACTTCCTGAAGCTCATTTGGAAAATCAAGATCATCGTACTTTTGGGTTGTTTTGACAGCTAACACATGAACGTGCTCTGTACACAAGCACTCTATAAAACTGTCTCAGCAATGTTCCCCCCCCCCCCACCCCCTCTGTCTTCAGGTGCCTCCACCTTCGAAGCAAAGCTGATCACACCATCCCAGCGAGCCTCCTGGTCCTGACACGATGCCATCCCTACCTGGTATTTGGGGTGACCCGGTGACAGGCCCTCACTCATGTCTGTCAGAACCTTCACCCCAGACCTTCCACCACTTCCCTCCTTTCCTTATTGATCAGTATCTGTATCAAGGGTGGTCTCTCCAGATAATCCAGAGCCTCCAGTTCTCAAGGTGCCCAAGTGGGTTCCAAGAAAGGGGAAAATATCTCTCCAGCTCTGTACCACTAGGTGGCACTAGTATCCCCAAATAGCACTCCATGCTGCCCCCAGACCCCGATTTAGAGAAGAAGCTGTGTGTGGAGATCTGGCCCCTCACCTCCTGTCCACACTGTCCAAACTGCACAGAGAACTACTCTCTGAAGCCTATTGTTTGGGATGATGGTTTTTGTTTTGCAAATGCATAATCAAAGGTCCCCATTCTGTGCCCAGAACTAGGGACCCACCTGCTTCAGATGCCTTTCCACACAGTATAGCTTGCTGCTTTGAATTTTCCACTCAACCATCCACACAAGTTTATGATGAGATTAGGACCCAGGGTTAGTCCAGGGTCTGACTTCTAGCCTTGGAGCAGGGCCTTGTCCTCCTGGCCATCTCTGTGAGAAGGGAAGTTTCCCAGGTCCTTCCTAGCTGTCCAGGCTGGGAGCTGTTTCACCTCCTCCATCCCCATCACACTTCTCAACCCTCTTTCCCCAGTTAACTCAGGAGCAAGAGAATAAAATTATATTTATGACCTTCCCACTGTATGGTTTCAGATGCAGCCTGCAGCATTAAAATCAGGCGTAGTTCTTTTTTATTTCTTTTAACATAAACTCATTTAGTTATCACCATCAAGTTATCACCATCAAATCACGAATGGCCTCATCAGTATCAGAGTGAGTTAGATTCTGAACCATCAAAAGCCTTTAAAGGATTTTAAGCTAAAAGATTTGATTAGCACTTTCAATTGAGGTATACACTGAGTGGCCAGATTATTATGATCTCTGAACGAATAATAATCTGGCCACTCAGTGTATATCCTATATAATAAAAGGCTAATATGCAAATTGTCCCCTCGACCAGTAGTTTGACCAGCAGGCAGGCTGGCCACCATCCATGTCCCCTTCCCCTGGCCAGGCTGGCCGGACCCCACCCATACACGAATTCATGCACCAGGCCTCATATATACATATACATATATATATATATATATATATATATATATATATATATATATACTGAGTGGCCAAATTATTATGCATTCAGAGATCATAATAATCTGACCACTCAGTGTAATTCACAAAGAATACCATACATGACTTAAATATTCAGCCCATGAATTTTGGCAAATACAGACATTTGTGTAGCTACTACCTCACCAAAAATTCGGAATGTTTCCATAACTTCCGAAAATCTGTTATGTCTCTTTCTAATCATGCCCCCTCCCCAGAGGTAACCACTGCTCTGATTTCTATCCCCACAGCTTGGCTGTGCCCGCTCTACAACTTCCTGTAGGAGGACTCATTGAGCACATGCTCCTTTCATTTGGCTTCTTCCTCTCAATATAATGTTGGTGGGAGTCACGCATGTTGTTGTGGGAAGTCAGATTGCTTCTTTCTCTTGCTGAGCAGTGTTCCCGTTTCTGAATGCATCATAACCGTATCCGTGGACGTGTGGGTTCTTTCAGTTTTCGTACATGATAAATAAAGCAGCTTTGAATACATATCCCTTAGGGCAGGCCTGCTCAGGGACATTTATTTCCAATTCTCCCGAGTAAATAGCAAGGAAAGGGACGTCTGAGCTAAATGGTAGATGTATGGTTAATGTTACAAGAAAGTGCCAAATTACTTTCCCAAGTGGTCACACAGCTTTACTTCAGCAAAGTGTGAGAGTTACGGTTGTTCCATTTCCTTGTCAATATTGAGTCTCTGCAGTGTTTGAATTTTAGCCTTCCTGTGGCATCGCACTGCTATTTTATTTTGCACTGGTGACATTGAGCATCTGTCACATGCTTACCGGCCATTTGTTTATACGTTTTTGTAAAGGGTCTATTCAGATCTTGGGGCCATTATTTTAACTGAATGATTTGTTCTTTATTTTGATTTCTAGTGGTTGCATACAAGTCTTCTGTCAGATATGTGTGTTGTGACTATTTTCTCCGGATCTGGGCTTGCCTATTCATTTCCTAATGGGATATTTTGATGGACATAATTAAAAGTTTTAAATAAAACCCAGTTTATCAGTTGTTTTTATCAAGTTGTATGAAATCTTTGCCTCCCTCAAAGCTGTAAAGATTTCGTTCTGTTTTCTTCTAGGTATTTTATAGTTTTCATTTATATTTAGGTCAATTTTTAAGTGTGACACAAGGCTTATTTTCTTTTGTAACAGCTTTATTGAGATACTAGTGGCCTGGTGCACAAAATTCGTGCATATAAAAAGGGAATTAATTAGAGGAAATATTTTAATATTGCTATTTGCCATTTCTCTATAATAGAAGTATTGGAGATGAAAGAAAATTAGTAAAATGTATATAAAAATCTTCCTCCTGTCAGAATCTGGGGTGTACTGTGGGACTCAGAGTCAAGTCTCCACCCACCTGCACACTCCTCGAAATTGCACGAGACCCAGACCTGGCTGGCCCCACCCCCGTCAAGCCCCGCCAGGCTGGGTGGGGGCGGGAGGGAGGCACAGCTTCAGGTCCCCTGGCCTGGCGCCAGGCAAGGGGTGCAGCCTTAGGTTCCCTGGCCCAGTTCGGGGCGGGGGGTGCAGCCTCAGGGCCCCTGTCAAGCCCCACTGGGTGGGGGGTGCAGCCTCAGGTCCCCTGGCCTGGTGCAGGGCTGGGGGCACAGCCTCAGGGCTGCCATCAAGCCCTGCCAGGTAGGGGGCATGACCTGAGGTTCCCTGGCCCAGTGCTGGGGTCCAGGGAGCTCCTTGAGGTCCCCTGTCAAGCTCTGCTGGGTGGGGGACATGGCTTGAGATTCCCTGTCAAGCCCTGCCTACTGGGGGCCCCAGCCTCAGGTCCCTGCTGATTGCTCCTTAAGTCTCATTATGGGAACTCAGCCTCTGCTTGGGTGCAGCCATCTTGTGTTATGAAACCCTGCCTCTTCTGTGGACGCCACCATCTTTATGATGATCAATTTGCATATTATCTCTTTATTAAATAAGATTAGTCTCATGCCACACAGATCACCCATTTAAAGTGTACCAGCCCATGACTTTAGTATTGTGATGGTTAATTTCAAGTGTTAATCAACTGGGCTAAGGGACACCCAGAGAGCTGACAAACACTATTCTGGGTGTGTCTATGAGGGTGTTTCTGGAAGAGCTTACACTTGAGTCGGTGATTGAATAAGGTAAACCCCCTCCCCCAATGCAGGTGGGCATTGTCCAATCCACAGAGGCTGGAATGGAACTAAAGGGGGAAGAAGGGTACATTTGCTTCTTTGCTGGAGTCATCAAAAGCCATGAAACATTCTCCTGCTGTTGGCCATCAGCTTCTCTGGTTCTCAGGCCTTTGGACTCAGTCTGGGACTTACACCACCAGCCCTTCTGGTTCTCCAGCATGAAGATGGCATATCGTGAACCTGTGCCTATAATAAATCTCCTTTTGTATATTTCTCCATATATTCTCTTGGTTCTAATCCTCTGGAGAACCCTGACCAACACAAGCATATTCATAGACTTGTGCAACACTAACCACAATCAATTTCATAATTTTTATCACCCAAAAAAGAAACCCCATATCTTTTAGCCATCACTCTGTTTCCCCTTTGCCCCAGCCCTAGGCAACCATTTATCTACTTTCTGTCTCTATAGATTTGCCTATTCCAGACAGCCTATATAATAAAAGCCTAACCTGCAAATTGTCCCCTTGACCAGGAGTTTGATCACTCACTATGATGTGTGCTGATCACCAGGGGCGGCGCGGAACATGGTGGGCATCAGTGACCAGGTGCTGGCAGTGGGCGGCAGTGGAGGTGCTGCCAGCCCCAATGGGCTTCCAGGTGAGCCGGGCCACAGCCTTCAGAACCAAAGGGGCTGTTTGGGGTCCCCATGAGTTTTCACAGGAGCCAGTCTATAAGGCCAGCTGGGAGAGAGAGTGCTGCCCGCCGGCTTCAGTGTGGCGCTGCTGGGTGGCCCAGAGGCCCACACTGCTCCCCGGCCTGTGGCATCTGGCTACATTCACCGCATCTCCGCATGGGGACTTGGGCACCATGACTCAGGAGGAGGGGTGTGCAGGGGGGCCTGGGGGCCCAGGTGCTGCCCAGGGCCCAGAGGTCAGCTGGGACCTGCCCTTCCATGCCAGATGCTCGTGCTTCAGTCACCTGCCAGGCCTAGGGCCCGCACTTGTGCACGAATTTCGTGCACCCAGCCTCTAGTTTTATATAAATGGACACATGCAACATGTGATCTTTTGTGACTGAGTCCTTTCACTTAGCATAATGTTTTTGAAGTTAATCCATATTGTAATATCATCTTGGTATGGTGGAGTAACATTTCATTGTATGGATGTGCCACATGTTTATTCATTCACCAAGTAATGAACATTTGGGTTGTATCCATTTTGGGCTATGAAAATTCATGTACAAATTTTATGTGGATATGTATTTTTTAAAATATATTTTATTAATTATTTACAGAGAGGAATAGAGAGTTAGAAACATTGATGAGAGAGAAACATCGATTAGGTGCCTCCTGCACACTCCCTACTAGGTATGTGCCCGCAACCAAGGTATATACCCTTGACTGGAATCAAACCTGGGAACTTTGAGTTCACAGGCCAATGCTCTATCCACTGAGCAAAACTGGCTAGGGCTGGGTATGTATTTTTATTTCTCTTAGGTACACATCAAAAAGTGGACTGCTGGGTCATATACTTTTATGCTTAGCCCTTGAAGAACTGCCAAACTGTATTCTAAAGCTGCTAGATAATTTTATAATCCCACTGGCAATGTATGAGGGTTTCAATTTCTCCATACTCTTCCCAACACTTGCTATTAGCTTTTTATTATGGCCAGGCTAAGGCATTTCTCTGATGGCTAATGATGTTGAGTATCTTTTCATATGTTTATTGGTCATTTGTGTCTCTTGTTTGGAGAAATATCTATTAAGATCCTTTGCCCATTTTTACTTGGGTTGTCTTTTGTTATTGCATTGAAACATTTCTTTATATATCTAGATAAAAGTCCCAGATTCATTTTTTTACCATACAACTTTCTAGATGTTCCAGAACCATTCATGGAAAAACTTCCTTTTCTCCACTGAATTACCTTGATACCTTTATCAAAAGACACCAATTGACCATAGATGTGTGAATCTACACTTGGACACTAATTCTGTTACACTGATCTGTTTACCTATCAGATTGAAATATTTCCTAATTTTCCCTGTGATTTTTTTTGACCCATGGGTTATTTAGAAATGTATTGCTTAATTTCCAAATATCTGTCATTTCTAGATAATATTCTATTGTTGACTTCTAATTTAATTTCATTATGTCAAGAAGATATGATCTACATGATTTCAACACTAACATTTACTGATTGTTTTCAGTCAGTCTGTATGGATGGTCTTGGTTAATGTTCCGTGTGCACTTGAAAAGAATATATATTCTGATAATGAAAGAAGAGGGAGTACTTTCAGCTCATTCTATAAGATCAGCATTACCTTACTTAAAACCAGAAAAAAATGTTACAAAATAATTAAAAGTATAGATCCAGAACAAATATGGAGACGAAACCAAGATGGCGGCATAGGTTAAACACCTAACCTGCAGCCGGGCACAACAATTTCAAAAATACAACTAGAGGTCAGAACGGACATCGTCCAGAACCACAGGAGAGCTGGCGGACTGAAATACCCACAGCTGGGGGGAAGGAGAAGGCCACGGGAACAGTCGGGGAAGCCGTAAAAGCCTGAGGTATGGAGAAACGGGCGGAGACACGAGCACACGCGCCTGCGGGGAGGATGGAACCGGAGAGGAGGGGGCGGCTGATGACCTGGTCGGAGTTCACTGGCAGGAAGGAGATAAAGGCTCCGGAGTGCACTGAGCACCGGCTCCGATTCCACTGAACCCCATTCCGGGCGAAACCCTGGGAAACTCACTCACTTTCGCAACTCCGCCGCCCCCGCAGGCTGCCCGGCCCGGGACGCTGGGGACGCCGGCGCAGCGGCGGCGCCCGGAGCCCGGCGGCCTCCCAGCACCCGTCCCCGCCGCGCAGCCCCCGCGCACCGGACGGAGGCCCGGGCGCCCTCTCCGTGCACCTCCCGGCGGCGCTAGACTTCAGTAGAGTTGACTGAATTCAAGGGATTAAGAAGTATAAATTGGGGGGACGCCGCGGCGGCGACGTCCGGAACGCGGCGATGGCGGTGCCTGGAGCTAGGCGGCCGCCCAGCGCCCGTCCCAGCCGCGCGACCCTCGCGCGCCTGGTTCCGCGGGACGCGCGCACCGCGCACCGGACGGAAGCCCGGGCGCCCTCTCCGTGCACCTCCCTGTGGCGCTAGACTTCAGTAGAGTTGACTGATTTCAAGGGATTAAGAAGTATAAACTGGGGGGAAGCCGCGGCGGCGACGTCCGGAACGCGGCGATGGCGGTGCCTGGAGCTCGGCGGCCGCCCAGCGCCCGTCCCAGCCGCGCGACCCTCGCGCGCCTGGTTCCGCGGGACGCGCGCACCGCGCACTGGATGGAGGCCCGGGCGCCCTTTCCGTGCACCTCCCAGCGGCGCTAGACTTCAGTAGAGTTGACTGAAATGAAGGGATTAAGAGGTACAGATTGGGAAGTATGAAAAAGATGGCGGCGGAGGTTAGGGGCTGTTCTGTTGCCTCGCACCCAGCGAAATCGGAGGGGATGAGGTGTGGAGGTGCGTGGGTCAGGCTGGTGGCGGGGGAGAGGGGCTTTTGTTCCAAACCTAGGGGAGATTGGCTCTCCATCACCCTGAAACCCATCTTCTGGCGAACCCCGGGAGACCCAGATGCCTGCGGGGAGAGGCGGGACTCTTGCGGAGGTGCGCCCAGCAATCAGTGTTTGCTGCGCTGGAGTGCGGAACGAGGGGACTTAGATACGTGGAAGGCAGAAGGACCAGACTCACAGCCATCTTGGCTCGCCGCACCATGGCCTGTGGGCGCCCTGAGACCCCGCCCCGCCCTGGGACCCGCCCCGCACGTTTTGAAGACCTGCCCCGCAAATCTTGCAGGCACACCTGCGCCCCAAGCAACGGCTTATGCATGTGGGTGGCCTGCCCTCTGGCAGCGGACCAGATGATCTGCTGTTCTAGTCGGACTGCTCCAGGGCCACTCAGACAGGAGGAAGAAACTACAGTTTTTGCTGTAACCCTTGCTGAGTGCCTAAGGCAGTAGCTGATCTACACCCCATTGGAGACCCAGAAACGAGGGCATCTGGTGGTCTGTGGGAGATGACACCAGATTTCAACCACGTGCATAAGGGACACATTCAACGGGAATATTCAGTGAGCGCCAAAGCTTTGCTGCACCAAGACCCGGCCCATAAACGTGTCTCCTACACAGCAACTCTTCCTTTATAGACAAAGAGAGCCCCCCCAGTGACACCAACAACAATCAAGACTTAACTATACAAAGGAGGACCAAGATGGAGGCATAGGGCGGAAGCCTGATTGTTGCCTACCACAACAACTTTGAGACTACGACAAGAGAGCAGAGCAGACACCATCCAAGACCACCATAGGGCTGGCTGAGTAGATGCTCTACAACTAGAATAAAAGAGGGGTATGTGGGATGATGCTGATGCTGGTGACCCAAAGACCACACTTTAAGAACTACGGCTCAGGCGACACAAAAGAACTAAGGCTCAGGCGATACAACAGCGGCCTGGAACGTGCTCGGCGCAGATCCCCCGGCGGTCTCCGGCTGAGGGGACGGCTCCACTGGCAGCCAAGCACGGACAGACGAACCCCTATGAGACATGGGGTGGGAGACTCCGCGCTTGCTGACCTCTGAGTCCGTCAAGAATCTCAACGCCCCGGAAGCGGCCAGGTGCGCATGCTCGGCGACCAGCCACCGATGCAGACCCAAGGGCCGACGCAGCGACGCCAGACTGGCCCACCGCCATGCACCGGGTGCACCGGAGCTTCGCCGAGCCGCCGCCCGACGAGTTCTGAAGCAGCCATACTGGAGCTCTGGAAGGATGGCCAGGGGAATTGCTGAGGGGGGATTGACCGGCAGGAATTGGGATCGGGAAGACGGGGCCCCGCTGAGACCCGGGTGCGGGCGGGGTTGCGCGCCTCTGGGCTCGGGTGTGGTCACACGCCTCTGGGTATAAGTGAGGCCTCACGTCCCTGAGTCTAGGTGAGGCCACATGCCCCTGGGTCCAGGTGAGGCCGGACTCCGGGTCCGGGTGAGGCCAAGTGCCCCTGGACCCGGATGACGCTGGATCCCGTGCCCGGGCGAGGCCAAGCGCCCCTGGGTCAGGGAGAGCCCACACACCCCTGGGTCCAGGCGAGACCATGTGTCCCTGGATCCGGGTGAGGCCGCGTGCACCTAGGCCCGGGTGACCCCAAGTGGCCCTGGGTCTGGGAGAGGCTAAGCGTCCCTGGGTCCGGGTGAGACCATGAGTCCCTGGATCTGGGTGAGGCCTCGTGCACCTAGGCCCGGGTGAGCCCAAGTGGCCCTGGGTCTGGGGGAGGCCAAGCGCCCCTGGGTCCGGGTGAGACCATGTGTCCCTGGATCTGGGTGAGGCCTCGTGCACCTAGGCCCGGGTGAGCCCAAGTGGCCCTGGGTCTGGGGGAGGCCAAGCGCCCCTGGGTCCGGGTGAGACCATGCGTCCCTGGATCCGGATGAGGCCTTGTGCACCTAGGCCCGGGTGAGCCCAAGTGGCCCTGGGTCTGGGAGAGGCCACGCGTCCCTGGGTCCGGGTGAGACCAGGTGTCCCAGGATCCGGGTGAGGCCTCGTGCACCTGGGCCCGGGTGAGCCCAAGTGGCCCTGGGTCTGGGAGAGGCCAAGCGTCCCTGGGTCCAGGTGAGACCATGCGTCCCTGGATCCGGATGAGGCCTTGTGCACCTAGGCCCGGGTGAGCCCAAGTGGCCCTGGGTCTGGGAGAGGCCAAGCGTCCCTGGGTCCGGGTGAGACCATGTGTCCCTGGATCCGGATGAGGCCTCGTGCACCTAGGCCCGGGTGAGGCCACGTGCCCCTGGGTCTGGGAGAGGCTAAGCGTCCCTGGGTCCGGGTGAAACCATGTGTCCCTGGATCTGGGTGAGGCCTCGTGCACCTAGGCCCGGGTGAGCCCAAGTGGCCCTGGGTCTGGGAGTGGCCAAACGTTCCTGGGTCTGGGTGAGACCGTGTGTCCCTGGATCCGGGTGAGGCCTCGTGCACCTAGGCCCGGGTGAGCCCAAGTGGCCCTGGGTCGGGGAGAGGCCAAGCATCCCTGGGTCCTGGTGAGACCATGCGTCCCTGGATCCGGGTGAGGCCTCGTGCACCTAGGCACGGGTGAGCCCAAGTGGCCCTGGGTCTGGGAGAGGCCAAGCATCCCTGGGTCCGGGTGAGACCTTGTGTCCCAGGATCCGGGTGAGGCCTCGTGCACCTAGGCCCGGGTGAGCCCAAGTGGCCCTGGGTCTGGGAGAGGCCAAGCGTCCCTGGGTCCGGGTGAGACCATGCGTCCCTGGATCCGGATGAGGCCTCGTGCACCTAGGCCCGGGTGAGCCCAAGTGGCCCTGGGTCTGGGAGAGGCCAAGCGTCCCTGGGTCCGGGTGAGACCATGTGTCCCTGGATCCGGATGAGGCCTCGTGCACCTAGGCCCGGGTGAGGCCACGTGCCCCTGGGTCTGGGAGAGGCTAAGCGTCCCTGGGTCCGGGTGAGACCATGTGTCCCTGGATCTGGGTGAGGCCTCGTGCACCTAGGCACGGGTGAGCCCAAGTGGCCCTGGGTCTGGGAGTGGCCAAACGTTCCTGGGTCTGGGTGAGACCGTGTGTCCCTGGATCCGGGTGAGGCCTCGTGCACCTAGGCCCGGGTGAGCCCAAGTGGCCCTGGGTCGGGGAGAGGCCAAGCGTCCCTGGGTCCGGGTGAGACCTTGCGTCCCTGGATCCGGGTGAGGCCTCGTGCACCTAGGCCCGGGTGAGCCCAAGTGGCCCTGGGTCTGGGAGAGGCCAAGCATCCCTGGGTCCGGGTGAGACCAGGTGTCCCAGGATCCGGGTGAGGCCTCGTGCACCTAGGCCCGGGTGAGCCCAAGTGGCCCTGGGTCTGGGAGAGGCCAAGCGTCCCTGGGTCCGGGTGAGACCATGCGTCCCTGGATCCGGATGAGGCCTCGTGCACCTAGGCCCGGGTGAGCCCAAGTGGCCCTGGGTCTGGGAGAGGCCAAGCGTCCCTGGGTCCGGGTGAGACCATGTGTCCCTGGATCCGGATGAGGCCTCGTGCACCTAGGCCCGGGTGAGGCCACGTGCCCCTGGGTCTGGGAGAGGCTAAGCGTCCCTGGGTCCGGGTGAGACCATGTGTCCCTGGATCTGGGTGAGGCCTCGTGCACCTAGGCCCGGGTGAGCCCAAGTGGCCCTGGGTCGGGGAGAGGCCAAGCGTCCCTGGGTACGGGTGAAGCCAGATCCTGGGTCCGGGTGAGGCCGTGCGCCCCTGGATCCATCCGGGTGAGGCTGGGTCCCAGGCCCGGGTGAGAACACGCGCCCCTTGGGTATGGGTGAGGCCACGTGCCCCTTAGTCCGGGTGACGCCGTGCCCCTGGGTTCGGCCGAGACCAAACCAGAGGGAGTCGGACCTCCGTTACCACCATTTGTCCACCATCCAGAGCTGAGGGGTCAGTGCTGACATGTACACATAAGGAACTACTGGACATCGAAATTGGGTCTCAAAAGAACTGTTGGTCCAGGGGGAAGCTCACTACAGATTGATTCATTTGCCTGTCAGCATAAATATTATTGCTCGTCTCACATTCAGTTCTTATTAGTATATATCTAGTGACATATGATCTCGTTCATCTAGAGGAAATGATGAACAACATAGACTGAGGAACAAGAACAGAACCAGAAGCAAGGAGGCATCGATCGGACTATCGGGCCTCAGAGGGAGGATAGAAGAGGGTAGGGGGAGGGAGGGGGAGGGGGAGAGTTCAACCAAAGGACCTGTATGCATGCATATAAGCCTATCCAACGGTTAAGTTCAACAGGGGATTGGGGCATGCGTGGGGAGAGGGGTGGGATGGGAATGGGGGGATGAGGACAAATATGTGACACCTTAATCAATAAAGAAATTAAAAAAAAAAAAAAGTATAGATCCATCATAAATATAAATGCAAAAATTATAAATAAAATTTAACAACTTGAATCCAAAAACATATTGAAAGTATATTGAGTCATGACCAACTTGGTGGTGTTTATTCCAAAAATGCAGAGTTGGCTTAATATTTGAATGTCAATCAATATAATTATTTACATTAACAAAGTAAATTATCTCAATAGGGGGAAATCATTTAACAAAATTCTAACAACCATTACTGATAAAAGCTCTCAACAAACTAAGAAAAGAAAGGAGATTTTTCAACCTTGTAATGGACATCTATGAAAAACCCCACAGGTAATATACTTGATGGTGAATGACACATTTCACTAAGAGCAGGAACAAGACAAGACAGGGATCTGCTCTCATTACTTATTAAACACTAGAGGCCCAGTGCATGACATTTGTGCACTGGTGGAGGATTGGGGGGGGAGGCGTCCCTCAGCCCGGCCTGCACCCTCTCGCAGTCTGGGACCCCTCAGGGGATGTCCGCCTGATGGCTGAGGCCTGGGGAGTGGGCCTAAGCCAGCAGGCAGACATCCTCTGAGGGGTCCTTAGCGCTGACTCGGAGGTGGGAGAGGCTCCCGCCACTGCTGCTGTGTTCGCCAGCTGTGAACCCACCAGCTGTGGTGAGGGCATGGGCGGTGGCGAGAGCCTCTCCCGCTTCTGAGGCAGTGCTAAAGAGCAGCAAGCCCAGCTTCTGGCTGAGTGGTGCTCCCCCTGTGGGAGTGCACTGACCACCAGGGGACAACTCCTGTGTTGAGCGTCTGCCCCCTGGTGGTAAGTGCATGTCATAGTGACTGGTCGTTCCAATATTCGGTCGATTTGCACATTACCCTTTTATTATATAGGATAGCACAGTACTTGAAACTCTGGTCATTGCACTTAGGCAAGAAAAAGCATTAGAAGGCAATCAGATTGAAAAAGAAGTGATGTATAGATGACACAATTGTCTATGTGGAAAATCCAATGGAACTCACTGAAAAAATACTAGAATTAGGGAATTTAGCAAGGTTAAAAGACACAATATCAATAAGCAAATGGCATTTGTATGTCTATATGCTAGCAACTAACATTTGAAAATTTAAACTTAAGCCTGGCCTGAGTGGCTCAGTATTTGAGAGTTGACGTATGAACCAGGAGGTCATGGTTTGATTCCTGGTCAAGGCAAATGCCTGGGTTGCAGGCTCAGTCCCCAGTATGGGGTGTGCAGGAGACAGCCGATCAATGATTCTCTCTCATCATTGATGTTTCTATCTCATTCTCCCTTTCTCTCTGAGATAAATAAAAATATATTTAAAAAAAAATTAAACTTAAAAACAGTGCCATTGACAATTGCATAAAAATTTGACTGAAATATGTGCAAAACTCAAACATGATAGCAATAAACACTGTAAAGAGAGATTAAAGAAAAATGAGAGATATACCTTGTTTATGTTTTAAAAGACATAATATTGTCAAAATGTTATTTTTCTCTAAATTAATAAATTTAATCTATCTAAGTCCCAGTACACTTTCTATAGAAACTGGAAAGTTGACTTTAACTTTAATTTTAAAATTCACATGTAAATTTGAAATACCTAGTATAGTCAAAACAACTTAGAAAGATTCTAAAATTAGTATAAAACTAAACAAATAAATATAGTATGGTGTTGGTAAATTTATCAGTAGAACAGAATAAAGACTTAAGAAATAAACCCACACCTGTATAAACCACTGATTTTTGACAGAGCTGTAAAGGCAATAATAGCTTTCTCAACAAATGATGCTGAAAAAATTGGAGAGATATAAATATATATCTGAAATTTGAGATGTTCTCCTTAATATATAAAAAGAAATGAGTTCTTTTCACTCACTAGGAAAGAAAGGTGTGGCCAGTGAAAGTATAAATTTTAATAAATACACCAATATGCAAATCTACTCTATAACTACTCTATAAAAGGTATTAGTTATTTTTTAACATGTCTTAATAAAATTGTATATATATATATATATTTATTCAATATATATATATATTTGCTACTGGTGATGTAGTATTCTATAAAGTCTTTTTGGTAAAGATGAGTGACAATGTTTAAATCTTCTAATCTTTTACACCCTTATTGATTTTGTATGCACTTGTCATTAATTATGGAGAGAGAGGTGTTAAAATATTCAGCTAAGATTGTGAATTTTAATTTCTCCCTTTGGTGCTTTTAATTTCTGCTTGATGTATTTGGAAGTTCTATTGTTAGATTTATACATATTTAGAAATTTGGTGTCTCTTTAAAAATTGATTTGAGAGAGAGAGAGAGAAATAGAGAGAGAGAAACATTCACTTGTTGTTCCACTTATTTATGCATTTATTGGTTGATTCTTCTAAGTGATCCCTGACCAGGGATCAAACCCGTAACCTTGGTGTATCAGGATGACTTTGCCCAACTGAGCTATCAGGCCAGGGCAAGAATTTTATGGTTTCTTGATGAACTGATCTATCTTACCTAATAATAGAGAAACATGTAAATTGACCGTACCTTCGCTACACCCACAGCCAATCAGAGTGAGTATGTAAATTAACCCAACAAAGATGGCAGTTAATTTGCATACATACCTGGGTCCGGGGAACCTCCTGGGCACCCAGGTCACTCCCAACCGGCCATCAGGCAGAGGCTTTAGGCTTGGGAAGGGGCCTAGCCTGGGACCGGAGGTTCCGGGTGGGGTGGGGGGGGAACGACCCCTTCCCAAGCCTAAAGCCTGGGTTAGAGGCTTTAGGCTTAGGAAGGGGCTGAGCCGTCTATCAGAGGTACGGGTGGGGAACCCCTTCCCAAGCCTAAAGCCTGGGGCGGAGGCTTTAGGCTTGGGAAGGGGGCCGAGCCTGTGATCGGAGGTTCTGGGGGGCGGGGACCCCTTCCCAAGCCTAAAACCTGGGGTGGAGGCTTTAGGCTTGGGAAGGGGCCGAGCCTGCAATCAGAGGTGCGGGGGGGGGGGACCCCTTCCCAAGCCTAAACCTGGGGCGGAGGCTTTTGGCTTGGGAAGGGGCTGAGCTTGGGACCGGAGGGAAGGGGAAAATATCAATGGAAACATATCCTCAGGTGAGGATTAAGAGAAAAATAAAGAAAGAAATGTCATATCCTATGAAAGACACATCTTGAAAATCCTTAAAGAAAGTTATCATTTTTTTCATGGTGAAGGGACTGGAGTCTGTGTTGATGAAAATACCTTGGTGGCTGCAGTGACTGGCAGTGGCTGCAGCAGTGGGGTGATGGGGCTGGTGCCTTCCCCTAATCAGCCCGGTTGCCTCAAGCAAAGGGAGGCCAGACTGCGGCTTAGGTCTGCTCCCAATGGAGAGCGGGCTTAAGCCATCCATAGGACATCCCCTGAGGGCTCCCAGTATGTGAGAGGGGGCAGGTTGGGCTGAGGGACCCCTCCCCAGTGCACGAATTTCGTGCACCGGACCCCTGTTTGTTTTATATAATGAAGCTTTTTATTTTTTGGAATACTCCTCATAATGAAGTCTACTTTGTCCAAAATTAATGTAACCACAAACAGGCTCGCTGTTTACATGGTATATTTTTTCATCATTTTAATCCTGTCTGTCTTTTTATGTTTAAAGTGTATCTCTTCAAAACATATGGCTGGGTCTTCTTTTATTAGCCATTTTGAAAAGCTCTGCCTTCTAATTGGTGTGTTAATTACTTACAATTTTTCAATTTTCCTATTTGTTCTAAATGTCTGCTTTTTTCTTACTTTCTTGATCTCCCCCCCACCCCACCCAGTAATTATTTTTATATCTCCTATTGGACAGTACTCTGAGCCTCACAGCAATGTGCTTTCATTTCCCTTCTCTTCCTGTGCTGTGTGCTTTTCTTATCATATACCTTCCTTACACATGTTATAAACCCCCAGTACATTATTGTTTTTTATTTAAATTGTCAGTTGACTTTTAAACCATTTAACACAAGAATGAAGATAGTCCTTTTTTTAAAAAAAAAAGATCTTTATTGTTGAAAGTTATACAAATGTACCCTCCCCGCCCCCATCTAACCTTTCTAGCCCGCCCCCTCCCTCTAACCTAGGCCTTCACCACACTATTGTCTGTGTCCATGGGTTATGCATATAAGTTCTTTGGTTAGTCTCTTCCCATCCACTCACCGCTGCCTTCCCTCAGAGATTCAACAGTCTGTTCCATGTTTCTATGCCTCTGGATCTATTTTTTCATCTGTTTATTTTATTCTTTAGATTCCACATTTGAGTGAGATCATATGATACTTGTCTTTCTCTGACTGGCTTATTTTGCTTAGCATAATACTCTGTAGGTCCCTCCAGGCTGTCTCAAAGGCTAAGAGATTCTTCTTTTTTACTGCTGCATAGTATTCCATGTTGTAAATGTACCACAGTTTTTTTATCCACTCATCTACCGATAAGCACTTGGGTTGTTTCCAGATCTTAGCTATTGTAAATAACACTGCTATGAACATAGGGGTGCATGCATTCTTTCTGATTGGTGCTCTGGATTTCTTAGGATGTATTCCTAGAAGTGGGATCCCTGGGTCAAATGGCAGTTCCATATGTAATTTTTTAAGGAAGCTCCCTACTGTTGTCCACAGTGGCTGTACCACTCTGCATTCCCACCAGCAGTGCACTAGCATTTCCTTTTCTCCACATCCTCGCCAGCACTTGTCATTTGTTGATGGTAGCCATTCTGACAGGTGTAAGGTGATTAAAGACAGTCTTTCATATCAACCCCTATAGTTATTATTTCCAGTTTTCTTTGTTCCTTTCTGTAGATTCTAATTTTTATCTTGTGTTTTCCCTTCACTCTGAGACATTTCTTCACTTTTCTTGTAGTCTGGGTCTGCTGGTGGCAAAACTCAGGTTTTGTTTATTTGAAAATGTTCACATTTGGCTTTTCATTTAAAATATGTTTAAAACTGGATACAGAACTATAAATTGATAGCTTTTTATTTTCCTGTCAGCACTTCACGTAGATGTTGCATTGTCCTCTGGCCTGTGTTGTTTGTGATGAGAAGTTAGCCATCATTCTTATCACTGGGTTCCTGTATGCAGTGTGCACTTTCTCCTCTGTTTTCTTGTAAGAGTTTTCTCTTTATCTCTGTTAAGTCAGGAACTGTGAAAGGACCTGAGATTTGATTTTCCTCTTCTAGTAAGTCAGCGAGTTGGCATGTCACAGTTTTTAGTTACTTGCAGAAGATGAGATAGTTTATGACTAATGGCAAAGCAGAGTAACCTGCACATGGGTTCCTGACTCCAATCCCCACAGGGTAATATGATTGGGGCCAGATGTTACCTGCACAGATAGTGAGCCATGTTACAACAGAGGAACCCCAATATTGGGAGACCCTGATCTTACATAGGAAAATTTAAGAAACTCACCCATCTCCTGTCTGGCAGGAAAAGATTGAGGTATCTCTTCATAACAGAGTTGGGGGTGGGGGGAGAGACAGGTGTGGGCTAGAAGGGGTCAATGGGGGGAAAAGGGGACATATGTAATACTTTCAACAATAAAGATTTTAAAATATATAAAAAATGAAGACAGATATTTGCCTCCATGGAGCGAATTTATCTATATTCCACTTGTTTATTTTTAAAATAATGGCAATCATATTTCTGCTGACATTCCCTATCTCTTCACCCCATTATGTTCATCTTTTGCTGTAGGTTTTTTAACATCCTTATCATACCTTTCATTTTTAGTTCTTTATCCTCTGATTCCAATGTCTTGTCTACAGGTGTGATATTGTGATATAAGAAATATATATTTGGTATTTGCCCCTGGTCCTGACACAGAGCTCCTAAAAACCCTTGTAAGTTCCTGAGTGATGGGGTGATAGGAACATCTTTGTCCTAATGTTTGGGTTTGGCTGTATAGTGGACGTAGTGAATAAATACACTGTAGATCTGCTGGGTTCTGTTATTTTCCTCTGGGGAGTGTCAATGTGTTCCAGCCGGAAGTTAAATGACTGGGAGCCCGACCTTGGCTTTGCAGAGGTATCGTTTTAGGTTTGGGATAGACTTCTTTTGGTTTTGTTCCTAAGTCTAGGGACAGCACTTGTTCCTGAGATGTAGTCTTTACTCTTTAAGTGTGGCCATTCTGAAGTTTCAGCGGACAACCCAAAGAGTTTACCAACCTCCTCTAAAACGACAGAATTTGAACCCCAATCTCCCCAGCAGCAGGCAATTCACTGCTCAAATGCCTGCTCAGCTACTGTTTTCCTTTGGGTTGTTTAGACTCTCATGGCTGTGTGTTCACTCAGGAAGGAAGTGAGGATCCGAGGTCAGTGTGGGTGCGGATGGAGGGCTCCCTCCGCCTGTGGCTCCCTCCTTCCCAGGGCTTTCCCTCAGGGAACCCCTTCACCCTTCGCATCCCACTGCTGCTCACCTCCCTGCCAGGATGCAATCTTTTGGAATATTTGACTCATCCTACCCCACAATGTCCCGTCAGTGCCTCACATGCATACAGTAGGTGCACAATCAATGCTTGTAGCGTGAACAAATGAATTGCTAATAAGTAATAGGGTTTCTGACCTAGCATCTGGGCCCCATCTAACAAAGGTAGAGCAGCAGAGCTTCACGGTGACAGAGCAAGGCCTCTGAGTACTGACTGTCCGACTGCGCGCTTTGGGGGCCGCATGGTGGGGCGCGGGAGGTGTTGGGGAGCACGCAGGGCGGGGACAGGAGCCCTCCAGGACCAGCCCAGCCCAAGCCAGCCTCGTGCCGCTGCAGTCAGACCAGTCCGACGGCTACACCCCTGGCTGCCCTCCCCGCCCCGCGCCCCGCCCTATCTCAAGTCCTGCCTTCCCCTCCGCTCCCCTCCCCGCCCCCGGCCACCCCCGCCGCTGCGCCGGGAACCGGTCCTTCCCTCGAGTGCACCCTTGGAGCTGGACCGCCCAGCCCACGAGGCCTCCGCCCGCAGCCCTCGCTGCCTCCGTACTTGGACACCTGGGCACCTGGGCACCTGGGCACCTAGCCATGGGACGCCCGGGCCGGCGGGCGGGCGGAGCAGGAGCCCGGCGGGAGATGGTAAGGGCCTTGGGGAGGCAGGCTGGGGGTCCCGCCGCCCCCATGGGGACTGTGTGCGCTGCGCAGAGCGCCAGACGGGGGCATCTGTTGGGCGGGGCAGGACGCTGAGGGAGGGCATGGGGCTGGAGCAGGAAGAGCCGGAAGAGGCTGCAGGAGTGTGAAAAGCGAGTGGGCACCTTCAGAATCTAACCTGGTCGAGTGGCCGAGACAGGGACAGCAAGGGGACAAGGCAGAGCGCCACTGGGAAAGCCTGCGGGCCTGGGTGCGGCCACCGGCTCCTCCAGCTGGGCCGGGTAGATCAGGCTGAGCAGCAGTCACCCTGGGCTGCTGTTAGAACTAGGAAACCCTGAGGGCTTTCCTCCATCTCCGTTTCCTCTATTGCCTCTATTCTGCTGTTGGGTGCCTCCATGGCCCCTGGCGCCCATGACCTGGCCAGCCCTCCCCTCTGAGGCCCCTGCCTGGTGGGGGCCTGTCCCTGCAGGCAGCTCCCAGGAGAGCGCTGAGTGGAGGATAAGCCAACTCTCCATTAGCCCTTCTGGGTGCATCTGGCCAGAGACACTGGAGAGATTCCTGAGAAGGTAAACAGCATCTGCTTTGCTGATAAACTCACAACCTCTCCAGGGGCCCTTCCTGGCCCTAGAGCTGAGTCTAGCTGGTCTTTGCAGGAGGACCGCATGGCAGCGACTTGAGTTCCCTGTTGTTTCTCCAGGTGCAAGATGGATTTTGCTGCTCTAGTCAGTGAACTTACCCAGACCCCTGTGCCAGGACCTGCATGTCTAGGTCAAGAGGCTATTGTCAGCTGCCCTTGAACCTCATTAGCCTGGCTCTTCCCCAGGCCCATAGCTGATTGAATGTAATTAGCAACTAATTGGGTGTCTGTTAGCCCCTCTACATAAGAAACACCAAGATCAAGTGTAGGCAGTGGAGGTGTTGATTCATTCTTTTCTTCCAGACATGGCATTTCTTCTGTGTGGAGGGTATGAAGAAGAGCCGTTCATTCATTCATTCATTCATTCATTCATTCATTCAACAAATATTGACTGCAAAAATGCAGCTGACCCATGATTTCAGAGTGATAAGTGCTGTAAAAACAAAACAGGGTGGTGGTGGGCAGAAAACTTGGCTGTCAGCTGGAAAAGGCAGCAGGCAGACCTGAGCGAGGAGGGAAAACGGCACCGTTTTAGGTCCAAAGCTCTGGGCACAGGGTGGGATGTCCTGGTTACTGTGAGCAGGACTTAGGGCAGTGATGGGCAACCTTTTGAGTTTGGTGTGTCAAACTTCGCCAAAAAACTGAGCATAACTCGGGTAGTGTGTCACTTTGAGGAAAAAAACATTATTTTGCAAATGTTTCATCCTCAGGAGCAGCAAATGTTTCATCCTCGGCATGCGGCCGCCTCAGAATTGAACCTGGGACCTTTCAGTGCTGAAACGCGTGTCATAGGTTCACCATCACTGACTTAGGGGCTTCGTAACGGGTCAGTGAGCGGTGGAAAGTAGATGAGTGGGGAGTTTTCCCTCTCTGAGCCCTGAGAGTGCATTTCTTGTTGGGAGGTTTAGTCTGAGATTTAAGCTTCCCCAGAAAACATGTCCCGTGTCTCCTCATTCATTTGTTCATTCATTCATTCAACAAGTACTCCTGAAGGCCCATATGTTCTAGGCACTGTTCCAGGTGTTAAGGATGCAGCAGTGAACCGGACAGTACTTTCCCTCACAGAGCTTATTTTCTGGTGGGAAAAATGGCAATAAATAAGAACAGCAATTTTAATGTCAACTCAGATGAATCCTATGAAGAAAAGCAGAGCAGCTTAAGGGTGGCGGGGCTGCTGTGTTTGGTAGAGACGCCAGGACAGGCAGTGCCGAGGGGATGAAATTTGAATGGAGACCTGAATGTAGACAAGACACAGTCATGTGATTCTCTGGGGGAAGAACATTCCAGGCAGAGAGAACGCCACATGCTAAGGCCCCTGAGGTGTGAAGGAGGTGTGAGCCTGCTGGCATGCTGACCGTGCTGAGGAACAGGACCGAGGCCAGCAGGCCTCTCAGAGCCTTTCCTTCAAGGTCGGGGTGTGGAGGGGTCAGCCTGATGACCAGAGGCACCCAAGGAAGCAGATGTTGTTCCCAAACAAAACCAGGGTGAGGCTTGGGACAGGAGGTCACCGGCGATGGAGAGTGTGTATCTGGGCAGGAGGCGGATCACTTGCTTTTCCCACCCCCAGCTTTCACCCAAACATCACAGGCCACATAGATAGCTAAACTGGGGAGCAGACTGAGTTTTTTAAATCAGTAAAGACTCTGGAAACTGGAAATTGGGGGTGGGGGGGGGGGTGGGGGTAGAAGTGAGGGTGGAGAACTGTTGCCTTCTAGGAAAATTCCAATAACCTTTCATTGTTGAACTAACTAGGTGATCTCATTAGTTGGCTTAAAATGCAAACAGGAGAGTATATAACAATAGATATTATTGAGCATGCACTGTGTGCTAGGCTCTCCTCTGAGCGCCTCACGTGTAGACACGCATCACCCTCACAGCGAGTCTGTGCAGGGTGTACTCCCACTGCCCCTGTTTCACAGATGAGAAAACTGAGGCCCAGAGAGTAAGACAGCTGCCCGTCTTGACACAGCTGGTGAGTGTGGAAGTCTGGGTTATGGTCGAGTGGTGCAGTTTTAGAGCCCCGTGCTTTGAGAGAGATGTTTGGCTGACCAGATGCTTGTCATAGTGGAGATGCTTGTCTTACCAGCAGGGTGGTTAGAGTAAGCATGTCAAACTCGTGGCCCAAGGTTCCGCATATGGGCCACGCGAATATTTTTGTGGCCCAGCCAATATAACGGTGAGTCGTCACTTACAATTATGAAAGGAAATAAGTCTCCTGTCAGATCCAGAATTACTGACACTCACCTTGGGTCAGTTTTGGAAGGAATCAGTGCGAACAGGAGTTCCCCTGAAGTAGGAAAGATAGTAGCAGAGAAGAGATGCCAAGTGTCGGGAAGACAACATTCATTTTATCATTGCTCTTGTTCTTCCTTTTTATACTATACTTTTCGAAATAAACCTACATTTCTATGAAAATTGAGGCTTTTGTTTTTTGCGGCCCACATAAACTTGAACCTTGTTTATTTGAGCCGTGTTAGCCTTTGAGTTTGACATGCTTGGGTTACAGAGACAATATGGGCTATGAACCCGCTCCATCTCTTTCCTTCTTTTTAAGGCAATGTTTGCATGGGTTAAATTTTCTTTAAAAAATATTTTTAAAGGTAATACTTGCATGTGTTGAAAATATTTTTACAAATGTTAATCCAAACAGCCCTTCAGGTAGCAGTGAAAGGCCTCCCTCCCTCTCTCTCCTGCCCTGATGCTGGTTCTCTTCAGTTTCTTGAGGATACGTCTGGAGAGAGATGTTCTTCTGCTCATGAACAAGCATACGCAGTGTGTGCATACCTCCTCTTTGTCTTTTTTTTACACAAATTGTAATAATATCAGGTCTGTACTTTTAAAAACTTTAATATACTTACTGTTCTGTGGCAGGACATACAAGGATCCTCCATTCTTGTTGACTATCTCTCGGAGGGGAGGTCCCACGTCTTTTCTGGGTTGTTTTACCTGTTTTTGTTTGTTAGTTTGCAGTGACAGACAGTCATGTATGAACATACTTGTGCCTACATATTTACTCACTTCTGTGTCCATTTCAGTAGAAGAAATTCCTAAACGTGGGCTCACTGGTTGAAAAGCCTGTGTGTTTAGATTTCAGCTGATGCTGCCAGCCTGTGAGGCTTAGCTCTGAGACTGTTTCTTCGCAGCTCCGTCAGTCGGTGTGTTAGCAACTTTCTATTCTTGCTAATTTTACAGGGAAAAAAATGGCATCACATTGTGGTTTAATGGGGGTTTCCTTGTGAGTTGTGTTGTGTGTCTCTCATTTGTTTTACGCTATTTGTCTTTCTCTTTCTGTGGGCTGTTCATGTCCTTGGCCTGTGGTCTAACTTGGATTGTTGTCTTGTTTTTTTTTATTGAGTTATAATTTCTCATCTCTAGTTCCACTGGCTGCCCTCACCACCTTCCCCTACCCTCGAGAGCAGCAGCCCCTGTGATGTATTTATGTTATGTTTATCCTTAGATATGGAGTATTTTAGAGAAAAATACGATGTTGATTTATATGTACATGTATTTTAAACTACATATATTGCGTTGTGCCACAAATCATGATCTTTTTACTTCTTAAACCTGATACTGTATTTTTAGAAAGATCTCTGACCACCATGTGAGTTTCATGATTGGAATTATTGTGGAATCATCGTAAGCGCTGATTCTTCTTGGCTGCGTGTAGGAAGGTTGTTTGGAGAAATGGCATTTTGGGCGTGTGCCTTGGAGGATAAAGAGGAGTTGATAGATGAGCAGGAGGATGGGGAAGGGAACAGAACTGAGCGAGAGGCAGCATAGGACACGCTGACATGTGAAAGTACTGGGAACATTCAGGGAAGCCCCAAAGGCTACTGGCGTGGAGTTCAGGGTGTGGGTGTGTGGCCCCAGGAGAGGCTAGGGGTTTCAAATGCCAGGGCTGGACTTTCCCTAAAGGCTACAGGGTGAGGCAGTGGGGGTGGGAGTCATTTGGTAAGATTTTCAAGAGCAGAAGTGATCTCTGGAACCAGAGTGGGCTGTGGACGTGGATGTGACGGGCAGGAGGCTGCAGACAGGAGAGGATCGGGCTCTGTGTGAGGGTGGGGTAGCTGCGGAGGGAGAACCAGAAGCCTGGGCACCGGAGGAGGCATGAGGGGCCTAGGCTGGTGTCAAGACTGCTCACTTGGGAAGCCAGGAGGACATGGTGTCACAGGCAGGACCCAGGAGGCGTAGGCTGGGCCCAGGGTTCATTTCCGGGCACATGACCTTTTTGACAGCTGTCAGCCACACTGTCAAATTTAAAGGCCTGCTCACCCTGCCGGAGCCTCCCTGTTGGCAGTGAGAGCTCCTCCAAGCTGGGGAGGGGTTTGTGACAGCTCAGTGAGTAGGTGGGAGGTGAAGGTGTGGGAGTGGGTGAAGTTGCCAGGGAGAGTGAGGAAGGCAGGAGAGAGCCCGGGGCAGGCAGGAAGGCAGGGAGAAGTGGACAGACAGGCCCAGCCAGCCAGGGAGCTGGGTGCACTTTTGAACTCTGTCCTTTGCTGGCCGGACAAGCTTGGGACAGCATCCTCTCAGGAGGGAGGGTGGGCAGGGGTTGGGGGTCGGGGAAGGTTATAAACAAGGAGCCCGAGAAAGGGGTCCCTGCTCTCCTGGCATCTCTCAGTGGGGCTTTGGAGGGTGCATAGGCGTGCGGAGGCATACAGGAGGGACTGGGCCCCCAAAGCACAGGTAAGTGTAAGAAGCTTTCTTCCCCGGGAGCTGGGCCTCCCCACCTATTCAGCCTGTGGGTAACTATAGAGTATAGATATGGATGGGCTCCTGTGGCACAGAAGGACCCTGGGCCCAGGGCTTTGCTGCTACAGGCAGGGTACGTGTGGGCACCCCCCGCCCCCCCCCCCCTGCCGCAGGGGAATACGCAACCCTTCAGGTGACCCAGGAAATGCCCTGCTCTGAGCCCTGTCTTCCTCCTGCACTGTCGCTGTGTTGGGCAGTGTCCCCGCTCTGTTCCCGTAGCACCTGAGCCTCCCTCGCCTGTGTAGTGTGAGCCTGACGTCCCGCTCTGCACCTCCCAGCAGGTCACGGCTCATGAGCATTATTAGGAAGGCTCCGTTCATCCTCCAAAGGAACAAATGCTTGTCACTGATTTTGAATACTTTCCCACCCATACTACTTTATGTATTTATTTTTAGAAAAGCAAGCAAGAATTTATTGACCGCAGCAAAAATATACTTAGGAGAGTGACACAAGGAAGGGCATAGGAGAAGCAGCAGGAGAGCCCAGGCTGGGCTGCTTTGGCTCACTGGGAAGTCAGAGAAAAGGGGGCCTTGGAGACAGGTTCAGAGGATTAGCCTGGGGTGAGCTGCCACTGCCCACTGCTCCCCCAGCTGTAACTCCCCTGGGGTCCCTTAGAGGTTAGGGGAAAGATGCCAAGGCGTGGGAGAGGGAATGGCACGGGTGTGCTCCTGGGAGGGAGAGCACCTATATTATTTGATTTAATATTTTTCCTTGAAGAGACAATGTAAAGTAGGTATTACCTACTTTAGACCTACTTTAGCATGATTCTAAGCAATAACATCTGTGAAATCATAGGTTTGCTGTATCAATTGTTTTGAATGCAATTCAGGTAAATGTTTAATGATTTAAAACGTTCATTCTATGTTCCGCTTATCCACCTATGCAAACCTCGTCTCAGATCTGAGGAGGCGGGAGGAGGTCCTCTGTACTATGTAGGAGAGGGAAAATACTTCCTCTGCCCTGTTTGATTCAGTGACGGGCCTGACCAAGGACAGATGAACAGTAGCAAAGGTTTACTGGCATGCGCATGGGACCAATCAAAGACACAGCTGGCTTGTTAAAGTGAAAGGCTTCTACAGTAAACCCTCATTTTGGAGATGATGATTTGATGGACTTCAGATTTAACGGACAGAATTCCCCGTCCATATATCATATGTGAAAATTAACACCCTGTTAATTTTAAATGCTTTTAACCAAGATTTGCTTATAATTCAATTAACAAGTTATTTTTGTTATTAATTCACTATTATTTTAAACTAATTTTAGTGAATAGGCCATATGTTGGAAGAGACACTGCAGTAATTTCACTGACATAAGTAATTATTACATATCCATAACTATAGCTACATATTTAAATCCCAGTCACTGCTCCTAAATAGTGTTTGGCGAATGATCAGCACGTGATCCCACTGAGTGTGTGTGACCTGCTGCAGCGGTTTCAACTGCGCAGGATGTTCCCACGTGCACTGAGCCACGCCCCAGCGCTCCAGTCGCCTGCGCGTGTGTATTCGGGTGACCAGTGAATGCACGCATTTACTAGACCTGTTCAGTATAAATTTAAAATGACAGTAATACATATAGAAAACTTCTCTGTGAAATTAAACTTTTCATTCATACTGAATTTTAACCACACAAACGTGTCTACGTAAGTAAAACACAGGCAAACTAATTTGATGAGGTTTGCCTTTGGCAAACCTACTTTATTGGGCTTTCGGCTTTAATGGACACCCGTCGGCTGAATTAGCCCATTACAGCGAGGTTTTACTGTTTACTTAGTAGGGGAAATGGAGGGGAGAGAAGGCTCCTATGGGAAGGCAAATAGGTTTCTGTAGGACACACAACTGGGTGTTAGGACAAATGAAAGGTGAGAAAGTCTGTGGTAAAGTTTGGGTTTAGGAGCTGAGTGGTCTGGCTGTCCTGGGGGCCGAGCTCCTGAAGGAGGAATTACGAAGCTGCCGTTTCCACAGATAAGGGAAGCTCTGAGAAGGCTGCTTGCTGCATCTGTCAACTCTCAGATGTCTTTACCTTAAACAATAATCTTCATACCAACTGTGGAGGCCCAGCGGGTCCCACACCAGCATGAAGGAGGCCCCATGGCAGCCACCTGAGAGGTGGTCAGCACAGGTGCAGGCCCTCCCCTGCCCCCGCCCCACGGAGCTCAGCCTTCACAGGGAAGGACAGAGGTCAGCAAAGAACCTTCCAGCCATTAAAGTGAACAGAAATATTCAATCGTTATGTCACTCAACCGATTTAATTTTCTAATACCTTTATTATTTCTGCTGATGATCAACAGGATACATATTTATTTTAAAAAATTAGATACACACCAAAAAGCATAAAGAACTTAACCATGCATACCATACCACACACGGGCAGATAGCCA
Source organism: Eptesicus fuscus (assembly GCF_027574615.1). Classification (NCBI taxonomy): domain Eukaryota; kingdom Metazoa; phylum Chordata; class Mammalia; order Chiroptera; family Vespertilionidae; genus Eptesicus; species Eptesicus fuscus. The sequence continues at coordinate 56,456,632 of NC_072488.1, forward strand.
CCATCAACCGATGTGTTGGCATTTTATTGTCTAAATACACGAACACGTTTTTAAATATTGAGATTATACTGAGTATATAAACAGTTTTCTTACTTGATGATATACTGTGAACATCTTTCCACTTCATTAAATACTCTACAGAAACGAGATAGTCACAGGCTGCTGAGGTTCACCATCTGGCCCGATGGCTTTGCCACCATCTACTTATCCAGGCCCCGATTGGGGATGTTGACGGGGGAGCGTTCTTGCCGTATAAGTAACTGCATGCGCATGTGCTCCAGCAGATGTTTTGCAAGTGTCTTCTGGGTGCCCAGGGGGCTTGGGGACAGAGGTGAGTGACTGTAGAGTCCTAGTCACTGCTACATGAGGGTAGATCCATGACAAGTGGCCTGGGAGTGAGGCCGGGCCAGGGAGCCCTGGCCTGGGCATCTGTCCGCGGCAGAGGAGGGATAGCCTCAGAAGGTTACTGTGCCCACCAGGGATTGGGCAACCAGAAATCCAAGAAATTCAAGGGTGCCAGTCACTTCCACAATCACTCTTTGCCTGCTCCAGGAAACCCAGGCAACACCAGTGCCCGGCGTGTACTGGGAGGTGGGCGGTGGTGTTCCCGCTGGGTTAGCGCCCTTGCCTGACATGTCTCCCTCCCACTTGAAGACCACAGGCATCAGGGGTGCCTGTGACCCAGGCCATGGGCTCAGTCACTGACACCCTCACTTGGCCCTGCCTCCCAGCTCTGCTCCATCCCCAGGGAGCCCACAGTCCATTTGGGCAGTGGGACTGTCACCTCTGACCTGGTAGAGGAATGTTGGGAGGCAGGTGTCTGCCTGTCTGTTCTCCCCGAGGCCAGAGAGCTGGAAGGGATGGGCTATTTCTGGAGGAAGCAGCGTGTGTCTGCCCTACTCCAAGGCCTCCCACACATTCAGCGACATGGGAGGCCATCGAGGTGCTGCTGGCCTGGCTGTCACCCTGCCCGGGAGCACCCTGCTGTCACCTTGCCCTTGGAAGGATCGAAGTAATCGCTGTCAGCTTCGAGTGGGGAGAAGGGAGTTCAGGCTCCCCTGTCAGCAGCTCTGTTGGCTTGGCAAGGCCTGCTCCTCCTCACCTGTAGGCTCAGAGGGGAACTGAGTAGCAGAACATGTATCTGCTGGGTTCGGCAGCCCTGGGTTCCAGTCCAGCCTGCGTAACTGCTCTGACCTCATCTGTCTGTGGCATGGGGGTAATGACACCCACCCCCACCCGGACTCACAGGGGTTGGAGATGCTGCCTGTAAAGGGTGTGGTGCGGGCCACTCAGCACCTAGGGCCCTCGGTGAAGGGCAGGTACAAGCCAGGTGCCCGTTCCCTTCCTTTGCTGCCTCTGGGAGGCCAGAGCTGGTGCTGAAATCCCCAGAGCTGCTCTCCTGGGGTAGGCTCTGCTCCCTGTGCTCTCACTTCAGAGTGCCACCTCCCCACCTGTGCTGAGTGGCTTCCTCTGTGGGCAAACAGGAAGTCGCTTACCTCGAGGGAGGCAGGAAGGGCTGGCGGGCAGGGCTGCCTGCCCACAGCTGTGGTCATGTCCGGAGATGGTGTGTCCTCTGGGCCCTGGGGGGCGAGAGGACGGGTAGGGAACCCAGGAGTGAGGGGATTGCAGGGGATGGAAGCTCCATGTTGGCAGGGGCTCTGGGGCACACACCAGTTTCCCCTGCCATGCCCTCACTGTCTGTGGCCACACACCCTCCGTCCTTGCTGGCACCAGGGGTCCACGCCCAAGTTGCCCCTTGCAGTCTTGGGAAGGAGTTGGAAGTCCTGGGACATGGAGCAGAGCTGGTGGCCAGGAGTCTGGGTATCTCTTCTCGAAGTCTGCTGCACGCAGGAGCACCCGCCAGCCATGCCCCAAGGCCCCAAACACACACCCTCACATATGAGACATGCAGCCTGGAGGAGAGGGAGAGCAAGGAGGAGGAGAGGAGAGTGGACTCACCATGGGCTTGAGGCCCTACATAGCCGGGGTGAGCCAGTCAGCCCTGGCGCCTGGATGTTCACAGTGAAGGGGAGGAGCTGACCACTGGCCCCTCCTGCTCAGCCCCATTTCAGCCGCAGGGAGCTGAGGGCCACCAGGTGGGTGGAGAGGTTGGGGCCGGGGTGGGAGACTGGCCCTGTCCTCCCCTCATGGTCACCTGGCTCCTGTCTAATTTCCTGTACCCTCCTTCCCCGCTGGTCTGTACCCTCCCTGTGGCCCCGTCCGGTGGTCACTTGACTGCGTATCTCCCTAGACTTTGCAGCGGCATTCGCGAGAGCTGACCACTTCCTTTCCTAAAGTCCTCTCCTCCCTCGTCTTCTGTGACAGCACTCTCAAGCTTTCTCACCTCCTTAACAGTGCAGCCTTCCCGCGCGGCCCCGGCCCCCAGCACGGACCCACGTCCTGCTGGTCACACACGCTGCTCTCTCCACTCCTGGTGTGTTTTTCGGTTGCCTGCTTGAGTTTCTGATAGATCCACAAACCTAATATTTAAAAAAGTCAAATTCTTTGTTTTCTCCCCTCAGCCGCACTGTCCTGATTCTGTGCCTTTTCAGCAGATGCTATTACCACCCATCGAGTCGCTCTCGCTAGAAATCCGGGTTACCCTCGACTCCCCTGTCCTCTACGCCTCTCATCTGCTTAAGTGGCACGTCCTGCCAATCATCCAGGACATACCCCCAGGCCTCTGTGTCCCTTCCTCCTCCATAGCCTTGCCTTCCAAGCCACGGCCCCACCTCCCCTGGACGGCCACAGAGCCCCCACGGGCCCCTGGTTCTCATGGAGCCTCTGACTGTCTTTTCCATTCAGCCACCGCTGATCTTAAACACTGCACTGAAATGCTCCCTGCCCCGTCATATCCCCGCTGACCGTGTGTCCTGCTTACCACTGGGGACCCTCAGGACCTGGCCCTGCCACTCTAGCCCCATCTCCCCCTCATCCCTGGCCAAACTGGCCTCTCTCTGGTCCCTTAACTCAGGGAGGCCTTTCTGGCTTCAGGTGAGGCAGTGGATGTGCAGTTCTCCTGGCCTAAAACTCTCTGCCCCACGCTCTTCACATGCCGGCTGCTCCCGGGATTTCCTGTCTCCCATCCCGATGAGCCCACCGCTGCTCTCTCATTCCTCCCTGCTTCTTCCCTCCCTGGTTCTGGCATTGATTTATTCCTCCGCTGGTTTATTTTATTTTATTTTTCCCTTTATTGATTAAGGTATTACAAATGTGTCCTTATCCCCCCATTGTCCCCCCCATCCCCTCACTTATGTCCTCACCGCCCCCCTCCCCCCAGTGTCTGTATCCATTGGTTATGCTTATATGCATGCATACAAGTCCTTTGGTTGATCTCTCCCCCTTAGCCCCGCCCTCCCCTGCCTTCCCTCTAATGTTTGAGCATCTGATCGATGCTTCTCTGTCTCTAGATCTATTTTTGTTCATCGGTTTATTTTGTCTCTGGCCTGGAAGCTCCCTGAGGGCAGGGATTGTGCTTGCTTCCTGGTGGGTCAGCAGCATCTCCTGGGTGAGCATGTGGAGGAGGTGCTGGCTGAGCAGTGGCCACAGTGCAGAGGCCCTGGAGGCTGTGGGCTGAGGGCGGGCCTGCATTCGGCCTGGGCCACGAGGCTTCTGGCTTCCACATGTGCAGTGCTGTAAGAGCACAGGTGCAGGAGGGGGAGCAGCTGGGGCGGGGCGGTCAGGAGCCAGGTTTGTGCCACTGAAGTTGAGGTGCCCCTAACATTTCCTTCCCAGAAAGAACCGTGGGGGCCCCTCCTGACACAGGGATATGTCTGGGTTATAACTGCAGCTGACAAACTATCACCCAGTGCGTCCTGTCCTACTTCCCACCTTAACCATGGGTTAGGTCCTCAGCCTCCTGGGAATGTGGCTGCAGAAAGAGAGCCCCACCCAGCTTTCGGCCCGCCACAGCCCCCTTCCCTTCCTGGCTCCCTCCTTGCCCACGGGCCCAGGTCCTGTCTGCGCCCCTCAGGTGCAGGGCTGCGTGGAGCAGCGAGGCAGTGCCCCACGGGAGGAAGAGGCCAGGCAGGCCTGGGAGGCAGAAAATCTGGGCTCCTGGTGCCTGGAGTGTGCTGGAGAAGGTCTGGGAGGCTCTCCCTGTGGACCCTCACCGGGGGGTGGGGGGGGGCAGAAGAGGTGGGCTGGAGCTGCCGCCCTGCCTCTGGCCTGTGGGCTGTGCGGCCTGGGCTGTGCGGCCTGCTGGTCTGAGGCAATATGCGAGTGGAGGAGTCTCCTGTGCAGTGAGATTTACAGGGACTAGATGGGATGGCTTCGGTCTCAGGACCCTCCGTTGACAAGTCGGTGGTGGTTGAGGCCGGAGAGGTAGACTGTGCAGGGAGAGACAGGAGCCGTACAGCAGTGCCCTCCCCACCCCCACCTGGCTCACTTGTGGACACCTGTGGCCTGTGTTCCACGGAAGGACGTCAGGAATCCAGGGAGGGAATGGACAAGAGCTGGTTCATGTGGTCGGAGGCTGTGAGCTCCCAGCCCAGCTGTGTGACTTCCCAGCTGTGTGACTTCCCAGCTGTGAAGCCTGGGCCGAGGCCTTGCCTCTCTGGGCCTGCCTCCCCATCTGTATAATGGGGGTAGTGAGTAGGTGAGCGGGGTGGCTGAGGCACTCATGGGCAACACTGACCATGAGACAATTATTATCAGGTGACAAAAATAAAAATGCCAATTGTTACAAGCAGAAAAGAACAGTTGCCCAACCTGGGCCTCCTGTGTCCCCCCCCAGGTGCCCTGCAGGTCCCGGAGCTGGACAAGATGAGAAGCTGTGACAGAACCACAGGCAGGAAGGGGTGGGGCCTTTCACAGTGCAGGGCCTGCACCTTCCCCTTTCTCTCTCCCAAGCCTGGGGGCGGGTGAAGGGCGTGATTCTCTCTGGACTGAGGGCGGGGGGGGGGGGGGCACGTGGGTAAGGGGCCGTGAGGCGCTGGGCCTGTGAGTGAAGGCTCCTGTCTTGTGGGCAGGAAGTGAGAGGTGCAGAGCAGCTGGGGAGCCCTGGGGAGACTGGCGGGGGGAGGCAGAGCGGGAGGGGTGAGAGTGTCTGGGGGTGAGGGGAGCGGAAGTCGGAAGCTCCAGCCACCACATTCGCCACTCGCAGGGCAGATACACGGCAGAGGGAACCGCTCGTTTAGAGGTGAGCGAGGTGGCCTGCTTGGGGTGGGCCTGGGCCGGAGCAGGCCATGGGTGCCCTGGGGCAGTGGCTGGGGCAGGTGGTCAGAAGGAGGGCCCTGTGGTCTCTACCGGGCACCTGCTGTGAGCCTGGCCCAGGCTGTACCCCCACCTTTCACTTCCTTCTCTCCATCCCCCTCCTCTCTCACCCTTCCCCTGCCCCTTGGGTCCTTTCTCTGCTTCCTGCCCCAGCCCCGCCAGAGCCCTTTGGGGTCTGCAGCAGTGAATGTGGGGTCCGAGAAAGCCGCTGGGGCATGGTGACTGCTGTGGCTGGATTCCCAGTGGGTGCTCTTGGGGCCTGAGGCCTCAAGGAAGCCTGACCCTCGATCTTTGAGGGAGAAAGGCCAGATGGGCTGGGAGTAGTTTGGGGTGTGGTCACTGCAGCTCAGACTCCGCTCTAAGGGGGCTCCCAGCTCCATCCGGAGGAGCTGGTTACAGGCAGGGCCCCGACTTGCTGGTTTGCCAGGTCCCCTGATGGGCGGTAGAAGCCATGCCACTCAGTGTCCCTGTGCGGGCGCTCAGGCCTTCCAGGTGTGGCTGTGTCTTCACGGTGAAGCCAGCCACGGAGGGCCCACCCCTCACAGGACCTGGTTCTAGAGCCTGAGATGCTGAAAGCTGGGCAGGGCCACCTGCCATGGGCCAGGATTAGTCCCCTCAGGGCCTTGGCCAGGTTTGAAGGACGGGCCTGTTGCCCCAACCTCCTGGACATCTGTAAATAAGGAACCGCCCAGCCCAGGGCTCAGAGCCTGCTGAGCTGTTTGTGGAATGAGGGGGTGAGTCCCAGAAGGGGTGAGGAGACCAGCCTGGCCCGAGCCCTCCTGGTGCGCCTAGCCCTTCCCAGGCAGCAGCTGCTCTGGGACCTGTTGGTGCTCTGCCCCATTCTCTGCCCCATCATCCCTCCTCTCTACCTGAGTCCTGGCTGACCCTGACCCTGACCCCAATACTGGGCCCTCAGCGCCCCCAGAGCCTCCCTCCTTCCCCCTCCCTCCCTCCTTTCCTCCCTGCACATTTGCATGAGGGCTCCTGGTGTGGCAGGAAGTGGGGCCTGCCCTGAACTTGGCATGCTCAGTCCCCAGGTTCAGGCAGGGACATCAGTCCTGCAGCTCCGGACAGAGGGCTCACCCTCGGCTCCCGCCCTTTGGGACGGCATTTCTGACCCGGCTCCTGCACAGGGACAGCACCCGGCACTTCCTCAATCCCGGGACAGGCCAGGAGCCTTTGCTTTTTCCACAGGAAGGAAACAATTTCCGCAGTAAAAAGAAGGCATGTTTGCTGAGTGGAAGCTTAAAAGGAGAGACACACAGAGTCCAAGGGGAGATTCGGGGCTGGCCGGCGCTGGAGGCCTTAGAGAGCGAGGTGCCCACCATGCTGCTGTGCTGGGAGGGAGGCTGTTTTTTGTTTCACTTCTCTGAGCGGACCCTCAAAGCAGCGGAGTTTAAGGGGCAGGCAGGGCACGGCGCTTTTGAGCACCATCAAGGCCCGGGCCCAGCACAGGCGCAGACCCGTGGAGCAGCTTACTCCTTCTCGTCTGTGAGAATGGACAGGAGTTGGTTCATGTGGTCGGAGGCTGTGAGCTCCCAGCAGACCAGGAAGCAGGTGGAGTTTCTGACCAGAGTCGGTGGCTGGTCAGCTGCAGTTAGGATGTGAGTCCAGTCTGTGGGCCTTAGGTGTGGGTGCGCAGGATGCCCAGGCTGTCACCTGTCCCAGGGCAGGCTGCCCGCAGCCTCTTGCAGGCAGAGCGTTGGCTGTGTGCCCAGCCAGGGGGAGAAAAGCAGACGCACTATCAGAAGCACAGTTCAGCTTCCAGACGGGGTTCCCTCCTGTCCCAGTGTCACAAAGAAGCTGCCCTGAAGCCAGGTGGAGTGGAACTGGCGGTAGGGGCACTGTGTCCTGGTCCCCAATTCAGCCCACCAGCTGGCACAGGCGCAGCCCCTGCGGACTTCTCCTCCAGAGACCCCTCGAGACGAGGTTGCCTGATGTGAATTTAGCTGATGAAGCCGGGGCCGCAGTGGACCCGTGCCCTCCCCGCTGGTTGTCTTCTGGAGCATCAGTGTTTTCTGGATACTTCTCCCAGAACTTCTCCTCAAACGTCTGAGCCCTCACAGAGCTTAGGAAATGAGGGGCCACTTTATCTTAGGGGTGGCAAACCCCCCTTGTGAGACGAGTGGCAGACTGTCTCCCTCCTTTGTTCTGAGGATACCCGAGAGGAGCTATTTCAAGAGAGCTCACTAAACGCCAAGAGCGGAGAAAAAAGTAAATCAAGAAGATTCTAGATGCAGGAGAGCAGGCCCACCTCTGCCTGAGAGGTGCCATCCCTGCCCCCAGAACAGGCTGGTCGCCCCCTTGACCCTTGCTCTTTAACCCTTGCTGGGTCAGGACGGGTGGGACTGCCTTGGTGGCCATAAGTCACCTCTCTCCTTAGGTCCTTCCACGCCTCCAGGGGGAGAAATTGAAAAAAGAAAAAATAAAGGTGGGGTGGGAGGGAGATAGAGATAGAGACTCAGACAGATAGAAAGATGAGAGATAAGAAGATAGATAGATAGATAGATAGATAGATAGATAGATAATAGAGAGATAGATAATAGAGAGATAGATAATAGGTAGATAGATTGATAGATGATAAATAATAGAGAGATAGATAGATAGATAATAGAGAGATAGATAATAGGTAGATAGATTGATAGATGATAAATAATAGATAATAGATAGATGATAGATAGATAGATAGATAGATAAGAGATAGGTAATGGGTAGATGGATCGATAGTAATAGATAGTAGGTAGATATTTCAATGGCCTGAATGGGTCCTCCAGTTTCCTCTCCATCTAGCTGCTCCTGGGAAAAAGGGACACACAGGAGTGTTCTGGCTGCTGGCCCCGCAGTGACGCCCAGGGACAGCTCTGCCTCCTGGGCTTCCTGGGAGGAAGGTGTAGTTGGCTCAAGGGCAGCCTGCCCCTCAGGTCAGAAGGTCACGTGATGCTGAATCTCCTCTCAGCCCAGGCTCCCAGGGCCCCGGTGAGTTTGAGCATCTGTCATCCCTCCCTCCCCATTCTCACAAACACCGCCGAGTGGCACCTCAGCCCACAGCCTTGCTCTGGCAGTGGGAGCAGAGCATGAGTGACTGCTCACAGGGCTTGCGCCTGCAGGGTTTTGAAGAGAGCGATGGCAAGAGAGCCGCAGACCTGGGTTCAGAGCCCAGCCCCCTTCCCCGCTGAGTTCCCTGCACATTTCTGGAACTCAGCAACTTAGCGTCTCCATTAGTAGAAGGAGACAGATGTGGCCGCTGTCCAGTTCCTGTAGCTGCCAGGTGCTCGTGGTGAAGCAGGTGCAGTGGGTCATGTTGTGGGGTCCACGCATTCCTTGCACCTCCCAGGGCAGGGGGGCGGGGGAGGAGGGTTGCCGGATGAAACCCAGGATACCCAGTTATGTTTGGGCTTCAGAGAAACAATGAATACTTTTTTGGTGCAAGTATGTCCCAAATATTGGGAATGGGGGGGATGGGTGTCCTATATATTTATTTGCTAAATGTGGCAACCCTGCCACACACAGCTGTGGCCCCCAAGTGGAATTGCCGACTAGAGCCAAGACCCCTCCCACCAGGCTCTGTAACCCCAAGTCTCACAGGGGGTCCTGGACTTCTTAGTCAGCACTAAGGTTGTGTTTCTAACCTGCTTGAACTGAAGCATAACCACACCCCCCACCCCGAGCTTTATAGGTGGGAGAGAGCCTAACATCATCGATCACCAAAGTGATTCGGTCGCCCAGCTCATCCCTAGTGGGACAGCCCTGGACCGGACCTGCCTTCGTGGCACTTAGTCTGGGAAAGGGAGGAAACTAGACATTGCACGCTGGGGTAAGCGGGCTGGGAGGGGTGGGGCGCAGCCGGCTGAGTTTCACCAGCTCAGAGTCATGGCCCCACCAAACTGCATACTTGTCCCCGGCCAACTGCTGTCCGTCTGTCTGTCGGTCTGTCTGTTTCTATGTCCCCCTCCCATGGTCGTGGGCTCCCCCATCCCCGGGCTCCTTCCACCCTCCCCCCGCCCCCCAGGCCATTCGGACGCCTCAGGCCCAAGCTCTCTCTTCCTTTTGGTCCTGGGGAAAGCTGCCGCAGCTTCTCAGACCTTTCCCCTTTGGCTCTCGGGGACACCTGGCTTCTTCAGGGGGTGGGGTGGGGGGGCCCGAGCCAGCATCTAAGCGTAGAATTAACATTGACCCATGTGGCTGCTCTGTGTACACACGCGTATTCACTTATAAGTACACAAGCTTTTCCATGTGGGCTCCAGAGTGGGGTGGCCAGGGTGTAAATCCTGGGGCTAACATAATTAATTTTGTGACCCTGAATAAGTTACTTAACCGCTCTAAGCCTCAAGTCTCCCTCTGCCAACTTTAGATAATAGTAGCATCTACCTCCAAGGATTGCTTTAACAATCAACTGAGATAATGCAAATCCCCTTGCACAGTGCCTGGCATGAAAAACTCAGAAAATGTTAGCTATTATAAATAGTATGTTTGCAAAGGTGGCTGTGGGACTCCTTCTTGTAAAAACTTGCAGGACAGACATGCTTGCCCTCACCCTGCCCGCCATCTCTGTTCCATTGCTGGCATTTGAACTTTTCCTGTCAAGCGGGTTCTCTCGTGACAGCGGAGGTGTGGCGTCACTGGTGCCTCAGGAAGGCCCCTGAGGCTGGTCACGTGCAGATGCAGGTGTGGGGTTTGGAGGAATGAGGACCTGCCGAGAAGGGTCTGAGGCAAAGGAAAAATAAGAGATGCGATGAGACCAGGGGCGCCTTTCATCCCGGAACGGCGTGTCGTGAGTCTGTGTTTGACCTCGCACTGCCTGAGAGCCAGTACGAGGTGGAGACAGTCCAGTGACGAGTTTCACAGTGGCCAGGGCGTCCCCTGGCCAAGCTGTACGGCTGTAAACCAGGACCCGCTGGCCAGTCTTGTAAAGGACCAGGCTCCAGAGACAGGAGCCTCAGAGAGTGGGAGTAAGGCCGTGGCCTTCTTTCCTAGGCGCCTGCTTCTCCCACGAGAAGTTTTGTTCCATTTTCGTCGACTCTGGTCTGTGTCTCTCTGGCTGCCACCTGCTTTGGCTTACGTGCTGTTTTGGCTCACGTGCTGTTTTTGGCTCGCCACTGATTTCACGCTGTTCTGAGGCACTTCCATCTCCTGCTGCTGGCTGCCTCTCCATTCTCCAGTTGAGATCCCTGAGAAGAGGATCTGATTCAGCCAGTCCATCTTTTTTCAGCTAAGCCCCCCGGGCCACTTCAGCCCACAGACGGGTGTCTTTGGAGCAGGCGGTTGAGATGGTGGGGTCAGAGGGCATGCATGAAGCACTGCTCCCCCACAGGGCTGTGGAGGACAGTGTACTCCAGCCGGGGCCATGCGCATGGCAAGGACCCCCAAGTACATCTGACACACTAGACAGGAGCTGGCAGCCCTTTGCTGACCTGCTGTGCTTTGGGCATTTCCAGGGCAGAGTGGATCTCCGTTGCCCCCCGGGCCAGCAGTCCCCCTAATCCACACAATGGGACTGTGACGGTGGACACTGCTGTGGATCCCTGCACACTTGCTCCCTGTGGATGATGGATGACAACACACTCTCTGAACACCCGGAACCCGTGGAATTCCTCAACATCTATTTGAGGGACAACCTGCAGCCCCATCCAGGAGTACAGCCGAGGGAAACGAGCAGCCGTCCTGACCCGCCCGGACCTTTGCAGGAACTGACCTGGGCATCTGACCCTTCTGAGTCCCCAGGGAGGCGAGATGCTCCTGCCGGGGGCTCTAGGGCCGAGCCCGAGGGCCTGGGGAGCGGGTCTTCCCAGGGGGGCCCACGGCAGAACCCCAGCTCGTCCACGCAGGTGGTGTTCTGGGCGGGCATCCTGCAGGCCCAGATGTGCGTCCTGGACCTGGAGGAGGAGCTGGAGAAGACTGAGGGACTGCGGGCCGAGCTGAGGTCCTGCATCCCTACGGCTCCTGTGGACCTCCCCACGTTCCCCTCCAGCCCGGCAGGCCCCCTGGGCCCAGGCCCCCCTGCCAGCTCTCCCTCGGGAGAGGACAGCAGCAGGTCCAAGGGAGAGAGCCAGACCCAGGTGTCCCCCGGGGAGGGGACGCCAGAATCCTCCCCAGAGTGGGGTGCCGAGGAGGAGAGCCTGTTCTTTGACAACCCCCTCTTCCTGGAGAGCCCTTGCTCAGAGACCAGCACTCCAAGAGAGCGCTTCTCCTGGGGGCACTCCAACTCCTGTGCTGACAAGGACGACAATGGGAGGCCTGAGAGCCCGCAGACCCTGGAGCCTCCTCTCCTGCTGGGCAGGGTGCCATGGGGGCTGGGCGATGAGCCAGACTCGGGGGACAGCGTGGCTGATTCCAGTGGGCACACCACCCCTCCGTTCCCTGTGCCCACCTACAAACCACACTCCTTCTCCTGGGCCGAACCTGACGCCGTCCAACAGGCTCCCGCAGCACCTCCCAGCTGGGTGGGGAACAAGGTAAGCCGGGCCTTGGGAGCCCACCCAGAGCTGGGCCTGGGACACAAAAGGACAGGCCTTGCTCTGTGGCCGCCCAGCCCAGACACTCTTCAAATGCCAGGGCCTTTGGGGACCCTGGAGAAATACAACAGGAAGGCAGGACCAGTGAGGCCTTTAGAATTATGAGAAAATGGACAGATGCTGCAATGTCACTGAACGTGTGCACATGACATCCACGTCTCCGTCTTGCCAGCTCAGGGGCGTGTCTGGACACATGGGGTGGGTTAGGTGGGGGGGACTGGCGGCCCCTCTAGGTGCAGCCTGTTCCTGCCCATCCTCAGACTGTACCCTCCCGCCTCTAACACACCCCAACCCCAGCCGTAGCTGCAGGGGTCAGCGGCCAGGGCACCTTCTGCCCCCGGGAGGTTTCTGTCCGCGTCCCTCCTCTCTTTCCTTAGAGACTTCAGCGTTTTGTTACTTTTAGCTTACCATCTCTCATTCCTCCTCCCGCCCAGTGTCAGCGGGTCAGGCCCACAGGACGATGGCAGACGAGCTTGCTATCAGCTAGGACAAGTTCTGGGGACAAGTGTGTGAGACAATAGGGGCACAGTTTTCCCAGGGCGGCCTCTGCTGAAGAGATAAGGAAGCTTTAGATGGTGGAGCGGGGCCCGGAGACTCTAATCTCAGAACCCAGAGAGCCTCAGAGGCCTGCTACCCGGAGAGGAGCCCATCTCCCCCCAGGCTGTCCCCCCTCCCCCATGTGGGCTGGCCTCCTGGCTCTGGGGCCCTGGGGGTCACCCGAGGGGAGCCTGGGGCCCGGTTCTCATCCTTGAGCTTGCAGGGTGCTCCCACCGGGATGGCAGACCCTGCCCATGGCCTGGTGGCTGTCGCCCTCCCTATCACACAGCCCCTCCTTGGGCTGGTGCTGCGGGAGGCAGGGCCCCCTGGGGGACCGTGGAGGGGAGAGGACAGGCTGAGAAAACAAGTCAGTGGACATGGCTCGCGGCTCGGAGGGTATGGGAATGCCCTGGGGATTGCTTCCCCAGGTCAAACGCTCTCCTCTCCATTTCTTCCCTAAGGCTTCTCTGGCAGGAGGTCTTGACCCTGCAGCATCCTCTGTGGACAAGGCACTGACCTGGGAAACAGGGCATGCCAGATCTGACCCCAGCCCTGCCACCCATCCTCATCCTGTGCGTCCTCCGGCAAGTACCTTCCCCTCCCTGTGCCTCCCCTCCCCGCTCTGCGAAGGGCTCAGCACCAGCATTCCTAGGGCCCTCCCTCCAGGATCCTCCCCTGGACTCAGGGCCCCACTGGGCGAGAACAGCAGGGAGGGGTGTGTAACTGTTAGTCATTCTCCTTCCTCTCCCTCCCCTCTCCCTGCCTGGACTCCTGTTCACCCCTCAGGGCCTCCAGGGCTCATGGATACCCTGTGCCTCTCAACAGGCCCTGCCCAGTCCTGAGGGCTGGCAGACAGAGCAGGGTCCTTCCTGGCCCCAGCTGCCTCTTACCTCCCAGGACAGAGGTGAGACCCAGGGAGCCTGGGACATTGGGCGGTGGGAGGCTTTGCCATCTGGAGTGGGACAAAGGTCATTCTTGGATCCGTGGGTTGCATGAGGGCCCATGGTACCCTGTTAGATAGACCTATGACATCATCAGACCATGGGTGTAAGTACTCCCCTCACTGAGGAAATGTACGGGGACTCAGGTTTCGATGCCTGGCTCCCAGTTTACCTGTCCTGAGCCTGCTGCCTTGGGGCTGGAGTCCCGGGAACCCTGTGCCCCTGCACGTGGGAGGACGCTGCCCGAAGGAGGGACTGGACGTGCTGCCCAGCTGCAGGGAGGAGCCCAGGGAGGGTGCCCCGGGAGGAGGCCGAAGGCTGTCTGCTCTGCCAGGCCCCTGGGCCCCCAGCCTGCTGCTCTCCCTCAGGTGACAGAGATGCCGAGTGTCCCCAGGAGCCTGCTCCCTGCACCCCTGCCCCGGGCCCCTGGTGGGGCCCAGCCTCTTCGCCAGAGCCCAGCAGCCCTGAGTCTGAGAGCAGAGGCCTCGGGCCCAGGCCCAGCCCCGTGTCCTCGTCCTCCTGGGAAGGCAGCCCGCAGCCCCAGGGCTGCCACCCCAGCAGCGCCTTCCCCACGTGGACACTAGACGCTTCCCGCCTGGCCCTCCTGGAGACAGATGGGGCACAGCCACGGTCCTCAGAGAGAGAGGAGGCCCCAGAGGCCCTGGACCCAGGGGAGGAGGTGAAGAGTGAGGGCCCTGCAGGCACTGCCGACGCCGGCTCGGTCCAGCCCGATGCTCACCTGGCTTCCACAGGAGGGTAAGTGTGGGCTGGCAGCGGCTCCTCCTCGGGTGCGTCGGGGAGTCCTGGTCTGGGAGCGGGAGCAGTGCACGCAGGGGTTTAACACTCCTATCAGTTAAAGCCAGGATTATGTGCCTGGAACCAACAGGGTTCTGAGGAAGACGGGGTAGGTTTGAAAGCATCAGAAACCAAAGAGCAGACAGTCATAGACGTGGGGTGGGATTTGAGTCAGAGCCTATCCAAGGCTGGACAGCAGGAGGGACAAGTGTCCAGGAAACCTAGCCAGGCCCATGTGCCCAGAGAGATGGGAGTCGTGCCACGTAGCTGTGGGGCGTGGGAGGTCAGAGCATGTGAGGTGGGGTTACACAGGCTTTGACTCTGAGGAGGCATCTGGGAGAAGCTCATGTAGGAGCCTGGGCCCGGGAGCCGGCTCAGATCTCAGGGGAGCCGGAGCACCATGGCAGGCTTTCCTGGGACCAAGGGGAGGAGTCTGGGGGCCCAGAGCAGGCCCGAGTAACCCCAGAACTGAGGCCAGAGGTGGGAACAGGCCAGGTGGGAAGCCAGCCTCGTTCTGCCCCTCTGGATGCTGGGTGAAGACACCAGCCCCTGGGGTCCCACTGGGGAAGGGCGTGTGCTCTGGCTGGCAAAGGAGAGGTCATGCTGAAGAGGCCAGGAGGAAGCAGTGGCGGTGCAGGTCCTGGACCTGAAGCTGCACTGGCTGCAGGGTCAACCCCACTCCCATCCCCGTGCCCCTGGGTGTGGCTCAGAGTCCATCCTATCAGATCACAGAGCCCATCCTATCAGGATCACAGAGCCCATCCTATCAGGATCACAGAGCCCATCCTATCAGATCACGGAGCCCATCCTATCAGATCACAGAGCCCTCCTCCTCAGGCACCTGGCCACTCCGATGTCGGTGGAGATGCAGAGGCTGGGCCATCAGCGGGGTCTCAGAAGCTAGACAGAGTGGGGCACTCTACCAAAATTAAAGTCATATAAGAGGTTTAATTTTCTTGGCACAAGCTTGCTGGCCCAATAGCTATCTTTCATTCATACTTCACTTTCACAGTGAGGTCATAGAGATTTATTTTATTTTATTAACACCTCTGTTAAGATACAAGTCACTCGTTGAAAGTATACAGTCCATGACAGTGTATATTTGCAGAGTGGATTTTCCCTCCAAAGTGTCTCTCCGTTCAGATATCATTTTAGGAAGAACACCAATTGACAAGGTCATTTTGGTAAAGTATTTTAGGGCTTCGTCAGCTGATCATCCATAGAGTTAGTTGTCTTTAGATGGGACAAGTGTGTCTGTTTTAGTTCCTGCTCTTCACTGTTCGCTGGACTAACTCTCCCGGCTTCTCCGTCAGTGGCTTTCCGTGTGGTTCCTGGCATCTTCCCGCATCACTTTCGCCAACTTCATGAAAGCCTAGGAGTTTTGCCAGATTTGTAACTTTACTTTTCAGTTGGTTTGTATTCTGTTTGCCCTGCCCTGTTGGGTGTGTCTGAGCGTGAGGACTTGTAAGAAGTTACCAGCAGACACGGAGCCCGTTACTTGGAGAGAGGGCCGTGTATCAGTGAAATTCTCACGTTATGATGAGTTCTGCTTCCCTGCATAATCCCTCACTGTGGCAACTTGGATAACGAGCATTCAGATAATCAAGATACCAGGACGGGGTTGTGCTGTTGCCAGGGAAACCTAAGCGTCGGGTGGAGGTGGGACTGGTGACCTCTGAGGGTCTGAGTGTCAGACTGAGTCGGTGGGGTGGCCGGCCTGCACTCACTCATGCCGGGCCGCTATCCTATCCCGTCCCCACGGGAAGGCCTTTCTGTACCACGGCACAAGGGAGAGACAGCGAAGGCTGACACCCCAGCCTTCACCATCCCGAAGCCAGTCAGGCTTCCTATTCTTGCCTCATTCAAGCACTTTCCTCGGTGGTAGGTCTAGGCTTGGAAGCTGGAGCTGGAGGGTGTGGGAGGAGCAGGAATTCTGAGGGCTCCTCCACGACCTGATCCAGAACCCATTTGTGCCCATGAGAGTGAGGACACTGATGGCCTTTTGCAGGCTTCCTGAGAGCCCCATGCCCCAAGGGAAGTCCCCAGAGGAGGGCCAGGGGCCGCAGGCTGCAGACAAGCTGGCCAACGGCGTCAGGACGGACAAGCAGGCCTGGGACCTGGCCTCCCGCCTCTATCGCCTGGAGGGTTTCCGGAAGTCTGAGGTGGCTGTGCACCTGAGGAAGAAGTAAGGGGCTCAGCCTGAGAGAGGGGCCCTTGAGTGAGGCGGGCAGGCTCATTCCACCGGCCACTCCTCCCCAGCCCTCCAGCCCATTGCTGACCTCTCACCCCATCGTCCTGTCCTGGTTGTACCCTTCCCCTGTCCAAGCCTTCCTCTTCCTGTCACACTGGTGTCACCCCTTCTCCACACCCTTGACCCAGCTTAGAGCCATTGGATTGGCCACTTTGCCTTCCTGCCCTGATCACATGTGGCCCTGCCATCCAGCATGAGGTGGGGGCCAGTACAATCAGACCCTGGCTTTCCCTTGCCCTCTCAGGACCCAGGGTCCAGCTGGCTGGGCCTCTGCCTTGCTCAGGGCCCCCAGTCCCAATTCCCAGGCCCTGGGATGTGTGCAGGCCCGGGGTTCCCTCTGCGCCGGTGCCTCCGGCCCCCTCCTCCACCCAGACATGATCTCTACTTCCCTCCACAGCAATGACTTCAGCAGGGCTGTGGCTCAGGAGTACCTGTCCTTCTTCCAGTTCAGTGGCCAGAGCCTGGACCGAGCTCTTCGGTAACGCCTGGGCCCTCCCTGGGGAGGAGGGGTGGCCCGGCAGACCCTGCCCGAGCTCGGGGCCTGCTGTCCAGCCGGGGCCTGCCCTGATCCGGGCCTCCTTCCAGGAGCTTCCTCCAGGCACTGGTACTCAGCGGGGAGACCCAGGAGCGGGAGCGAGTCCTGTTCCAGTTCTCCAGGCGCTTCCACCACTGCAACCCCGGGCTCTTCTCCTCAGTAGGTAGGAGGGCAGGGCTCCGGGTGCCGCGGGCGGAGGGATCCTGCGCGGGAGTTCCCTGGTGGCAGTTGGTGTGGTGTGCTTGGGAGCTGTGGAGAACCAGAAGTGTTTGGGGGTCCCCTGCCCATTGTGGGCAGAGGGAGAGCCGAGTCCGGTCCCAGCACTTTCTCTCCACTCACCTCTCTGGGACAGATTCCGTGCACACCTTGACCTGTGCCATCATGCTCCTGAACACGGACCTGCACGGCCAGGTGAGCACGTGGGGAGAGCGTCTGTGGGACCCGAGGCCTAGGAGGGGCCAGGAAAGACCGCGGGGAACTGGAGAAGGTTCCAGAGTGGCTGGCCGGGCGTTTCCTCCTGGTGGCGCGTGCCAGCTGTCCCACTTCTCTCCATGCCACAGAACATTGGGAAGAGCATGAGCTGCCAGGAATTCATAAGCAACCTGAACGGCCTGCAGGACGGCGGGAACTTCCCCAAGGAGCTGCTGAAGGTGCGCTGCCAGGGCTGCTCACAGAAGGCTCCCGCCCCGTGCCTGAGCCTGGCTCCCCGTCCCCAGGGGATGCTGCACTGGGGCCTGGCTCCGCCCAAATATCCTCCAAGGACAGGGCCGGTTTACTGACTGCAGTGTCACCACCGGATTTGTTAGCTTGTGCAAATGCCTAGCCCTTCCCCCGCCCTGGACCTCCTGGACCAGACTTCTGGAGCTGGAGCCCTCGAAGTGGTCACAAAGCTTGATTCTGAGGCCTGTGAAATCGGGGAAGCACTGTTTTTTGGGTTTTCTTTTCTTCTTTAAGTGAAAAAAGGCAAAACTTCTAAGAGAAAGTCTAGAGCCAGCGCTCCAGCATTTGAGTTCTTGTCTTGGACAGTGTAACCCAATGCGGTGGCCAATGCGGGTTCCTCCTGGGGTTGAACCACTTAAGTGCTGTTATCACGACGGCATCAAGTGAGTCAGGAGCTCACACAGTGCCTGGCACACAGTGTGCTCTTCATTAGCAATCACATCATTTGTTCCCACGTCCTTCAGTAAGCATTTATTGAGCACTTACTATGTGCCAGGCCCCTGTAGGCGTGCCCAGGACTACACAAAGCTGGCAGGATGCATCTATGTGAATACTCTGTTACATCATGTGGAAGCTCAGCACCTCACTCATTCATTCGCTCACTCATTCATTCACTGTGGTCATTGGCCCCATCAGTCAGCCGGCCCTGCTCTGCTCTGTCAGCCCCCTCCGTGCAGGATGGTATGTGGATGAGTCCTTTCCCTTGGAGAGAAGTTCAGGCCTCGCTGAGCTCAGGTGGAGACTAGGACAGCACAATGTGTGACACATGGCAAATGCTCCATGAATGGCTGTGTGTGTGTGTGCGTGCACAGATGAGCTCCTTCCCATTCGCAGAAGGGGGGCAGCTGTATTGGGGTGGAAGAGGCAGGCTGTAGCACCCCCCACCCTACTTCTGCCAGATGGAGTTTGGTCCTCAAAGCCTGAGGCTCTCTGACCACCATGTGCCTCTGTTCCAGGCCCTGTACTGGTCTATCCGGAGTGAGAAGCTGGAGTGGGCTGTGTAAGTGACCTTCCCTCCCCACACTCCTCCCTTACCTCCGCCATCTTGCCCCTCTCCCCAGCCCACCTGAGGGCGGGTAACACATGAGGAGCCAGAGGCAGGGGACTTGGGGAAGACAGGAACAGATGGGTTGGCTTTGAAAGATTTCTTCTGGGGTATCCTGAGATGTGGCTCCCCAGTGAGAGAGAAAGGGTGGGGCACCCTGTCAGCACCTCAGCCTGCTTCTCTCTGTTCAGGGACGAAGAAGACGCAGCCAGACCTGAGAAGGCCCAGTCCTCACCACTCGGCGGCAAGATGAGCAGCCCCTTCCTCCAGCTGGCCCTGGACCCCACGGGGCCCACCTACAAGCAGGGCATCCTGGCTCGGAAGATGCATCACGACGTGGACGGCAAGAAGAGTGGGTGTCTCCTTCCGTGTGGGGCCTCTGTCTGTGTGGGGGTGCGGAGGGCTCTGCTCAGGGATGCGTGCTGACGTGTGCACAGGGTGACAGGCAGCCCACGTAACTGCCTTGATGGTGACTGTGTAAGGCACCACCAGGAGGGTGGGGGGCAGACCCAGGAGGGACCGATATTCCTGCCCCTGAGCCCGTGCTGAGGCAGAAGCCAGACAAGCACGTCGGTGTGAGAGCCGTGTGGGAAGGGCCAGATCCAGGACGGGCTGTGGAGGGGGCGAGGCTTGGGGTTTTGTTTGGGGTGGATGTGGGAGACAGGCACGTTAAGGCTCCTGGGAAATGATGAATCTGAGCCGAAGCTCGGAAGGTCTGGGTATCTGAAGGTGGGCAGAGGGTGAGCCCCATGAAGAAGGAGCAGACATAGTTTGTTCCAAACATGGGGTGTGTGAAAGAGAATGCTGGGAAACGCACTGGGGGCAGCATCACCCGGGTCTGCATTTGGGCCTTGTGCCCAGATGGCTGGAGCTTTAGAGCAGGGCAACAGCATGACCAGAGCAGGAATCCCAGCCAGGGCACCAGCATCCCACAGGCCCGTGCACGGCGGTGACCACAGGGAGCAGGCCCTCTCCTGCCCACGGGCTCCAGCCCCGTGCCTCTCCGGAAGGGCTCAGGAAGTCGAGGTCATCCACAGGGACTGAAGGATGTCCGAGCTGGGGCTGTGCTTGGGGTGGGTGTGTCTGGAGAGGGGATGGTCTGTCGAATTTGTTGTCTGTCAATAGTTCTCATCTGTTTTGGTTTCCACACGTGACTGCCTGTGTGTACGGCATGGTACATGCCTGTGTGTGACTTGTTTTGTGTGTCTGAATGATTCTATGTGCTTATGTGCATCTGGGGCTGGGGGGCTGGAGCTGGTGTGAGGGGCGAAGAGCGGGGGCCTGGGTGTGTCTGAGGGTATCTGGGTGGGGTGCCCCCACTCACCTGTGCATTCTGCTCCTGGGCAGCGCCATGGGGCAAGCGTGGCTGGAAGATGCTCCACACCTTGCTCCGAGGGATGGTCCTCTACTTCCTGAAGGTGGGAAGGGCGCCCACATTGCGATGCGCAGGGCGGGAAACGGGGGAAGGCCCAGAACGGTGGGGGTGGGCGGCTGCTACTGAAAACCTCTTTCTGAGCCGCTGTGCCCTGTGGCAGGGAGAGGACCACGGCCCCGAGGGGGAGAGTTTGGTGGGGCAGATGGTGGACGAGCCCGTGGGGGTGCACCACTCGCTGGCTTCGCCGGCCACCCATTACACCAAGAAGCCACACGTCTTCCAGCTGCGGACTGCCGACTGGCGCCTCTACCTCTTCCAGGCACCGTGAGTCTGGGTGGGAGACTAGCAGAAGGGCCCGCTTCCTATCCCCTGAGCCCTGCTCCTCTGGGGCTGCCATCTGGACCAGCAGACCTCGGCAGCCCTGCTGAGGGGCTCTGACTGCACACTAAGGCAGGGCTCCCGCAGCCCCGCCCCGCCCACGGCCCACCTGGCCTGTGAGTGGCTCTGCCCTGTAAGCCCAGGTCAGCCTCCCAGTTTTGAACAGAGGATTCCAGGGTAACGATGACATCAACATTTTGGTGGCATTTGATATAAAAGCTGTTGCCCTCCGGATTGTCCTCTTTGATGAAAGGGGAAATGCACCCATGGAGGTCAGCCACAGGGCTTCTGGCTCCTTGAGGCTCCAGTCCTGAGATGCTGGACTGCTGTGAGAACACAGAAGCTGGGGGGTGGGGGGGGGCGGTAAGCAACAGGACAGACTCTGAGGCCCTGGGACCCCTGGGGACCCACCGCCTCTCTGCCCTCAGCACTGCCAAGGAGATGAGTTCCTGGATCGCGCGCATCAACCTGGCCGCCGCCACGCACTCAGCGCCGCCCTTCCCCGCCGCGGTGGGCTCCCAGCGCAGATTCGTGCGGCCCATCCTGCCCGTGGGCCCTGCCCAGAGCTCCCTGGTACGGCCTCGGGGAGAGGCGGGTGGGGCAGGGCGGTGTGGGGGTGGTGCACGCACTGGGAGACTAGAGCAGAGATGGGAGCGCGGGGCTGCGCACCTGGCCCAGGAAGGAGGCGGGCTGCTGCACACCTGGACCCGGGAAGGGGGATGAATCTGCACACCTGGCTCTGGGAACTGAGGGGTTGGGGTGGGCTGCGCACCTGGGCCCAGAAAGAAGGGGAGCTCGGGATTGCTTCTCCCAATACCTCCTGCAACTAGGAGGAGCAGCATCGGTCCCACGAGAACTGCCTGGATGCTGCCTCCGACGACCTGCTGGATCTGCAGAGGAACTTACCTGAGCGGCGGGGCCGCAGCCGGGAGCTGGAGGAATACCGCCTGCGGAAGGAGTACCTGGAGCACGAGGTGAGCCGCCGGCCCCCGTCCGCCCCCTCGTGGCCGCGTCTGGCCCTGCAGCCTTCGCTCCCCTGTGGCTCAGGGCAGGGGAGGTGCTGTCTGCGCACAGTGCTTGCGCAGGGCGTGTCCCCGTGTTCTGGGATCGCGGACCAGCCGCTCATCTGAAACGCTATTAGGGGACATTGTTTTTATAACTGTTTTCTCCTAAGAGTATATGTGGCTTTTCCTAAGTTGAAGGAAAAAGTATTTTAGGTTATTTCCCCTAATACCTACCTAATAATAATAGGCTGTATTTGTGGCGCTTGTATTACTTGCTGGGATTATCTTATTAAATTATCTAACAACTCTGGGGTAGGGACTATGAACCTCATTTTATAGATGAGGAAACTGAGGCATGGAGAGAGCCAATAAGTCATCCAAACCTGATCAGTGTACATGCTACTCCAGTCCTTCACAGTCTTAACAAAGGAATGACCTTTATTAGCTCTATGATCGACCCGAAATGTTTTAGCCCCCAACCCCCACCCCAAATTCTGCTTTGGCCCGACGTTGGTGCACATTCTAGAACCTAAGCAGCAAGTGTAGGTGAGGGGCAGTGTGACAACAGAGGGGTCAGAGGTGATCCAAAGGCAGAGACCAGAGATGCAATAGTCAGCGTCACCTGCTGGCTGTACCACCCTCACCCTCCTGGTCGTCCCCTCTGGCTTTTTGTTGCACTCGTGGCTGTGAGCGCACCATTTCCCAGAGGCCCTGGGTGTGGCCAACAGGACCCAGGTCTGCCTGCAGAACTCCAGCCCCTCCCACCACAGACCAGAGGGGTCTTTAGCAGCCGCTAGCCCTCTGGAGACCTCCTGTCCTTTATAAACAGGGTCATGATGGTGCCCCACCCAACCTCCCAGCCTGGGACAAGGAAAACGACCTCATGGGGTGCCCCCATACCCACAGGGCTGGGATAATGGCCTCATGGAATGGAGGGTGAGAAAGTACAGACCAAACTGGAAACAGTATCTGGAGGTGCTAGTTACAGAGTCCTTAGGAGTGTGAGCAGACGAGGGCTGTTAGCATCATGCTCTCCAGATGCCAATTGTTAACATGCTGCCCAGACTCAGCCAGGTTTCAGCGCAGGCGTGAGCCGTCCTGTGCAGTGCTGCATGGGCCTCAGGCCTGCTGGGTCCTGGCCTTTCAGTGTCTGGGAGATGCTGGTTACAGCGCACACGGTGTTGGCCATTAGAACAGGGCTGGCTGATCCGTGTGACTGTAATACTGTCCAAATCGTGGCAGGGCTCTAACACGCTACTGCTTTGTTCTGCAAAGCCTGGTTACAGGTACAACACCGACGCTAGCTGTCAGTCCAGCCCTCTCTCTGCAGCAGCTTTTATTGCCACAGCTTCATACACATCTTATCTGTCCATCCCTCATGATTCCAGCCTCCTCCCCACCTGGATCCAGGTGGTACTTAAGGTGGGGGTCCTGTGTGTTGCAGAAAACCCGCTATGAGATGTATGTGCAGCTGCTGGTGACCCGTCTGCACTGCCCCTCGGATGACCTGGACCTGTGGGAGGAGCAGCTGGGGAGGGAAGCTGCAGGCCCCCAGGAGCCCAAGCCCAGCCTGAAGAAGTCCCACTCCAGCCCCTCCCTGCACCAGGACGAGGCCCCCACTACCGCCAAGGTGAAGCGCAACATCTCAGAGCGCAGAACCTACCGGAAGATTATCCCCAAGCGGAACCGCCATCAGCTGTGAAGCGTCACTCACAGACCTTGGCCCCTGCGCTGGGGCGGACCTGGGATGAAACCCTGTGGGATGGAGGAGAGGCCTCTGCTGTGCTGAAGGACAGCCGTCTCTGAGCTTGCCCGAGTACTGCTCTGCCCTGCCCTGCCCTGTGGCAGGTCCTCAGCCAGGGTCCCTGGCCACTCCTGAGGAAGGTGGGAGGCCAGAGATTTGGCTCCTGTCCCAGAGTTTGTCCCATGTCACTCTTCACTCCTCCAAAATCCAGAATGCCCCCTTTTTCTGGGCCTGGGGCCGCTCAGCACTTGGAGAAGCAGAGCAGATGGTCCCTGCGCTTCCAGGAGAGAGCCTGGGGCAGCCGAGGCCTCTGGGCCGTCAGGCCCCGGGGATAGTCTTGCTCTGGGAATCAGGTGACCTGCTGGGAGAGGCCTGGGAAGACCCCAGCGAGCCTCCTGTCTCCTGGCCCTGCTCAGGGTGGGGCTGCTGTCAGGGGCAGGGCCCTGTGAGGCTGGCTCTGGGACTGCACCTTTGTCTCCTCATCCCTACAGTGGGCCTGGCAGGGCCAATGAGAGCGCCCCACCTCCCATGCCCAATTGCTAATCAGCAGAGGAGAGCCAATGGCCCCAAAGTGGTGGGGGCTCCAGGGCTCTGGGGAGCCCTGAACAAGGGGCCTTTGTGTCCCCAGTGCCAGGAAAGAGGCTCAGATCCCTGGGGAGGCTGAAGAGGAGGTGGTGACACAGCCCCTGGGGCTCTCCTGGCAGGAGCTGCCGCTGTGGAAGGGTTGAGAGTCATGGTGGAGGCCTGGACCCCCTCCCCACATCCCAGCCCTCACAGCTCCATTCCCCAGGGGCACCAGCCCCCTCTGGGCCCCTGCCCTCCCTGTGTGTCCCCTGGAGCTGCCCTCTGGCTACTTTCAGGGTGGGGCGGGGGTGGTTCTGGACACCCACGGATCTGAGGCTGTGCCAGTGGGAAGGAGGCTGGGCTGGGGGAGCAGCCACCATTGTCTCTGTTCAGCCAAGTGTGCCCACAGGCTGCCCGCCAAGAGGGGCCTCTGCTGCCTGCCTGCCGCCTGCTGGCTGACGCACTGCCTCTCCACCTTCCTGCCGGGCCTCCCCCTCCCATCCATGCTTGTAACCAGCCCTGTGGCCTGGAACTCCCCCAAGCTGGGCTGGCCCTTAGGGGTCATGAGAGGTTTCTGACCAGAGCCAGGGGCTGAGCCATGCACCCAATGGGTGTGCAATAAATACAGGCCAGTGAAGAAAGGTGTGCATGAGTGTGTGAGGGGGGAGGGTTGGGCAGCTGGGCCACCTGTTCTTTGTCAGGCTGTATCCCCTCTGCCCTGTGGGCATAAGCACGTCTATGAGTATGTATGTGTCTGCATGTATATATGTGTTTATGTGAGTCTCTGTGTCTGCATATGTATATGTGTGTATGCATGTCTGTGCATGTGTGTCTATATGTCTGCATGTGTATATGTGTGTATGCATGTCTGTGCATGTGTGTCTATATGTCTGCATGTGTATATGCATGTCTGTGCATGTGTGTCTATATGTCTGCATGTGTATATGTGTGTATGCATGTCTGTGCATGTGTGTCTATATGTCTGCATGTGTATGCCTGTCTTCAGATGTGTTTGTGTGTCTGTGTGGATGCATGTCTGTGTGTGTGTGTGTCTCTGTCTGTTCATGTGTGTAGAGCATTGTGTGTTTGTGTGCAGGAGTCACACATTTACTATCAAACTGAAGGGGACCTCAGAATCATTTTTTCACGCACTCGTTCATTTATTCATTTCACAAACAATATTGACACTTTTCATGGGCCAGTGCTAAGGAGCTAAAAATGAACGGACCATGTCCCTGACCTCCCGGAGGTGACAGTGCTGCTCTGGTTCCCAGCTGTTGGCATGGAAACACTCATCTCTCGGTGGGTGCGGGGAGCGGAATACACCATCCCACCTGCGCCTAGGATTTGGGTCCAGTAGGGTTTGTTCCAGGGAGTGGAACTAGCAACCCTTAAGCCCTGGGTCGCTCTGATGTACAACACAGGTAACAGCACGCAGAGTCCGATCGTCCTGTGTTATGGAGGTGGAAGCCTGGTTTCAGGTGGACATTGATTCGGCCCAGAACTGACACTTAAGCCCGATGGCCTTGGATGAGATATTTGACCTCACTGGATGCGTATCCTTATTGTAAAACAAGAATGAAAGGAGAGGTTTGTCTGCCTGTGCGCATGTGTATAACACTTGATGCTTCTTTGCTCATGAAGAGCTGGCACCTCCTTTCACTTGGGCACGTGAGGCCTGTGGAGCCAGGGGCTGGTGCCCAGGTCCTGGCCAGTGTTGTCAAGCTACTCATGCCAGAGGCCTGGTGGGTGGAGACTGGGCTGTTGGGCTGCAGTTATGGTGGGTGGCCACTAGGGGGCGGGCTTGCATCTTCCTGGCTTCTGGGCCCAGGTGCTTGCTGCAGCACTGGGCTCACTGATGGCAGGAAGCCAGCCTGTCCTGCCTTCTACAGAACCAGGAGTGGCACAGGCCAGGCCTCCCACATCCAAACACGTCTCCACTACACAAAGGGTAGGGACTTTGACATCGTCCTGCATATGAGAGGAAAAATCTTTCTGGAGCCTTATGGGGACAGCCTAGAGCAGTGGTTGCCCACTGGTGGTCCGAGAGGTCCGAAAGGCTGGCAGCCACTGGCCTAGAATTCCCACAGAATTGTCCCAGGTGACCTAGGAAAGTGAAAACAAGCCCAGTCCTGGGTGTGGGGCTGGTCAGACCCTCCAGCCTACATTTGACCTTCTCGCCCCCCACTTCCCCCACCCCGCCCCCGAGACGAGTGGAGTTCTGCAAGCTGGCAGAGTGTGTCTGCGTCCTCCTTCCCCTCCAGGGGAGCTCAGGCTGCAGGGCCCTGAGCTGTCCTGACCGGGTGGGACTGGACTCTTCCTGCCTCTCAGCATCGGCGAGGTCTGGCTTTCTGCTGATGACATCCTCTGTCTGTAGTTTGCCAGGCACCGCGGAAGAATGAAAGGTCACAAGGCCTTGGCCTGGGTTTTCCTCTGGGGGCTCAGAGTCAGAGGGAGACAGGTGGGGTGCATCGGGGTTGGAAGGAGCTGGGCTGGAGGGTGGGGGGAGGCAGGTTGAGGAAGGCACAATGTAAGAGGGGCCCCGAGGCCAGATCCCCAAGAATCTCACGTGAAGCCCAGGAGTGTGGCTTTCCAGCGGAAGAGGGACATGCAGGGCTTGGAAACAGACTAGGAGCCTTGCTTTTAGGGGACAAAACGACTTGAATGAGTAAGGCCACCTGGCAGGGTCCAAACATGGCCTGGAGATGGTCTTGCTATTAGTGCAACTCTTCTGTAAGCCAAAATTTAAAAAAAGGAGGGAGGAGGGGGGAACAGCGGCTTGAAACCTGGGACTAGGTGGAGATCCCACATCTGGCCTTCCTCCTCCCTTGTCCTCCCCGCCCCAGGTGCTCCCAGGGACTTACAGGTGTCCGAATTCCTGCTCTCTCTCATGGCTCCTCCCACCGCCCTTCTGCCAGCACCTGGGCCTCCCGCTCTTCTGGATGCCTCGTCCCTAACCATCAACTGTGGCTCACACCTTTACCCGTCCCTTCCTCCTCTGTCTCCCGAGGGAGAGGTGCTCTCTGCGTTCCTGAGTGGACCCCTCCCCTGAGCCCACACACAGCCCACCAGCTCCTCCCATCACCATGAAATGGGGTCCTGGATGCTCCTTGGGCCTAATCTCCACCCCCTTCACCATCTTGCCTTGCAAACACCTTCAAATCTCCCCTTCATGAAGAAAAAGATGGTCTTTCTAGCCGTTTCCCTCCCTCACCTGGCTCCTAGCTCCCTCCCAGCCACAACTCGCTAATAGGCTTCCACTTGCCCCTCCCTCAAACACCACCACCCAAGAGAGCACACGGAGGACCCTCAGTCATCAAGTCCAGGGTCTTCTCTACCTTCCTCCTTCTTCCCTCTCAGCGACCTTTGGCCCCCTCGGCCATATGACGTGTGATCTGGACAAGGCCATCGTGATGTGGCCTTGGCAGCAGGCTCTGGAGCCGACTGCCTGGGAGTGAGTCCTAGCTGTCCCGCATGTCCAACCAGGGCCCAGTGACTTAGCCTCCTGCACTCCACCTGCTTCCCTATAAAACGGGATAATAACACCGCTTACCTCATGGGTCCTTGGGGGATTAAGTGAGGGATGCTTGTCAGCATCTGAGAACAATGCCTGGCACAAAAGGACATGGGGCAGGTTAGCTATTAGTGCCCAGCCTCGCTGCCTCACTCACGCACCTGCCCCTCCTCTGGGTTCAGGCTCAGGCTCTGCCCTCAGACATGTGAGTCCTCGAGGCTAGGCCTTTGCACACGGCTCTTCCTACCTGGATGCTGCAAATCACGCATTTTAACTCAGAGGCACTTTAGCGGGAAAGGGCATGGACTGTCTTCAATAACTGGATGACCTGTGCTCAGGGCAGGTGAGGCTGACTCCATCTTCCTGGCTCCAGCTCCCAGGCGGGGGAGGCAGGAGAAGCCTCCTGGCACTGAAATGGCCCAGCAGCATCCCTCTTCTGTGCACATCTAGCACAGACAAGAGCTGATCCTTGGAGAATTCCTTTGAGCAGCCTACCCTGGGCCATGGCTCATCTCTGAGCCAATCACTAGAGTCAGGAGCTTCGGGTAATCAGAACCCATCTTCTGAGATGGGAGTTGGGCAGGGTGGAGGCAAACTCCCCAAAGGATGGGACTGGGACCAGCTGTGGAGAAACTGTGAGTTTATTAGGAGTGGGAAGAGGAGAAGCCACTGTCGCCAGCGTCACCTCCTGCAGGAAGCCTCCTTGAGCCCTCCTCCCAGCTATTCTCTGTCATACCGCTCTACAACCCTCATTCCCCGCTCTGCTCCCAGTAGAGCGTGAGCTCCTTGGGTGGGTGGGTTGGGGGGGGTCACAGGCAGCCTGGCATCCCCTGGGCCCCATTGAAGGTGGAAAATGTGAGCCTCAAGTTTGTCCTCCCTCAGGCCTGGCACCCCAGTGCTCCTGGTTCTACCTGCCTGTTTGTCTTCTGTCTCTCCTCCTCCTGTTCCTCCCACGCTGAAGTCAGCCTTTCCACAAGCCTGGCTGGGGAACTTCTGGGACTCTCCTAATCTCTGCCTTCTGCCCCATCTTTGCTCTGAATGTCAGAGCTGGAGTTCTAACACCTGCAGAATGTGGCCCCTCCACAAAATCCTCCCGGAAATGGTCCATTTCTATACAGACGTTACTTATCAGACCTAAATCTGAACTTGGCATTGTCTGCTCCTGACCCCTGTGTATATGATGATTCTGTGGTGGTTTGCCCGCTGCTTTGAAAGACAGCACACCAGGATGGCGAGGAGACTGGGCCAGACCAGCCTCTCCTCACCTCGGTGTTGGGCAGAAGCTGCTGGTCTCTGGTCTCTCTGTCCCTTTCTGGTGTGATGGAACAGGGCCGGGAGGGACAGGCACAGAGAAGTAATGACTCCCGCGTCCAGCAGATGAACTGGGTAAGTGACTGGCAGCCCCTTCACCCAACCACCGAGAGGCTGGAGGCCCAGGTCCAACTCCGCCGGGCCGCGCGGGCCTCCTGACCACTCCCTGCACGGTTCCGGAGGTCCCCATGCTGTGCTTCTCCTTCGTACTTGACTCACGGCATGCATTTCCTGTGAGCTGTCTCACCCTCTCTGGAACAAGGTGGGGAATACATTAATATTTAAAATAAGACAAACAAAATGGCAGTGTGTGTGTGTCTTAGGCTGGAAATTCCTTAAGGGCAAGGACCATGTCTCTTTATATAGCATCTGGCACAGTGTCAAATTGGGGCTTAACAAATGAATTTTGATGAAGATGAGAAAGGAGCTGCCTGCATGAAGATGCAGAGGTCTAGGCACCCCCGTCCAGCTAAGCCTCATCCACCCCCTTAGCCAGGGGCACCCTTTCTCCTGCCACCCCAAACCCTCACCCTGTTCCTGAGCCTCCAGGCTGCTTTCCATCCTCCCTGGCCTGTCCACACTGCCCACAACCAACCCTGTCCTCATCCACTCTCTGCTCTCTCAGAGATGTGCCCCTTCCTCACACAAACACACTCACTGGGGGTCCACCCAGCCCACCTCCCACCTGCTGCCCAGCCCCGCAGGCTTGTCCGGGGCCTGGCAGTATGTCCTGGAAGCAGGAGATGCCAGCAGCCGAGCCGTTGGAGGTGCTGTCCCCAAGCGTGCCTTGGCCCCGTGGGGGCCTCCAGCCAGGCGGGGACCTGGCAGAGGGAGGGAGAGGATAAGCTGCTTCGAAACTCCAGATGCAGCAGTTAAAAAGAGGACAGAGGCAATGATCCTTCAAATTGCCACATCTGTATAATCTGCCTTTTATTTTCTGCTTCATGAAGTTTTATTTCCTATTATTTATTCACCTCCCCGCCCTCCCCTCCCCCAGCTCAGCTCCTCCTTAGCGGGCGACATGCTCAGATAGGCCCTGAGCCTTAGCGGGGATCTGGCCCACCCCCAGCTCCCACCCTGGGCCGGCTGCCGGGGAGGCACCTGCTCCCCTCTGTGTTGCAGCCCCAGGCCCTCCCTCCACCCTCCATGTAGAGCTAGAGGAAATGTAGATGGAGGACGGGATCTGGGAGGTGAGGCCTGTCCCCAAAGCCTGCGTCCTGTCCCCACCCTGAGCCAGAGCTTATGGGGAGGGAGAGACAAGACCTGAAGCTCACAGCCATTGGGACCTCAGCCTCCATGTAGGTCTCCCCTCCTGGCCTCTCCCCATTGTCCACCCAGGACCCTCCTCCTCCTCTCTTCCCTCCAGCTCCTTGCATCTGAGGTCAAATGGCTGGGCTGGCGGGAGAAGGGGCACCAGCCATGATCACACAGGGAAGGGCAACTGCTGGTCGGTGTCAAGGCCCTGGGCACCATCACTCCTCCCGCTGGCCTTTGGAGCAGAGAAGCTCTGAGCAAACGCCAGGCCCTCGGTGCAGGCCCCTGCCTGGGTGCCCGGCCGGGCCGGCCTCCCCGGGAGCAGTGGGGGACAGGGTGCTGGGAAAGGTCACGCACATTTTGTGTCTATCCAGCCGCCCTCACGGAGACACAGAAACACAGGGACAGAAGTCTTCCCCAGGGAGAGTGCCTGACTGCAGACTCAGGTGTAGGTCTGCGTTGGTTCCTGGTGGCTGCTGTTTGGAGGGGACAGGAGGGGCAGAGGGGCTTTGTGAGTATCACCTGAGCCGGCAGCACTTTATGTCGCTCCTCTGACGCCTGCCACTGCCTCCCCACCTCGCTCTCTAGGTGACTTTCACGAAAGTCTCATGTCTCAGCTCCTAGGGGGTTTGTGTTGTTTTGGTTTGCTTTTTTGTGGGGGGTGTCATGCAACTGGATTCATCTTGTTTCCTCCCGAGTGCCCATCACAGGGTCTGGCACACAGTGGGTGGCTTACGGAAGAATTCCGAGTTGTGAAGGTGACTTCTCGTGCCAGCCCGCATGGCTGTGGCCCGTGAGCTCGGTGTCTGCCCCAGCCTGGTGTGGCTCAGCCAGCTGAGGCGGGACCCTAGGTCCTCCCCCCACCCCAGAGACCGGATTCCAAATGTGGGAATGTGGTTCCCGCCTCCGGTTTAGCGGAAAGTTACCTGGGGAATTTGGGAGAAAGAGGGCTTCATGCCTGAACCAGTCAGATGAGGCTGCACTGCCTCTTGCTGACCCAGGCGACATCCTGGCCTGAGCCTGGCATTTCACAGCTGAGGAATCAGCTCCCCCCCACAACCCCCTGCTGCCCCAGGGCGTCAGTAGGGAGGGTGACAGGTCCAGGCCCTGGCTCTTTAGCAGGGGGACCTGGAACAACGTGATGACGTATGGCCGGGCTAGTTATGATGACAGTAACTAACAGCCCCAATGGTCCCCACAGCCCAGCCCCTGGATTGGCAGGAGGCCCGCTCCCTTCTTCGCCCTTCCCTTCCCTTGGGTGGGGGGACGAGTTCCCATTCAGACCGAATTCATCCCTCCTGGACACTGTCTGCTCTGCACAGGGAGGCCCCTGGGACCAGGTGGGTAGGTGGGGCCTCTCATCCCTCCATGGGTACGTGTGGGGGAACCAATGTGACCTGGGAGGCAGGGGCAAGGCGTGGAAAGGCAGCTGGAGGGTGGAGGAACGATGAGTTGGCCGGAAGGTGAGCTTCTAGTTCAGGCTCTAGCAAGGCCTGTGTTGTCAGTGAAGCTTGCTACCAATGAAGCCCCATCCCCCCAACCTCCCAAAAAGCAAACAAACAGGAAACAAACATTTATTTGTAAGTGCACAGGTCTCTCCTCCAGGCTGGCTCCTGGATTTCAGGGCCTGTGTCTGACTATGATGCGTGGCTGGCTCTCTGACCCAGGAGGTACTTGGCTGGGGAGGAGGAGGGGCAGTGGGGGTCTGGGGCACCGTGGTGGGGGGGGAGAGGGTTGGTGTTGGCTTCATGCTGGTGCTGCTTTGATTTATCCCTAATGAGTTCTCAGCACATGGCTGCTCCCAGCGCACCCCAGGGGCCAGCGCGGCTTCCCGCGGCCCAGCTCACAGACTCCGCCACAGCCGCTCGCTCAGAAAAGAGCCAATTTCCACACTGCACAGTCCGCTTCACTCGGGGAAATCACATTTCCCTGGGAGAGCCGCAGGCGGCACCTCCCTGCCCAGTCTGGCCGGCTGCCACAGGCACAGATGGAGGCACCGCCCCCGCCCCCTCAGCGCCCCACTTCCCACTCCCGGGAGACCCCAAATCTCCAAGAGGCCTCTCCTCAGCTGCGGCCTGGCATCACTGCCCTGCAAGAGTCGTAGAAAGGGTGCTGTTTTTGGAGCATGCTGGTCCGAGGGACCAGCCTCCAGGGAGAGGCACTGGCTCTGCCCTAGGGGCTTGGAGAAGGAGGGGGGTGGGTAGTGTGGGCCTGTTCAGGGGAGGGGGAGGGGTCTCCGCCACCAGCAGGAAACGACTGTGGGGTGTCCCAGTCCCAGGAGCCAGAGGAAGAGAAGAAGGCCAGGAGGAGCGTAAGAAGTCAGCGAGAGGGTACAGAGGCTTTCCTGACCAGGCTTGGGCCTCTGAGCCCTTCCCACCCCGGGAGACCCCCTCGACACAGAGGTCTCTCAACAGGCTGCGAAAGGAGTCATTGCTGAGACCCAGCAGAAGAGGGACCGGAGCAGGAAAATGAGAGGGGAAAGGAAAGAGAAGGGGAGAGGGAGGTCAGTCTGTGGGACGGGGGCCCTTGCTTTCACCAACACCACAGCCACGGCCGGCTCGGCTGGTCATGCCTGTTGGAGGTGACACAGGAGCTTGGGCCCGGGAGCATCATACGCTGTCCTTCAGATGGCGGTGCACATGGCCCTGAAGGCTGGGGAGTGGAAGGGGCCAAGGATGCAGGGGAAATGGATCCACCTGCCGCTTCTCCTTGGCCTGAAGGCTGACCGCTTGGAGCCTGCAACTCTGTCCCTCCCCATACAGCAAAGTGCCGGAGGCCACATCCAGACATTGGATGCCTCCGAGGAGGGTGCAGATTCAGCTGTGATCCCAGCTCCTCCAAATGACCTTGAAAAGGTCATCTCTTGCTCTCAGTTTCCCCAAGTGCAAAATGGGGCCAATGTCCCGAATCAGAGAGAAATGGATGAGGACAAGTTTTACAAACAGAAAGACACTACAGCTATGTGAAGGGCTGTTATAACCTCTGAGGGTGAGGGAGGCCGGGGTGAGGGGGCAGTGAAGTGGCAGGTGAAGGAGGGCGAGGAGGGAACCCCCAAGCCGCTGGAGGTCAGCCCCCTACTCCTGCGCCTACCCCAGGACAGGGACACCAGGAATCGCCTCAGGAAGATGGGTGGGTGTGGGGGAAAGGTGCATGTGTGTGTGTGTGTGTGTGTGTGGCGGGGGGGGGGGGGGCGGGGAGGGGCGGGGGTGCGTGGAGCAGGAGGAGAGGGAGCCTCCTGGGCTGCGGCACCAACTCCCCTGCCTGAAGCTGTCTGAGGGTTGAGTGTGGCCCTGGTAAGGAGGGGCAGGGAATTCGTGTTCTTTAGTAACAACTCTCAGCAGGAATGTTGGAGAAGTGAAGGTTGGACCCAGCCCAGGGCCTGGCACGGAGGCAGGACTCCCAGCTGCCCAGGCCCCAGCCTGCAGGACAGAGGGTCTCAGCAGCTCCAGCCACCATGGGAAGGTGGGTTCTGCCCCTCCTCGTGGGCCCAGGGAGGGTTCGAGCTGCTCTGTCTCCCACTGAGAAGGGGCTGCCTTCCCCACCCAGAGCCTCTGTGGGCTTCAGGCCAGCCTGGCCCAGCTGGTGCAGGGAGGATGGGGCCCTAAAGAGGAAATGGGGACCATGAGGGATCAGGGCGAGTGGCCTCAGAGCAGAGGAGCCTGTCCACAGCAGAGAGGGGCTGCTCCAGTGTGCAGGTGCAGGCGAGGTGGGCCCCACTGCCGTGGGCATGCCTCGGGCCCATGCTGTTCCCCGAATTCTCCTGCCAACACGCTGCTCTGACAGACCTTTGGAGAACCAGGGCCCGACCGTGCCACACAGTCAGCCAGCCGCTCCCTCAGGCCACTGTGATGCGTCCTGCCCTCCACACACAGGCCTGATCAGGTGGCTTCCAGCTCTGCCCTGCATCCCCCTGCCCTCATCACCTTATCCTCACACCCTTCTCTACTGCCCTCATGTTCCAGCTTCTCCCAGCGCCACCTCAAGTCGTCTTTCTCCGTCAGGACATTGCTGGCTGTACGGTTTGACCACGGAGGGAATATCTGGCCTGCACACTTGGCCCGGCCACACTCACCGGCACCTCAGAGCAGTGTCCTGGGCGCCCAGGTGGCCTCAGAAAGAGGAAGGGTGGCTCTGAACCCCAGTCACCATGGCACAAGCACAGCCAAGCCCCTTTGCCACTTGGGGATAGAGAGGGCTGGCCAGGACACCGGTGTTTGGATGGCTCTGCAGGCTCCCTGGGTGCCATTCATCCCACAGTGATTCCTGGGTGGGGGTTCACTGTGGCCCCAGAACCAGGCGGGGGCTGCCTTAGGGCCTAGGAGCCCAGCGTTTCAGGATCACGAGGAGTCGCAGGGATACCGGGCTGGGTTCCCCCACTAGGCTCCTGGCCAGAGGGAAGCCCTGATATTGAGAATGAGCCTCATCGAAATCCTCTGGGAAGAGACAGGGACCAGTTATCCCCATGGGAACGTCCCGCAGCCCGTAGCTTCCTGCTGTCCTCGTCCTCGGTGAGCATTCTGGCCTCTCCTGTCTCCCAGCCCTTGGCCTCCCAGCCCGAGTCCCTGAATGCTGGGTGTGTGTACAGGGGGCGGGGCGGGGGGAGAAGGGGGGTTGGAATCCTCTTCCATCTGACTCAGCCTCAAGTGCTGTCTTTGCAGCCATCAAATTCACCACACAGCCCTGCCTCTCGTTCCAGGGTCAATTGGAGAGGGTCCCTGTGGACAGCAGACAGCCCCTGGGGGGCCAAGCACCCTGCTGGGGACAGAGCCCTTGCAGCCACCATGGTATGTGGCTCCTTGTTCTCTAACGTATTTTAGAAAGAGGTTGTCCCTGCAGGCTCCCTCCCTACTTGTTGGCATTGCCACCCCGTGCCTCTCCATGCTGCCTGGCATCTAGGTCCCCCCAGACAGGGCTCTATGGTGTTGGGTGAAAATGCTGGACTTACGGTAAGAGAACTTGACTGAACCCACTGCCTCCACACTTGGATTTCATTTTTTCTGAAGCTCAGTTTGCCCACATGTAAAATGGGGCTAACCCCACCTTCACCTTCACTTGATGTGAGGCCTCCACTCTGTGGCTGGCACAGCAGAGCCCAGTAGATGTCTGCTCACTCCCCACCCCCCATACCACAGGGTCACAGGCTGCTTCTGTGACACTGGCTTCTGCTAACAACAGCAACCACTATGGGGAGCCTGCCACTGGCCTGGGACGGCCGAGTGCTTATTTTATTCTCGTGGGTACTCGGAGCTGGGGAAGTCAAAGCATGGGATGGGTGGTGTGCCTGGCGTGAAACATGTTAGGGCAGAGGGAGAACCTAAGTCAGGCCTCCTGGGCACCCCAGACCCCAAAGTGAGTGTCCACTGGGCCGGAGGTTCTCTGGATAAAGTCCCCCCCGCCCATGCCTCCCAGTCAGCCCCGAAGCTTGGAACGGAGTAATGGTTTATTGAGTCGAGTGGCAATAGTGGCGTCTTTAAAAAAGAAAGAAGCATCGGGGAGAGAAGCCCAACATGGCAGGGAGACACTTCAGAGAGGCCACAGTCTGGGTGGACAGAGGGAGCGGCGCCCATCAGAGCTGCATTTACAGTATTTACAGTCAGGCCTTGGGCAGAAGCGGCAGGTGCAGAGGGAGCCTGCGTGGCTGGCTGGGGTGGCAGCAGCCTCCTCGGGTGTGGGGGGCGTGGGCCGAGGCAGGGCTGATGGGAGGGACATGGGTCCCCAGCAGCTCTGCCTGCCCTGCGCTGGGCCCTTGGGAAAGTCTGTCTGCAGCTGTCAGAGGCTGGTCTCTGGGACGAGCTGCAGGAGGAGAAGCTGGGGCGCTGCGGCATCACAGAGCAGGCAGAGGAGGGCCCCTTGCCCGCCAGTGGAGCTTTTGGTTGACCGGCCCCAGCTCTCAGGCTCTCAGCCCGTGGCCAAGGGGGGGAGGGGGTGCAGGCGGAGCCAAGCCGGCTGGGTCAGGGAGGTGGACGGCAGGAGCCTCAACTCTGGGGCAGTTCAGTGAGTGACCCCCAGGGTGGCTGGGGGACAGCCTTCCTACGGCTGTGAATCGTGGGCTGGACGGAACTGCTAGCAACCCAGGACCGACCGACCGCTAGCACGTGTTGATGGCGGAGACTCAGAGGCGCCCTGGGCCGCTCGGCCCCCTGTGGGCCGCCTGCCATCCCCTCAAGCTCCTCTGCTCCCCGCATCCCTCCAGTTTTGCGTGTTTCAGGGTGCGGCGTCCCTCCCTGGGACTCCGCCTCACTGAGGAATCCCGGAGGACAGTCTGGCCTTCTGCAAAGTCATCCTGTCTTTCACGGTTCATTAAGTCAACCACACAGGAGTGCGACCTGCGCGCCGGACTTGTGATTATTTTCGTGTAATAAATAAAGATTCCTTTCTGTGACTCTCTGCGGGCGTCCCAGACCCGGGTCCTCCTGCTGCTCCGTCGCTCCCACTGTCCCCATGGCGACTACAGGTGGTCAAAGGCCGTGGCGGTGGTGGGCGGCGCGCTCGGCCTCGATGTGGAACTGTAATAATATGGGGAACCTGGACACGTCAGAAAAATAACAACACCGCTGGTCAGAGGGGGAAATTGCACCACAGCCTCCCTGGCATCTGCTAACCTTTAAGACAGCACAGGTTAATCATTCACCCCCTGGCCTATCTGATCATCAAAGATTAACTCCTCTCCAGCCTGTTTCCTCCTTCTCTGACCTCACCTTTGAGTTTCTGGCCAGAAGGAGAAGGTAGCTCCTTGTCCCTCCCCCCATGATTACTGTGACCTTCAACGCCCTTGTTTCAGGGAGAGAGAGCAACAGAGAGCAGGTACGCACACGGGGGGATCATCAGGGTCTCCCCAGCTTTGCCCAAACTGTGCGAGGTCATAGAATCTTCCTCTTCCAAATCAGAGGGATTAAACATTTTGACTGGTTGTCCCGGCCAATGTTTCTCAGTGGTTAGAGCGTCGGTTCATGCCCCAAAGGGCCATGGGTTCATTTCCTGGGCAAGGGCACGTGCCTGGGTTGCAGGTTTGATTCCCTGCCCTAGTCACATCAAATTGTCTCTCTCACATCAAAAATCAATGGAGAGAAGATCCTCAATGAGAATTAACAACAACACAACTTCTGACAGATAATGGGGGCTGTGCGTTTTTGGGGACCTCCACGGGGAGGCTCTGTTGGAAGGTGACTGACCCTTAGCCCCTCTGGCTAAACTGAGCAGCGAGGTAGCATGGAGTTGAGTCATCTGGTACCCCCCCCCCCCGACCCCCCAGTCCCTTCTGGAATGCCAGGAGGTAACGGGAGGAGAGGGAGGTCTTGAGAACAGTCGCCCTGCCAGGCCTGCGATGACGCCATGGGGTCAGCCACTCTCACACCACTCCTCTCTCTGACCCAGGTTGGTCTAAAGTCATCACTCAGGGAGACTGAGTGAGTTTCCTCAAGTTCCCACTTATGGGGCGTGATTTCCTGAAAAGCTTCTCCACGCAGCCCAGGCTTGAGGGAGAGAGGGGTGCAGAGCAGCCCGCAGGTCACTCTCTGGACCTGAATTCTAAGGCTCCACATCTCCAGCCAACTTCCAGGACTGGGTGGAACAGAGGACTCCTGTGTAGGGCCTGCTGAGCACTGTGAGCCTCCTTGATGCCTAATGTGGGCAACAGGACAGCACTCAGTGCCACCGGCGTGCTCCCAGGCAGGGGCAGCGGGCACTCTGCATCGCAGCCCACCAGGGTTAGTGCTGCTGGACTGTGAGCCCCTGAAGGCGGGGCATCCACTCTGTGGCTTCTTAATCCACCTGGGCCCTCCCTGAGCCCTGGATCAAAAAAAAAGATCTCAGAGACATGGCCTTGGGCAGCAGGAGAGAGATGGGCAGGGAAGTCTCCCCCTCCTTCCCCCCCCCTTCTTCCCCCAACGACCTGGCCATAGCCTGGCACACTGCCTTCCTGCTCGAGTTATGAGTAACACCTGTCTCCCCAGGCCCTGGTCTAACCTGGGCCTCCCAGGTTTGAGACGACTTTGGCCCAGCCTTGTACCCCACCTGCCCTGAACGCAGAGGGCCAGGGCAGACCCTGGGGACTTACTCAGCAAGCTGGAGTTGGGGAAGCGCCAGGCCTCGCTGTAGGAGGAGTAGGGGGTGTGGCCATAGGCATTGCCAGAGTATTCACTTCCTGTTGGAGACACACAGTGAGAGGTGGGGTGGAGCACCCACATGGGGCTGGGGTCGGGGAGAAGGGTGTGCAGGGCTGGCACTGGGTGAGCCTTGGGATGTGGAGCCAGGGCAGGACAGTGGCAGTTCAGCAGGCCCCTCCCTTGGGGGCCCTTACTCAGTGTCATTTGGAGCCATGTCCTTTCCGCAGACACTGGGGCCCCACCCTAACAAGCTGTCCCTCACAGGAACTGCATAGGCGGTTGTTCTTATTTTGCCCATTTTCCAGATGAAGAGCCAAGGCCTAGGATTTGCATATGCTCACACAGCCAGAGGGTTTGGGAGCTGTGGATGGAGTTTGGGAGCTGTGACTCCTAGGCCCAGCTTCCAACCACTTCTACTACTGCCCAGACCTGCGAGGGGCTTCTTCAGGCAGGTCAATGGGGAGAGGAAGGAGGGAGGGAGGGAGAGAAGGAAACACGGAGGTTGGGAAAAAGCAAAGAAAATAAAAAAGAAAACTAAGAAAGTATGTAATCCAACCATCATTTCCCCAATGAAAAAACTGCTACGCAGAGAAAGACATTAGCCCTTGGCCACATGTGCAATGAAGGCCTGCACCAGAACCAGCCCCAGCACCTGCTCCAGCTCTTTCTTACACCCCACAATGTGAACTCTCTGTTTACTGCTGCTGTAGCCGAGACCCCCCTGGGTTCACTGCACCCAGCGAGGAAGCTGATTCAACCCTGGCTACACAGCAAGGGCCCCGTGCCTCTGCCCCACCCCACCCAGGGCCAACACTGCTGGTGCGAAGGGACAAGGAAGAGAAGTGGAAAATGCAATGTGCTTGCCCTCTCTTCTTGTCACTTACTCATGCATTCACATTCACACACGCATGCACTCACTGAACTCATGTCTGCCAAGCACCCATCTGCTTCAGTCCCTGCTGCAGTAGGGACGGGCCTTGGAAGGTGGTGCAGCATCCTCCCTCTGCCAGGTCTGTCAATGTCCCTGCACCCACGAAAGGCCAGCCATCCTCTTTGCTCTGCATCCCACCCCAGTCATCATTGCAAGGACTTGATCCCTACAATGGATCCCTTCTCCTTTCTGCTTCATCGGTTCTCCCTTTCTAATTCATCACCCCCTGCAGCCAGCAAACATGCTCTGTTATCTTTTCTTTAAAAATCCTCTTCCTACTCCACATCCCTCTCCAGCTCCTAGCCCCTCCCCTGCCTTCACCGCTGTATTCCCCTCCAATGAGGATATGACCTCTCATATCCTCATTGCCTCTACCGGATCATCCCAGTGGTCACTTTTGTCTATCACTCCTTAACTCTCAGCCAACTTGGACCCATCCACCAACCTCTCTCTCGGGGGGTGTGTCCTGACCCACTGGCCTCTCCACCACAGTCTCATTCTGGTTCCTTCTCTGTGAGAACTCTAAATATTGAAGAGCTCCAGGGCATGATGTGTGAACCTTCTGTGAATTTCCATCCACCTTCTCTTTCCCGTGATCTTGTTTTATCCTTGTCATTAATTTACAGCTCTGAGCAATGGCTGAAATGTATGCCCTCATCAGGATGGTTTGCTGACTTCAGACATATATTGCACCTACTGACTTACTATACTGGTACCTAAGAGGTGTCTCAATCCTAATCTGGCCCAACAGAACTCTTGATTTCCACCTGCCACATGCTCTACCTCTTCCTCTCCTAGTCTCCACCATGCATATGTGCCACCACCATCCATGAAGTTTCCCAAGCCCCAAGCCTAGGGGCGTTTGAACCCCTCCAACTAATTCACCAGCAAGTGTTGCTGGCTCTGCCACAGCATATGTCTTGAGTATCTCTATTCTCTTCCTTCACCGCTGTCTCCCCAATCCAAGGCCGCTGCATGAACTACAATTGCCCCTGGTGTCTGTGCTGCCTTTTTTGAAAGCCCACACCAGTTTCCCAGCAGCCTGAGTACTTTTAAAATTTGACCCAAGCCACTGCCAACATCTCATGGTAGAGTCCTTTCCCGCTCACTCACACCCTCTATCTGTGTGCAACCACAGTTCCTGCCTTGGGCCTTTGCACTTTGAACACCTCAGAGAGGCTTTCCTGATCTCCCCATCTAAAGTAGTATATCCTTTCCTTGTGGCTTTGTATCACACCATCCCATTTTTTTCCCTTTACAGCACTTACTGTCTATTCACTTGTTGGCTTGTTTTCTGTGCTTTTTTCTTCACTATTAGGTTGTAAACTCCATAAACAGAGAGACTGGTCTTATTCACTGCTATATCCCCAGCATCCTATGCCATAGATCCTCAACCAGTATTTGTTCAGTGAAAAAGTAGTGGATGGCTGTATGGTTGAAAGGGTGGATGATGGAAGAATAATAGATAATGGAAAGATGGATAGATAAAAGGATGAATGTAAATGACTGGAAGAATGGGAGGATGGAGGGATGAAAGCATGGATGAATGGATAGATTGATAGATGGATGAATGGATGAATAAATAGATGGAAAGATGAAAGGGTAGATGGATAGAAGAATGAAAGAATAGATGGATGAATAGATGGATGGATGGATGGATGGAAGGAAGAATGGATAGGAAGATAGAAGAATGAATGAGAAGATGCGTGTATGTATGGGAAAATGTGTGTAAAGGTGAATGGAAGGAAAGATGGATGGATGGATGGATGGATGGATGGATGGATGGATGGATGGATGGATGGATGAATGATGGATGGATGCATGGATCAAACTATCTATGGAGCTGTTGGTTCAGCTCTGGAACTGGCATGAGCATCATTAACTGTGTTAATGGGGCAGGGTCAACAACAGCAATTAGGAGGCAAAATAAGAGAAGGCTGAGTCCTGTCCTGTTCCAAAGTTGCTCTCTGACATGGTGTCATGATTTCTAGGATGGTGGGAGGCAGTGTGGTGTGGCTAACAGAGCCCTAGTTTTGAAATCAAAATACGTTTTTGAACAACTCAGCCACATAGTATGGTTATAACCCTGAGCACACCACTTTGCTTTTTTAAGCTTGTTTCTTATCTTTATAAAACTAGGACAATACCAGCTTCCCAGGCTTATGGTAAGGATAAATGAGAAATAAAGATA